>NC_142313.1:40414980-40731855 GCF_054855325.1 Carica papaya | reverse complement strand
TGCCCACGATTTTCAGCTCACTTGCCGTTTGTTTTGCTTTGATATGACCACAGAGGTGCTTGGAATTGAATTCCGAGTGGGTAGTAGAATTTTTACCTTTCTTGACGGTCGGAGGTGGCTCCGGTGCAGCGGTGGTCGGCTTCCTTCTCTGACATCTGGTTTTTCTTCTCCAATGGAAGGACTAGCGGCTAGGGTTTGGGTTCTGTGTGATGCAAAATATTTATATCCATCCCGCATTAATCTGATCTGTCTATCACGATCGATCTCATCCGTCCAATTGTGCCTAAGAAAAAATGAATTTGTACCGTTTATCGCATTTGATCTCGATCGTTTGATCGCGTATAAAGAAGAAACGAATTTGGACCATTTATCGCGTTTGATCTCAAACTGTTCGATCGCGCATAAAGAAAAAACGAATCTGGACCGTTCATCACGTTTGATCTTGATCGTTTGATCGCGTCTAAGGAGAAAAAATATCCGGATCGTCCACGCGTGCAAGATCAATCATGAACCGTCCGATTGCGGGGCACGCGGATCGCCACAGTGGCCTTCCGCGTGGCGCCAACGTAAGCGTGCCTGGCCACGCAGCGTGCTCCGGTTCGTCGAGACTGCTGACTTGGCGGTCTTACGTTGTAACGCCCGGAAATTTGAAAAAAAAATTTATTATTTTATTATTAATTATTTTAATTAGGTTTAAAAAAAAAACGCCACGTCAGTAGACCCAGTCAGCAGTCCTGGCCAACCAGGACCTGCCATGTGGCCAAACCACGCCGACCGGGGAAGGGCCACGTTGGCGATCCGCGTACGCGCGATCGGACGGCCCAGATCAAGCGTGTGTACGGACGACCCAGATGCAATCGCACGGACGGCCCAGATTCAATCAAAAACGGACGGCCCAGATTAAATCAAAATGGACGGTTGAGATCAAAAGGCAAAAGGGTATAAATAGAACCCCCACACCTGACCACAAAAACCCTAGCCGCCTGCCCTCGCCGGAGAAGACGAACCAGACGCCGGAGACGCCGGCCGCCACCACCCGCCGCCGCACCGGGGAGATTTTCGACCGCCAATCGAGGTAAATTTCATACCCCCGACTTGTTTTTCCACGCTGATTTCCCCTGTGGCCAAATCGGAGCCAAAATCCCGGCCAAACGGCCGGAAAACACGGCCGAAATCCAGCGGCGCCGCCGCGCCCCTCCTCGATTTTTGCCTCTGATGAGGCCCTTCCCGGCCTCCGTTTGATGCAATTTTTATATCACCGTGATCACCATTCTTTCCTCTACAGGTTGATCGGAGCCGAATCACCAAAACACGAACCTCACCGGAGAGCCGCCGCACCCGAGAGCACCGCCGCTGGTAAGCTTCGATTTTTCGTAATTTTTTGGCCCCCCGAGGGCCCGAGGGTTGTTTTATCGTAGGGACCGATGCAAGTGTGGCCGAATTCGGCCAGAAACGGCCGAAAAAGGCCAAAGCGAGGCGAATCGCCGCCGCTTGACCGGAGCACGGCGAAGCCGCCGTGCCGGAATTGCGATATTGGCCAAAAAGGGACCCTGGGCCTAATTTGAAATTTTTTGGAACACGTGCAGGTACCAGTAGTGCGTTTCAGTTCCCCGGAAAAAATTCAGAAAAAATTAGGGACAGCCTGTAGGCGCACTGTGAAGCCGTGTTCGGACCCCGAAACGAGTAAGGACCCCTCACCCTATTTCCTATCACGGTATTAAAGTTCAATAATGATAAAACGGTATTTCTTGAATCAACGAATGTGTGAAATTACTTAAGGTCGCTAATGGAGCCCGAGTCTAGTGTGTTTGTCGGTTAACTGTTATTTGGCCTATTTTACAGTTTCAAATGCAGTATGAGGTTTTATATTTTCATTTTATAATTTCGTGTGCATATTTTACTGTTTTATTGATTATGGATTGAATGACTGAGATACTGATGCTGTATGTTGCCTGTTTGACATAAATTACTGTTTTGCTTGTTTGTATGTGAATTGATGATGTTGACTGAGGAAAATGAGAATGAAAGATTATGTAAATTGGTAATTGTATAATGTGGTCAGCCTGACTAGATATCCTGGGAGATAGTGGACGGACCGGGTCCATAGGGAACCTTACCGGGATTGTGGTCTCTCATACCGGACGGGGTATAAAGACCTTATGTGTTTTGGCGCCCATACCGGACGGGGTATGGGGACGACCCGTTTCACCCTCATACCGGACGGGGTAATGGGGTTTATAGTTTTGGCGCCCATACCGGACGGGGTATGGGGACGGCCCTGGAATCTGATTTCAAGTGTTAAGGGTTAACGGGTAACGGGACCCCTATGGATCCCCATGGATACTAGTGGGCTGGTAAATGAGGAAAATATGTTGTGTAATGATTGAATTACAAAAGGCGTAATAAGTATTATGTTATACAGTTTATATATGATTTCATGATGATGATAATGTTATTGCTTTCGTATACTGTTTTATGAATTTCACCGAGGTAAGTGGATGGTAAAGGATTTATTATTGATAAAAGAATTTGTTGTAAATTATGCTCCATTGGTCTTTTTGTGTTTTCTACCCACCTTTACCTCCGTGACGGTGAGATATCGTGATGTCCTTACTGGGGTAGTGTAGCTCATTCCTTATTTAATCATTTCATATCAGGAAGACATTGTTCCCGAGCCCGTTCCGCAGGAGGACGACGAAGGGGACGCCTAAAGACTCCATAGTCATATTCGTAGCTTTTACTTCCAAGTTTCTTCTTTAGGTAGTTTGATCTTTTATATTTTGTGAGCACGTTTTTGGTTTTAGTGTAAGGGATGTTAATCGAATTTTTTGACTTCGTTTCCGCATTTGATATTTTTAATACACATTTTATTTTGAATTTCCGGGGCCGTTACATACGTGGCCGAACATTTTCTAATTGTACTTTGACCCCATGCTTTCAATTTTTCTTTTAAAAACACATCCGAACTCAAATTTTCTTCTATTTTTGTCAAAATTATTTTTAATTTCGTCCTTAATTCATTTTTTTTTTTAAAAATTCAATCAAATGAAAATAAAATAAAAATTTTTAATTATTATATATACATATATATTCATAATCCGTAAAAATTATCTGAAATCAATTTTTGGACCCGGTTGTTACAAATAGCAATAACCTGTTTCCTTTAGAAAATTAAGTATTACAGATTTAAATATTAATGCAGGTTGACTAAGTGGAAAAATATATGTAAGATAAAGTAGGAAAAGATGAAAGATTTTTAGATACGGTAAGATGCTACATATATATATGTCTGCGTGTGTAATTGGATGAATGGTTGACTTTTATTTAAACTAATATGTATTCTACCATTAATTACCTTGGGCTTTACTTTGAGTATGCATCTGATCGAATCTTTCTTTTTGTTATTTTTGACTTGTCTCTCCTCCTTTCTAGGTTTAATAGTTTGATGGTGGCAAAAACCAGGTGCTGATATATATATATATATATATATATGTATATATAAGCCTTTTTATTTTGCATGCGGGTACTGAATTCATGTTCCCGGGGGCGGTTTGTGAGACGAGCACATTGCTTTGCAAGTTTAGGTTTTCTCAAACTCATACAGATCTTCCTGTGTGCTGCCATTCAATGTACATTATTTTTAAGGATAATCCATAAAGATCATCACCTTATGGTAGGTGAGAGAAAATGCATATACATGTACTTATTTAATCTTAAAATCGATGTAGAGAGAGAGAGAGCCGCAGAGAGAGAGAGAGAGAAATTCGGGTAAACCCGAATTTCGTCCTCGATGCACTTACACTATCTTCAACTACTTATGTTATTTCGATTACTTTGCTTATTTTTTTACATAGCAATTTCTGTTTTTTTTTTTTTAATTTGTAGTTTCCTATTCGACTTTTTTTTCGTAATTAATACATAACAATTTATAATTTTATTTATATTATAAATTTATAGATTAGACGAAAAGTGAATTATTAAATTAATCTCGAAAACTTGGCACTTCTTATAATTTAAAAGCCATTGTTTGTTTCAATTTGATCTATTTTATTTACTTCAAATACTCAGTTTTTCTTTTTTTCATTTACTAATAATTTTTTTAATAATTAAATTATATTTTAAAACAAATAAAAAACCTCACGAAAAAATATTAAAATTGCAATAAGTATCTAATACCGTAATTTACTCTTCTTTTCATATTATCTAAAAAAATTATTTTTATATAGTATATTTTTAATTCAAAATTTATACATCATTAAAAATTTTAAATTTAAATAGATAAGAATAATTTGAAATCTATCTTTATATAATATATATATTTAATCAAAAATACTATTAGTTTTCTACAGTATAGATTAAATAATTTATAGAAAATAACATAAATTACATTCGTAGACCATGTGTATGTGTGTATATATAACAGAAATTATCACATGATCGTATGTCGTATATCAAAAATTTTAATTTCTTGATGGCATTACATGGGATACGTATGTGTGTATATGTAATTAGCATATATGCATAAATTAGCAGTTTAATTATTTGTTTTAAATTTTGAAGCAGCTAAATTCATTAATGTTTTAGCTTTTTATTAGCAAATTTCTGGTACAATTTCTTCTTCATTTTTTTTTGTTTTGTTTTTTAAAAATTTGTGATAATCTTTTAGTTTCTGGTCCATTTTCTTCATATGGTTCACTTTTTTTGCACATTTTCCGAGTTGCAGATTTCCAGTTTTGCGAAAGAATCATCACTTCACACGTCTCTTAGTCCTGAAACACAACCCAACTACTACCTTCACTCTCTTCTCCCTCGTTTCCTTTCTCATTTTTCTGTGCTTCTTCGTACCTCTCCGTGCTGGCGTAGATTTCTTTGGTGCGAGAAATTCTACCATCTGATTCTTTGCTGAGATCTTTATTTTGATTGTTACATCAGACAAAAAAAAAAAACAAAGAACTGCTACGTTTGTGTATGCGTAATCGTGTTAGAAGGCTTTCTTGACGAGAAACATAGATCAAAGACAAGCAAGGCAAAGAAAGATTGAAGCAAGATTCCACAAAGATTTCTTACCCTTTTTCCTACTCAACCGCAAATGTCTCTGTTCTTTGTTCTTCTGCTTTGACAGCAACCAAACACCAGTTTTACACATTCTAGGTCTTATCACGTCATTCTTTTCTGGAGAAGCATGAGAGCGATTATGTGAATCTATATTTTGCATGAGTGGCTATGGGGATAAGGGGGAAGAGAAAGGGAGTCCTGCAAAAGAAGAGACCAAACGATGGAACTTTAGCGAGACTCCCCCTTCTCTGCCCACTTATCTCCTAGCCGCTCATGGGAGGAGATCAAAAGGGAAAAAAAAAAAAAAATACAGGGATAAGTTTCAAGTTAATGGGTTTATAGGTATATATAGAGAGAGGGTAGATGGTAATAAATATTTTGCACGAGTGGCTACGGAGATAGGGGAGGAGGAAGAGGGAGTCCTACAAAAGAAGAGACCAAACTCTAGCAAGACCACCTCTTCCACCCCCGCTATCCCCTAGCCTCTCATGGGAGGAGATCAGAAGAAAAATTTACAGGGACGAGTTTTGAAGTTTATGGGATTTCTAGGTATATATAGAGAGAGGGCAGATGGTAATTAGGAAACCCCCCTTAAAATACAAAAATTAATTATGGGTCCATTTAACAAGTAGAAGATACATCTTTCTCAAATATCCGAAAAAAAGGGGGTAAACTAAACGGCACCGTTTTATGAAAAAGAACAAATTTTTTTATTACTTGAAAATATTTATTTTTATTTAAGATTAAAAATTTAGAAAAAAAATTATTGGATGTATCTCCTTTTTTCTTATTGTGTGCGTAATTCTCATATATTATTGAAGTAAAATAAAATATGTTTTTTTTTTTAAGTTCTCTATTTGATATTTATAATTTTTAAATTCTATTAAAAATAAAATATGAACCAAATAGAAAAGGTTATTATTATTTTTGTCCATAACTTTTATAATTATAAATTAAAATAATTTTATAAAATTAAAAATCAAATTTTAACGTAAAAAGTTTTAAATACCTAATTATAACAAATCAGATATAAATATAATTTGTTCATTAAAATGTATAGGTGTTCAATTTTTTTAGGTAAATTTTTCATTTAAAGCAAACAAACAATAATAATTTTTTTGGGTAGAGAATTAATAGAAGCATATATTAATTATTAAAATATATATAATCTATGTAACGGTCCCGGAAATTAAAAGGAAACGTATATATAAAAATTCTAAGTGCGGAAGCGAAATAAAATATTATGATTAACATCCCTTACACAATAACCAAAACGTATTAAACGTATGAAAGAATAAGCTAACTAAAGTAAATACTAGAAACGAATACTATAAAGAAAACTATAAAATCTTTAGGCATCTACTCGCCGTCTTCCTGCGAAACGGGATCGGGAACCAAGTCCTCCTGATCTGAAATGGTTAAGTAAAGAATGAGTTACACTAACCCAGTAAAGATGTCACACTATCTCACTGTCACATAAGTAAAGGTTGGTAGAAAACAAAAACGACCAATGGAGCATAATTTATAACAATTTCATTTATCAATAATAAAACCCTTTACTGTCCACTTACCTCGGTAAGATTCATGAAAACAGCTTATGAAAACAATAACATTATAATATCATGAAATCATACGCACCCTGTAACATAACACATGTCATACTTTTAATATTTCAATCATGAGGCAATAAATTTCCTCTTTTACTAGCCTACCAGTATCCATGGGGATCTATAGGGGTCCCCACTACACGTGAACCATTCACCTTAATAACTTAACTCCAGGGCCGTCCTCATACCCTGTCCGGTATGGGTGCCAAAACCATAAACCTCAATGCTCCGTCCGGTATGAGGGTGAAGCGGACTGTCCCCATACCCCGTCCGGTATGAGCGCCAAAATATTTAAAGTCTCTATACCCGGTCCGGTATGAAAGACAACGTTCCCGGTAGGGTTCCCTATGGACCCGGTCCGTCCACTATCTCCCAGAATATCTAGTGAGGTTGTCGACTTATCCACTTATCAATTCACATACATTTTCTATTCTTTTCTTAGTTTTCTGTTTCTCACATAATCATGAATATTTAAACTAGTAACGAGCATCCAACAATGCAGACATATCATTGGATTCACAAAATCATACAGTAGTGAAGTAAACAGTGATTCATGCATTCAAAACCATAAAATAAATAATTCAGATACCATAATGCCTTTAAAACTGTAAAATAACTAAAACAACAACTGACCGAAAATATATCAGATTTGGACCCCATTAGCAACCTTAATTAATTATACATATCTATTAATTCATAAAATACCATTTTATCATTTATTAAGCTTTAATTCTGTGATAGGAAATATAGTGAGAGATCCTTACTTGATTCGAATTCTAAAATCGATTTTTCACTGTACCTACGAGCGGTCCCTAAATTCCCTGAATTTTTTTTCGGGAACTGAAACATACTTCCGGTACCTGTACATGTACCCAAAAAACTCCAAATCAGACCTAGGGTCTCCTCGGCCAATTTCGGAATTCTGGCACGGCGGCTCTACTGTGCTCTGGAGACGGCACCGCCGCCTTCGGTGGCGATCCACCTCGGGTTGGCTGTTTCTGGCCAAATTTAGCCAAACTAGCACCAGTTCCTGCAAGGAAACACATGCAGGGCCCTCGATGGGCCAAAAAAGTACAAAAAACTGAGACTTACCGGCGGCGGAGCTCTCGGGTGCGGCGGCTCCTCCGGTGCGAGTCGCGATTTGGCGTTTTAATTCGGTCAACCTGTAGAGGAAAGGACGGTGGTCACCGTGGTGTAAAAATTACATTGAACGGCAATCGGGAATGGCCTCATCGGAGGCAAAAATTGAAAAAACTCATGACGGCGCCGCTGGACTTCGGCGGCATTTTTCGGCCAATTGACCGGTGGTTTAGCTCCAATTTGGCCACAGGTGGGTTCAGCATTGAAATCCGAGCCAATAAAAGAAATTTTATCTCGTTTGACAGTCGGAAAGTGCTCGGGTGCGGCAGCGGGTGGTGGCGATTGGTTCCCCCGGCGGCTGGGTTGTCTTCTCCGGCGAGGGCTCTGACGCCTAGGGTTTGGGGTTGGGGGTGGATGAGATTATTTATAACATTTTCTTTTTAATCTGAGCCGTCCATCATGATTTAATCTGGACCGTCCGATCGCGATTAAATTGAGAATGAATCTGGGCCGTTCATACGCGCTTTTTATATGGGTCGTCCGTGCGCGCGGGAACGGATCTCAGCTGTCCGATCGCGCGTACGCGGATCGCCCATGTGGCTCCGTTCCGCGTGGCCTCCCGCGTCAGCGTCTCTACCACACGGCGTGTCCTGGTTGGCCGGGGCTGCTGACGTGGCACAATTTTTTTAAATTACATTTTGACTTCCGATTTTCGATTTTCTTTTCAAAAACACCCACAGAATCCGAATTTTCACTCTTTTTTTCTAAAATTATTTTCAATTAAATCCCAAAAATAATTTTACCCATTTTTATCATTATTATTATTTTTATTTCCATTTAATTAAATTAAACTAAATTTAAAACCATATAATTATTACATAATAAATCAAATATAAAAATTAAAATAAAATAAAATAAAAATAATTCCAGTAATAATAATAATAATAGAATTAGGGTGTTACAATCTATATTATTATATCTTGTTAGTTTTAAGTAATATTATTATCACTTAGGTAATTAAATAATTGTGTAAAATAAAAAAATTCCTATGTTTTGTGATTTGAAGTTTTTCAAAATTTGTGATATTAGTTATTTTCAATAGTTTTATTAATTTAACAATATAATAAAATATTTTGATAATTTATAATCCAACATATTACGATTTAAATACAGTACAAGAGATATCATAAAATTTATTGTCAGTGACTACATAAATACAATAATGATACAACACGTAGAGACATATCTAATGTCTCTCTATCTAAGTATATTTTTTCCGAGGGAGTTTACTAGTAACACTAAAAAATTAATAGTTATACTAATTATTTTTTGTCATAACTACTAACTTATGATAATTATAGGTAAAAATTCATCAGGATATAACAAAAGATCGATATCAGCACAATTACTAAATCGTCAAAGAGCATCCATAAACAATATGTGAAAAAAAGATTGAGAACACATCATATTCAAAAAATTAAAAATATAATATTATAATAAAGATATCATTATCAAACTTTAGGTGATACTCGAACAAGCCAACAAAATATACTCAAAGCTAACATAATAACATATTAAAAAATATACAAGATTATTAATGCAATAAATACTTGAAAAATAGGCAAAATCTAACAAAAAACTTTATAAAAAATTAACCTAATGTTGATGCCAGCAAACAACAAAAAGGAAAAACTATCAATACCAAATAACAGAATAAAATTTTATATGAAAGAATCAATTTCATATTATTATATTTCAATCTTTGTCTGCAATCTACTACAATAGAAACAAGTACAAACGATTTTCTCCAAAATCTAGAAAGATGGTCTTGAGTTCTTGCATATTCGAAAGGTAAAATAAAGATCAATGGTAGTGTGAAAGTTTAGGGTTCGAGCCTTGAAATTTATTTAAATTATATCCAACAAATAAGCAAAATTTTGAAAAATATATGACCACAAATTTTACATTCATTTTTACATAAATAATAAAAGCTTAAAATAAAATTTACGTATTCAAATATGTATAATAAATTGCAACAAAAATTTAATTACTAACTCTGAGGACGAGCTAATTAAAGATAGTTCTAACTTCTATAAGAGTCATTATGACAAGAGGTTCCCGAATTATTTTGATATATATGGTTAGCAAGTTTAACGATCAATAAACAATCAGTGATTAAGGTCTCTATCTATTTATCAATAATATCTGCTTAAAAAAATATAATATAAAAAGTAGCATAAATAATAAGATAATCAACTAAAAAATATAGTAAAAGATAGTTTTTTTTTTACGTCTTGTTCATTTTCGTCAAACATATGAATATATTATCTACTTTATCAATTTTTTTTAATTGAATATTAAAAAATATCAGTCATTCCCTGGTTTTCTTTTGGAACAGAGAAGATTTAAATAAATATGTATGCTATTAATTTATTTTTTAAAAAATAGTAAATTTTGAGAGCTTTTATTTTTATTTATTTTTACAAAAGATACAATTTAATATTTTGAGAGTCTTTTTTTTTTCATATAAGTACCTACAATTTTATACTTTATCATTTTACACAATATAATTAATTTATTTTTAGAAAATATTTGCACATATTTGTTAGCAAATGAAATTCTAACAAATGATAATAAAGGTAAAAATTGTACAGTATATCTTCTTTCTTTGGGAAAAATTCAAGAAGATATACAAGATGTAACGGCCCCAGAAATTTTAAAATGAAATATGTGTATTAAAAATGTCAAATGCGGAAGCGAAGTCAAAATTTCGATTAACATCTCTTACACTAAAACCAAAAACGTGCTCAAAATATAAAAGATCAAACTAACTAAAAGAGAAATTCGAAAGTAAAAGCTATGAATATGACTATGGAGTCTTTAGGCGTCCCCTTCGTCGTCTTCCTGCGGAACGGGCTCGGGAACAATGTCTTCCTGATCTGAAATGATTAAATAAGGAATGAGCTACACTAGCCTAGTAAAGACATCACGATATCTCACCGTCACGGAGGTAAATGTGGGTAGAAAACACAAGAAGACCAATGGAGCATGATTTACAACAAATCCTTTTATTAATAATAAAACCTTTACCATCTACTTACCTCGGTGAAATTCATAAAATAATATACGAAAGCAATAACATTATCACCATCATGAAATCATATAAACTGTATAACATAATACTTATCACGCTTTTTGTAATTCAATCATTACACAACATATTTTTCCTCATTTACCAGCCTACTAGTATCCATGGGGATCCATAGGGGTCTCGCTACCCATGAACCTTTAACATTTACAACTCGATTCCAGGGCCGTTCCCATACCCCGTCCGATATGGGCGCCAAAACTATAAACCTCAATACCCCGTCCGGTATGAGAGTGAAACGAGCCGTCCCCATACCCCATCCGGCATGGGCGTCAAAATACATAAGGTCTCCATACCCCGTCCGGTATGAGAGACCACAATCCCGGTAGGGTTCCCTACGGACCCGGTCCGTCCACCATCTCTCAGGATATCTAGTCAGGCTGATCACATTATACAATTATCAATTTACATAACCTTTCATTCTCCTTTACCTCAGTCAGCATCATCAATTCACACACAAACAAGCAAAACAGTAATTTATGCCAAACAAGACAACATACAACATCGGTTACTCAGTCATTCAACCCATAATCAATAAAACAGTAAAATATGCACACGAAACTATGAAATGAAAACATCAAACCTCATACTACATTTAAAACTGTAAAATAGGCCAAATAACAGTCAACCGATAAACACACTAGACTCGGGCTCCATTAGCGACCTCAAGCAATTTCACATATTCGTTGATTCAAGAAATACCGTTTTATCATTATTGAACTTTAATACCGTGATAGGAAATAGGATGAGGGGTCCTTACTCGTTTCGGGGTCCGAACACGACTTCACAGTACGCCTACAGGCTGTCCCTAATTTTTTCTGAATTTCTCCTGGGGAACTGAAACGCACTACCGGTACCTGTACGTGTTCCAAAAAATTCCAAATTAGGCCCAGAGCCCCTTTTTGGCCAATATTGCAATTCCGGCATGGCGGCTCCGCCGTGCTCCGACGACGGCGCCGCCGCTTGTGGCGGCGATTAGCCTCGGGTTGGCCGTTTTCGGCCGTTTCTGGCCGAATTCGGCCACACTTGCATCGGTCCCTGTGATAAAACAACCCTAGGGCCCTCGGGGGGCCAAAAAATTACGAAAAACCGAAGCTTACCGGTGGCGGTGCTCTCGGGTGCGGCGGCTCTCCGGTGAGGTTCGTGTTTTGGTGATTCGGCTCCGATCAACCTGTAGAGAAAAAAATGGTGATCACGGTGATATAAAAATTGCATCAAACAGAGGCCGGGAAGGGCCTCATCGGAGGCAAAACTCGAGGAGGGACGCGGCGGAGCCGCTGGGTTTCGGCCGTGTTTTCCGACCGTTTGGCCGGGATTTTGGCTCCGATTTGGCCACAGGGGAAATCAGCGTGGAAAAACGAGTCGGGGGTATGAAATTTACCTCGATCGGCGGTCAGAAATCTCCCCGGTGCGGCGGCGGGTGGCGGCGGCCGGCTTCTCCGGCATCTGGTTCGTCTTCTCCGGCAAGGGCAGGCAGCTAGGGTTTTTGTGGCCAGGTGTGGGGGTTCTATTTATACCCTTTTGCCTTTTGATCTCAGCCGTCCATTTTGATTTAATTTGGGTCGTCCGTTTTTGATTGAATCTGGGCCGTCCGTACGATTGCATCTGGGCCGTTCGTGCGCACGCTTGATCTGGACCGTCCGATCGCGCGTACGCAGATCACCAACGTGGCCCGTCCCCGATCGACGTGGTCTTGCCACGTGGCAGGTCCTGGTTGGCCAGGACTGCTGACTAGGCCTGCTGACGTGGCGCTCTCTTTTTTTTTTAAATAAACTTAATAAAAATAATTAATGAGAAAATTACAAAAATACCCATGTTTGGGCGTTACAACTCTCCCCCCCTTAAAGAAATTTGGTTCCCCAAATTTGCCTCTTACTCTTGATCGAACAGATGGGGATACTGAGCTCTAAATTCTGATTCCAGTTCCCAAGTAGCCTCCCTGGGCGTGTGGTTCTGCCACACGACCTTTACAAATGATATTTCCCGGTTGCGGAGTATTCTGCTCTCTCGGTCCGTGATACCGACCGGTACTTCTTCATAAGACAAGTCCTCTTGGAGTGGAAGCGGTTCATGAGCCAAGACATGAGAAGGGTCCGGGTTGTACTTACGTAGCATGGATACGTGAAACACGTTATGAACCCGAGAGAGCTCAGGAGGCAGTGCAAGTCTGTAGGCAACGGTGCCAATCTTGTCTAAGATTTCAAAGGGTCCAATATATCTGGGGTTTAATTTTTTCCTCCTGCCAAACCTACTAATTCTCTTGAAAGGAGTAACCTTAAGAAACACCCGGTCGCCTTTCTCAAAAGCTAGGTCTCTCCTCCGGGTATCTGCATAACTCTTCTGCCTACTCTGAGCTGTCTGAATGTTCTTCTTGATTCTAACTATCTTGGACGTGGTCTCCTCTACCAATTCCGGGCCGAACAATCTTCTATCGCCCACTTCCTCCCAACAAATCGGTGACCTGCACGGGCGCCCGTATAGCGCCTCATATGGGGCCATGCCGATGCTTGCTTGGTAGCTGTTGTTGTAGGCAAACTCTATCAGGGGTAGATGGTCGTCCCAATGGCCCCCGGAGTCAAGGACACAAGCCCGGAGCATATCCTCAAGCGTACGAATTGTCCTCTCTGATTGTCCATCAGTTTGGGGGTGGAAGGCAGTACTAAGAGACAGCTTTGTTCCCATAGCTTGCTGGAAACTATTCTAAAACCGAGAAGTGAATCTGGGGTCCCTGTCGGATACCACTGTCACTAGGACTCCATGCAGTCTGACTATCTCCCGGATATACATTCTTGCCAACTTGTCCAAAGAATCAGTCATTCTGATGGCCAGGAAGTGGGAAGACTTAGTGAGTCGGTCAACAATTACCCATATAGCATCATGTCCCGATCGTGCCTTGGGTAGTCCCGACACGAAGTCTATGGTGATATGTTCCCACTTCCACTCTAGAATCGGTAAAGGCTAAAGTAACCCACCTGGGCGTTGATGTTCTGCTTTGACCTGCTGACATACCAAGTACTTAGATACAAAGTCGGCTATATCTCTCTTCATCCCATTCCACCAGAACCGAGGTCGCATAGTTTGGTACATTTTTGTACTTCCTGGATGCATGACAAACCTTGAACTATGGGACTCCGTCATGATGTCTCTTTTTAACTCACTGTCGTCTAAGACACACATTTTGTCCTTGAAACGAATCAATCCGTCGGCAGAGATCTGAAATTCTGAGCTCACTCCCTGTTCTGCATCCTTCTTGGGGGTTACTAGGGCGGGGTCGACTGACTGAGCTTCCTTTATTCTTTAGATTAACTCAGGTTGGACTGCTAGGTGGCCTAAATATGTAGCCCTCTTCAGATCTCGCAGTCGAACCTGTTGTGTGGCCCCAATGGACCTGCATTCTGAAACCATCAAATAGGCTAGGGTGCCTGCACTTTTCCTGCTGAAGGCATCGGCTACTACGTTGCCCTTACCTGGATGGTATAGGATGTCACAATCATAGTCCTTGATGAGTTCCATCCATATTCTCTGACGCATGTTGAGATCCTTCTGAGTGAAGATGTGTTTCAAAATCTTATGATCGGTGTAGATATAAAAGGTCTCTCCATACAAATAATAGCGCCAGGTTTTCAAGGCGTGTATGATTGCTGCAAGCTCCAAGTCATGGGTATGATAGTTCTTCTCATGATTCTTTAGCTGTCTAGACCCATATGCTATAACCTTTCCATGCTGCATCAGGACACAACCCAGACCCAGATAGGAGACATCACTATAAATTGTATACCCTCCTGATCCACTCGATTGAGCCAGCACGGGTGCAGTAGTCAGTCGCTTCTTCAATTCTGAAAAACTCCTTTCGTAGTTCTCATTCCATTCAAACTTTGTATTCTTCTTTGTGAGTCGGGTTAGAGGAGCTGCTAGACTAGAGAACCCTTCGACAAACCGGCGGTAATAACCTGCCATCCCAAGGAAACTGCGAATTTCCTTAACTGTTGTCAGCCTTTCCCAACCAAGTACCGCTTCAACCTTTTCGGGGTTCACTGACACCCCTTCCTTCGATATAACATGTCCTAGGAAGGCGGTTTGCTCGAGGCAAAATCCACACTTGCTCAACTTTGCATACAACTTCTTTTCCCTGAGTACCTGTAGGACTTGGGCAAGATGATGAACATGTTCTTCTCTACTTTTTGAGTAGACTAAGATATCATCGATGAACACGATGACAAATTGATCCAAGAACTCTCTGAAGATCCTATTCATTAGATCCATAAAGATGGTCTGGGCGTTGGTCAGCCCAAACGGCATGACCAGGAACTCATAGTGTCCGTACCTGGTTCGGAATGCTGTCTTGGGGATGTCTTCTGCTCTTACCTTTACCTGATGGTAACCTGATCGTAGATCTATTTTAGAAAAGACCCGTGCACCCTGCAACTGATCGAAAAGGTCATCAATCCGGAGAAGAGGATATTTGTTCTTAATTGTTACATTGTTTATCCTTCGGTAATCAATGCACAGTCTCAACGTTCCATCTCCCTTCCTTGCAAAAGTAATCCCGGCACCCCATGGGGAAACGCTGTGTCTAATGAAACCACTGTCTTGTAGCTCAGTGATCTGTTTCCTTAGTTCCTCCATATCGATGCGGCTCATTCGGTAAGGAGCAACCGAGATGGGCTGGGTACCTAGCTGTAAGTCTATGGTGAACTCGACCTCTATGTCCGCTGGTAGACCGGACAGTTCATCCGGAAATATTCTGTAAAGTCTCGGACTACTGGAATCTCTTGGATACAAACTTCTTTCTTGGGTTTTCCTAGTTAGAGAAAATACAAGATTAAGGCATTGGGAATTAAGAAAACTTGCCATTAGGGAAAATCAGTACTGAATAATTTTATTAAGTTGTAAATGGCTCATCGTTGGGAGGATTAAATACAATCTTTTTGTTAAAGCAGTCTATGGTGGCGTGATACGCCGCTAGCCAATCCATTCCTAGGATTACATCAAAATCTCCCGTGTCTAACCCTATCAGGTCTACCCTCAATTTCCTATCTGCTATCTCTACGGCACATGCCCTGTAGACAACCTCTCCTAGCAATGTCTCCCCCCCAGCGGTAGATACAAGCAATAATGAATCAAGTCTATCAGGTGATACACAAATTTTGGAAGCAAGAACATGTGAAATAAAAGAATGTGATGCACCAGTATCAAACAAAACATGAGCAATGTGGCCAGATATAGTATACATACCATGTACCACGTCCGGGTCTGCGTCGGCATCCTTCTGGGTAAGGTTGTAAACTCTGCCCTGGATTGGAGGCCTTCCTTGATTCTGGTTCCTAGGGCATTCCCTTGCATAGTACTGGGCACTGCCGCATATGCGACAGGTGTTGTTGAGGCGGTAGCAGGGTCGGTCCCCGTGATCCCTGCCGCAGTACTGGCAGATCTTCCCACGTGCTGCCCCCGTA
Source organism: Carica papaya (assembly GCF_054855325.1). Classification (NCBI taxonomy): domain Eukaryota; kingdom Viridiplantae; phylum Streptophyta; class Magnoliopsida; order Brassicales; family Caricaceae; genus Carica; species Carica papaya. The sequence continues at coordinate 40,715,512 of NC_142313.1, read as the reverse complement.
GCCTGAGGAGGGGCCTGGATAGCGGGTCTGGGCCTCTTACTGGGTTGGACAGGCATGGTAGGTGCTGGCCTGCGGAGCGGGGCTGAGGGTCAGGAACTTCCCGCTAGCTGAGGGTGGGTGTCGAAGCTCCTTTCTATGATCTGCGCCTTTGCCAGGACTGCTGAATATGTCTCGAGCTCCATCACCAGTAAGTGCTGTCTGATCTCCGGGCGGAGACCCCACTGGAATTTCCTGGCCTTTCGGCCCTCATCCATCAATGTCTCTGGGGCATGTCGGCCCAGCTCCAGGAACTTACGGGCATACTCCGACATTGTCATGTTTCCCTGAACCAATTGAGCAAACTCCATTTCCTTTAGGTGTTGGATGTGTTTAGGGAGATACTCCGCGTGGAAGGCCGTTAAGAACTGCTCCCAAGTAGCTGGTGTAGGCAGGGTGGTCCGCTTGAGCTCCCACCAGCGTACTGCTTCCCCTACCAGCATGTAGGAGGCAATGGCAGCCGTCTGCTCAGGGACTACTCCCAAGGTCTCGAAAGCTCTCCCACTCTTTGCCAGCCAGTATTGGGTCTCTTTAAAAGAGGATCCCCCTGCAAAAGTAGAAGGGTTCAGTCTTCTGTACCTCTCTATGAAGTCGGGGTCGATCAAGGAAAGAGCGGGGTCCCGAGGTAGAGGGATTAGGGTCGGCTGAGGGTGAACTGGGGGACCCTGTGGTGGCACCTGCTGATGTGGTGGGGGTACTGGAATGTGCTGTGGCGGCGCCTGGTGGTACCGTGGCTGTGGTACCGGGTCGTACCGCGGTTGTGGTGCCGGGTGGTACTGTGGAGGAACAGGCTCCTGCCGGGGTGGCTCGGGATCAGCCTGCTGTAGCGGGGGCTCAACCTGCGATAGCGGAGGAGGTCTGGGTAACTCCCTTCTCTCCTCTCGCCTTTGCTGGGCAGCTACGAGAGCTTCCACCATCTCAAATAGTCTGTCTAAATCCTCCCGAAGCGAATTATCTTGGGCCGCTCGGTTTAGTGGGGGCCTTCCTCTCCTCATTTCCGTGTACCTGCATTCACAAGGAATGGTTGAGTAACGATATATCGGTGAGTATTTCTCTAAGGCACTATTGTGTAAGGGATGAGTCCGAGGAAATGCGGCTCTGATACCAACTGTAACGGCCCCGGAAATTTTAAAATTTCCGGGGCCGTTACACAAGAAACCATGGACATGAGAGAAAGCACAAGAGTTCAGCCACACACACACACACACACAAAAATTGTGCAAATATTTTCTAAACCGTCCATCAAGATTAGATCTGCACCGTTCGATCGCGATTTAATTGGGATTAAATCTGGGCCGTCCATCGCGATGCAATCTGGGTCGTCCGTGCGCACGTTTGATTTGAACCGTCCGTGCGCGCGGGAACGGATCTGGACCGTCCGATCGCGCACACGCGGATCGCCCACGTGGCCCGTTTCCTGGTCAGCGTTGCCTTGCCACGCGGCGGGTCCCGGTTGGCCGGGGCTGCTGACCGGGCCGCTGACGTGGCTGCTGAGATGGGTGCTGACGTAGCGCAATTTTTTTAAATTACGTTTTGACCCCCGGTTTCCGATTTTCTTTTCAAAAACACCTCCAGAATCCAAAGTTTCACATATTTTTCTCAAAATCAATTTCAATTAAATCCAAAAAATATTTTTACCCAATTTTATCATTATTATTATTTTTATTTTTATGAAATTAGATTCAATTAAATCAAATTAAAATAATTACAAAATAAAAAAAATAATAACACTTGGAGTGTTACACTATCTCCTAGCCTCTCATAAGAGGAGATCAAAAGAACAAACTTACAGGGATAAGTTTTTATTTCCAAAACCCCCCTTAAAATATAAAATTAATTATGTATCTGTATTAACAAAATAAATAATTATATAAAACTTAAGATTATAATAATACAAAAAATAATTTCAAATTTAGGTCGTTGCTTCTGATCAAGTAAATTAGATTTGCCATAATAAACATATAAGCAAATACCCAGATAAGTTCTAAATATTATAATATGGAGTACTAATTCCCATCTTACCAGTTTGTCGATGTTCTCGGCAATTTTCATATTTTTTTTAAAAATATTATAAGACTAAAATATTATAATAACTATTTAATAATAAATAATAATAATAATAATACTGTTTCTAGTTTTCACCTACTTAAACTACTAAATTATGAAACAAAAATTTGTACAATTTTTTTGGGGAACTAGATCACAATTTCCTCCTAAATTTTCCATGAATGTCTCATCTTATTTTCCTAATAACCACCTCCTTATGTTTACAAATTGCAAACCCTTTTAATTAAACTCTTATATTCTTGAAGTTTCTATAAAGGATGCATTCATGGCTTCCTTGGCATACACACGTTGTCGGCTCTCTTTGACATAGAACAACCAGAATATCAAAGACAACATGACGGCACTCGACAAAGTGAGCAAACCTACAAAGATCAATCTACTCGTGTGTGCCAATCCTGGACAGTGATCTCTGCTGATGCCCTTGAATTTGTCTCGGACAAAGCTGCAATCCACTAGACTAATCAGAAATGGGCTGTAATTGTCTAGTACATGGCTCATGTTCACGGCAGCCGTCAATTGGGTATATATGTCCGGGGTCAACCGCCCTTCGCTGGTGCAAATGCCCGTTTCCGATACTTGGCATATGTAATTCTTCCATACCTGACATTGAGTTCAGTTCAAATTTTAATATCATAGATATGAATTGTAAGGCTCTGACTCTCTTTAGAATTTTGAACGTACGCACACGATTACCAAATTACAGTGAGATATATAATGATAAAATGAAAATTGACTTACTTGTGTGGCATTGCTCAAGTCAACTTCACCGGGAGCACATTCTCTGCGATTGAAATCCTGGTCAATCGGATTACAGAGAAGCGGGACCAACGGCCCAGATTGGTTGTAGTAGAGCGGCGCAGCTTCAGGTGGAAAGTTTTGGTTGGTGATATTGGTGGTGTAGGAGTTCGTAACTTCAACTACTAAAAACGACACCACTTTGGTCACGTTTAGAATTTCTTTTGCAGAGTCGGTATCCATGCAGGGAAGAAGTTGACTCAAAGCTGAATTTGCCGTTGGGTTTTCTACCCATTCATGCATTGCCACGCATGTATCTGCCACCACACTGAATATATAATTTATATACATATTCAACCAAAAATAATCATACCCATTAATCCTATCAATATATTAATTTAATTTTTGTTAAGTCAAATATGATAAGCAACTTTTCTTTTACAAGAATTATAATAATTTATTAAAATAAAATTTAACTTAATCATCATCGTAATCTTACTAATAAATTAATAATTAAATTCTATTTATAATAAATTTAGTACTATACCTTGTATTATATTTTTAATAAAATCCAAAATTTTCACCTAAATAAAGTGTCATAATCGTAATAATTAAACCATAATATTAATTATATATTAAACTCTAATTTGGTCAATGACAAATTTTTTTTTATATATAGTTTATAACATGTTTGATTTATAAGTTTCGAAATATTTATTGAAAATTTTATTATGGTTTTACCTCTTAAATAATTAATTAAATTATATTTTAAAATATTATGCCGATAAAAAAAAAAAGAAATTAATTATTTATATTTTAATATATTTTCTCTCGTATAATTTTATTAATTTAAAAGCGTCAATCATGTCTGAATTTACCAAAATTTGTGCAATTAATCTCTGATTTTAATACCATATTAATTAATTTAATTAATTATCCTTAAAAAATAAATTAATTAAAAAAAAAAGAGAAATTATAGTGGAGGAAAAACATCTATAAGAGAGATTCTTACTTGTGGAAAAGGAGAAATACAGCACATAAAAGAAATGTAATGGTGACAAGAATCCACCCAATCAACGTTAATCTGAAATAATTCAATCAAACATTTAATCAGAAATTAAAAGATGAAGAAAGAAAAAACAAAACAGAGTACTGAAAAGATGAAGTAGAACACCTATATATATATATATATACACACACATATATGTATAAGTAATTTAGAAGTAAATTAGCTCACATGTATACGAGGAGCCGCATGCCCAGAACTGAAAGCACTGCAATCAAAATTCCAAATCAGTAACACATTAGATTTAATCAAATGGAGATTAACTCTTATTCCTTACTAATCAGGAGGATATATATATAGGTACTTACATAAGCCAACCAATGTCAAGAACAGCATCAAAGCAGCGAGGACATTCAGAGCACGTCTCCTGTAAGAACCAACAACCGATTACACAAACAATTTTGTTAAATTTTATAGTTGATTATTTCAAAAATTTTAAGTTACGAGATTAGAAAATTTCTTCGTGCTCGAATACTTTAACATATTATAACGTTTCACTTACGGTGGGCTCATGGCGTGGTACAAAAGTTGCGAGCTGTGTTGCGAACTAAGCATCGGAAGTTTGGAAACTTGTTGGATGACCGAATTGATGTTGAGAATGCTGTCTTGAATATTGATTGGCAATAAGTTCATCCCTCCTAATTTGATGTCCTTAGCCGACGCCAAAATGCTCCACAAGCTCTGAAAGTTGTCGAATATGTTCTTTCCTTGCTGCACAAGGTATCCAAACGTGCCCTCCACGCTTTTGTAGAACCTCCATTGCCCGGCATACAGAATGCCAGTTCCCACACTGAAATTAACCACCCGGAAAAATTAATGAACAAATTAAGGTTGAAGTTACGTAATACGCAGAAAAAAAAAAAAAAAAAAGATGTTTCGAGTACCAGACTCAATGCATCTGTCAAGTGAATCCAGAAAGATATAGAGATAAATATACTCTAATGTTCAATTTACATTATAAGTTGTATAAATTACCGTTGTTACATTCATATTTTTTGTATCATTAGGGTTTTACAACCTAATACTTTGTCTCTACATCATAATGTCTTCTAACATTATAAATAACAAATCTATATATCAATAAAATTATCGGAGAGTCTAAAGATAAAATTCTAATACAGATTGAATATAAAAGTATATTTATATAACCCTTATAAGAAAAAAGAGATCCAAGAAAGAAGTTGGAGAAGAGAAAATTTACATTGCTGAAATGGTGAAAAGTACGAGAAAGATGAGACATATCGCATAAAAGGTTCGAGAATAATTAGCGTGTTTTTTTCGACAACAACAGCAGCAGCAACAGAGACAAGCACAGAGTAGGAAGAACCCTCCCACCACAAACCAGATTATGGCAGTGATGACCAAAGGAACAGCTGTATATGCAACTGACTGTAAAAACAAGAATTAATAATGTAATAGTGAGAATTTGAATTTTATATAAAATTTTAGCTAATTAATCCAACTGAAATGTTAGAAAATTGATGGGTATTGTTCCAGAAAAATAAATATTAGAGGAAGAAATGGGTAAATATTGAAAGAGAAAGGTTAATTCATTGTTAGAAACTTACAAAGATATAATGTGAATTAGTAATATCCCATCCACCAGTGTAGTAGTTGAAATTATTAGTAGGATCTCTTCTGTGTGTCTTGTTTGCAGCTAATATCATCACCGGTCTGTTTTCTTCGTTCGGGTTTTCCTCCCTCGATTCTTCGAAGATGAACCTCTTCGATCCTATAACACGCAAAGATTCTTTCAGTAACAATTTCCAAAAGAAAAAAGAAACTATTTGCATAATAATAAAAATAAAAGATTATAAATGTTATCCGTGATATTTCTCATCCAAATAGGAAAGAACGAAGAGACGAACAAATGAAAGAAAACATTTTTATCCTTCACCGTTTTAAAAAAAAAGTTCAAAATATCCAAAAACAGAAAATAAATTAAAAATTGAATAAGAGCAAAGAAATAAGGAATAAAAACCTTGAAGGGGGTGGTGAGGATGATGATGATTGATAGGGTAATGAGAATCTCCATAGGAGAATGAAAACAAGGTTGATGAAATGATGAGAAAGTAAAAGAGAGTCAAAAGAGGAAAATGGAAATTAGGGTTTGATTTCAAATGAAGCATGATTTGGTAATGGGTTTAATCCTCTGAGAATTAATTGAGAGAAGAAGGGTTTATAATTATATGTAATATTGCATGCATATTTGTTCGTGGAGGATGGTTATCTGTACGGAATATCTTTTCCCCCAAAACCAGTACATTTTCTCTTCTGTTTCTTTTTACACCCCAAAATTAACTTGAAATAGTTACTATTTGTTATCAATCCATTTTCCTACCTTTGAGGTGTAGAATAAGTGATTACCTGTAAATTTTTAACCATATATATATATATATATATATATACACACATATATACGCGCTTTCTTGTGATCTTCTTCTAAAAGTATATCATACCCATGAATATACATATATACAAAGATATACCCACATATATTATTGGAGAAAGGATTTGGAAACAAAATCAAGACTATTAGAACCAAATTTCAAATATAGCATAAATTTAAGTTGTTTCCTAATTTGGGTGCACCATATATATCATTTTTTTTTGCTATATATATATATATAGAAACACCTTTTGCTTTGGCTTTTAGCCTTTTGCCAGGCAGACTAGTAATTAAATTGCATATGTTATTTGGAGAAGTTAGTAGTATATATAGTAAGTTAAAAAGGTGAATAGTTTGAATTCTATTTACATTAATGTTATTAAAATCTCAAAGTATTATTAGGAACAGGAAAATTTGGGAATTAGTTCTCTTCTGACCAAAATTTCATTCCTCAGTTCATTCTTATAATTATTATTTTAATTATGTTTAGAGACACACATATTGAGGGGTTAGTTGCTGCTAACTATTGGAAAAAATCTACGATTAATTATGATAAAACTGAGTGTGAATAAAAAATTGTAGATTTTTTTTCGATAGTTAACCGAAATTGTAGATGTAAGAAATTATAAACCCGAAATAAATACAGCCAGATGTAAATTAAAAGATATAACTATTTTCTGAGTTTTTCGTATAAATTTAAAATTTTATCTTTATTTTTACTCAAATTTATTAAATTTTAATAAATGTTTAATCATTATAAATAAACTTTAATAACATAAATTATATATTATATATTTATAGTGTTATTTTATATTTAATATGATATTGGATAATAAATGTTGTGGATTAACATTTTATATGTTAAATGCAGTAATAATTGGAGTTAATTTTTTATTTTATTTTTATTTGTCTATGAATTAAAATTTGATTTATTTGTTTTAAACCAAAAGCTGTTAATTTTAATCATACATACCTGATGTTAATTTTAATTTATTTATGTAAATTAAAGTAGATTAATCATACATACCCGAAGTATTCCATTTGAAACTTTAACACAATCTTTTCATCATTCAACAGAACTTCAAGTAGAAAGAAAAAATTTTCACTCAATTATGATTTACAACATGATGAACAGCCAATCAGCGATCATTGTTGAGGCGAAAGACGCGAGCATACTTGTAAACAGAGCAAAAGGCCTGCAGTGATACCAGGAGCAACAGCAAGACAGCAGCCATTAATGTTAGGAACTGCCAAGAACTATAAACATATTGATTTATGAGTTTTCTAACTCTAACTCTCCAATGGTTATTGTAATACTTGTTTATGTCTTCTATCACCTTGTCTAAGAAATCCACTTTGCTCAATCTCAGGGACTTGCTCATCCCATTCCACAGCTTTGCAGCTTCTTCATCGCTCTTTAAGTGGTTCAAGATAATACCTTTCTCTCTAAGAAGTTTTATGTCCTCTTCGGTGTCAATTATTCCATCCATTAACTCTGTGTAACGAGTGAAAACTAGTGGCCCGGATCCATTCCATGCCTCATATGCCACCAAGTTTCGCAGTAAAACTTGCGTGTTGATGTCTAAGCTAATGATAGGAAGCTGAATTGTTGCTGTTTCAATGTTGAAATCCGTGACTAAGATGTTGGAATTACTGGCTAAGAAACGTATGCCGGCCTCTGAAAGCTCTGTCACAGACGGGATGGTGATCTCCTCTACTAACGGTGACTTGTTGTTATTGTTGTTGTCATCGTTTGAAATCATGTTGTTTGTTCTTGTTTCTTCATTTTGCCATGCGAACAAGCGTTCAAGAGGGAGTTTGAACATTGCGAATACAGGAAGACTGGAGAAGATTTTCCAAGGTAATCTTAGCACGACTACAACAGGCTTTGATGACACCATTTTCCTTATTATTCTCTGCACTGGAACTTGTCTTATTTTTGAAAATAGCCTCCTTAAATGATTCCATTTCGACCCTTTTTCTTGCTCAGTCTCATGATCATGGCTTTCAACTTCTTCTGCAGACGTTTCTTCCACCAGAGGCACAATCATGCGGTACAAAAAGTCTAGAATGTGAGTGCATTCTGCAATTTTTATCATTGGCAACTCCTCCATTTTAAAAGGAGAGATCTCTCTACATAATCCCAACAACATTGAAAGCAACATGTCGTCAGCAGATTGTGCTGATGAGAGTTGTGATTCCAAAATATTTCTCAGTACAAAAAGTGGTATTTGATTCTCCAACATGACAATATCTCTAAGAATTGCATTGTGCCCAGGTTTCCTTCCTGAATAATCAACAAAATGTGACATTCTTGAAGGAATTCTTGATAAAGTTTTACCTTCAATGGTGGCATAGATTTGAAGGAACTCGAGCAAGAATGAGGCGTCGATTGCCATCATCCATGCTAAAGTTTCACCGTTAAAATCCAAGTATTTGTGATAACAAGCTCGAATTCTAGGCTCCACATGTGTCAACTGCTCAACAAGAAGTTGAAAACAAAGGCTTTGCAGTTGCGTCTGAGTTCTTTTTGCTGCAGCTAGCTTGTATCTTTCCATCTCATAAAGTTCAGGTCGCCAACAATGGTAAGGGCCTAAAGCAATTTCCTGTGGAGTGTACAAATCTGGATCACCAGACAACAACATTTTAGGAACATTGAAAATGCATACAGGAGCTTCCACATCCTCTTCCAAATCTTCCTCGAGGGCTCTGCGAATGTTGATGACCCATTGAGTATGATCCAAGCTAGGGTTCGAATTAAAGGGCATTTTCTGTTGTACCTTCGGGAATTGAGCAGATTTTTATGTGTTTTTTTGTTCTTGATTGCTTTTCAGGTTAGACCTGTGGGAGAAGGCAGTTTTGGTTAATGGTAGGCTAAGGGAGTTACTACAAGTACAAACAATAAATACACAAACATATTTATCACTGTCATTAATGCAATATTATTTTAGCTGCTTTGAGTTAAGCAATGAGAAATGCGTTTCTCATGCTAAAGAGCTTTCTCTTAGGAAATTCTTCAACCTAAACAATAAACTTCAATCTACATTTTAAATGAGAAGTACGGTACCAATAGAAAATTATGCTACCAGTAGAAAATTATTGCCTTGCGAAAACTTGATATATACAAAAAAAATATGGGTGATTTGTGTTCCTTTCCCATAACAAAAAGGAATTGTCAATATGCCTTCTGTACTGGGTTATTATCCAGACGGAGCGTCAATAGCTAAAAGAATACCAGCAAAGCCAAATGCTTCACAAACAGAAGATAACATTATCCATAGAAAATTAAAAAATCCATCTTGCTTTCATATCAGCAGCTCTCTATTTTTTGGTGTAAAACACAGTAACTACCTCGTCCCACTATTTACAAAGAAATCAGGCTTGATATGCTATTGTTTCACCACTTGCTGAAATGAAACTAAAAAATATTCAATAGCAACAAAGAAACCAACTTTAAACATCAGCCAATAAGCTATTTCTTCCTGCATAAGATTGAAGTAGGAGAAAAACAAGGATACTTCACATGCCAGTGCAATTGGAAGATTACCAAACCAAAGCTAATTTTTCATCAGCTGTCCAAAAGAACATCCTAAACCCTAAAAAATAATTGCCAGAACAAGAGCACTATTTGAGTTTCCTGATGAATGCAGGATCCTGATGTGAGAATTTGCACATCATTCGATATCATTAACCACTAGAAGCTCGTCAAATAGGCAAAATCCTTTTGTAGCCCATATGCTCATGCTCCAGAATGGTGCTCTTTTCATAGGGATTCATTCAGAAGTACTTCTCTGTTGGCATAAACAACAATTTTCAGCTAGCAAAACCTTCTCGTACATCATGCTATATCCATTCCAGCCTACTGCCCTGAGCATCATCACAATTTTACTACTCATCATCATCTTACTTCCGGATGATGGCCAGGAGGATTTGAAAGCACATAATGGCATTTAGATTTCCAAGGTTTAGCCAAGGGTCTGCTAGGATTTATCGTACTTGGTTTGGTGGCACCATGTCACCTGATTCTGCAAGTCATGACAAAATTACTTAGGAGTGCCTTGACTTATTTTTGTTTCTCACCTTTGGCAAGAAAGAATAATTTTTTATCATGACTGAGGATCTTTAACAGAATATTTTTCCATCTCCCTTAAGGCAATTAGTACTGATTGGACTTCTGGAGATCTGTTTCATGTAGTTTGGTTTATGTTCAGTGCAAAACTGGCTTTACCGTCTGAATACCTATACTATGGTTACAAACTATCCACACCATATGAGTCTCCTTGAACCAACTTTGTTCCTAGCTCTTCCCTTAGCTTAGGTGAAAGCCCTTTTGCTAACATTTCTTCATCATACATTCTAGCCATATCTAACATTCCCTTTTGAATTAGAACATCAATCAGTGCATCATATGCACCCTTATCTGGACTACATCCCAGCTGTTCCATCTTCTTCCACAGTACAAAAACGGGTCGAAGAAATCCCCATCTACCAAACTTTCTCATCAGCATCACATATGTGTCCATCCTTGGACGAACCCCACTCTCAATCATCCTATCAAAAAGCCAAAGAATCTCCCTTGGTTTCTCAAGATGCCCAAAAAAGCAATGATATGTAATTGCATTTGGCAGACAATGCTTCTTCTGCATTTCATTGACCATTGCATATGCTTCTCTCATCCTCCTATTTTCACACAAAAGCTTTATGACTGTGTTATAAGTCACAACATTTGGCTGACAACCCAACTCTCTCATCTCACGAAACACCCGAATCCCAAAATCTACACCCTTGGAAATCCCAATTCCTTGAATAACAGTATTGTAGGCAACCACATCCAACTTTATTCCCTTCCTCTTCATCTCTTTATACAACATTACAGCCTTATGTGGCTTACCACTCTTGCACATTATATCCATATAAATAGAATAAGAATGTAAATCCTTGACAACACCCTTCTTATCCATCTCCTCCCAAAAGTCCCTACACTTACCCCACCACCCAATCTTAAACCATCCGCGAAGAATCATATTATGAATCTTTGTCTCACTCACATTGAAATTACCGAAAACCATATTCTTGTTTTTCCCAAAGCACAAATCTTGGGCCTCAATAACATGCTTATACTCGCAAAGCGAATCAATAAGATTACAGTAAGAAGTCTCATCTTTCAAATTGAACTCTTCTAGTCTATCATACGCACAAATTGCTTCTTTAACCAGACGTGCCGATACATAACGTTTAAACATGATACGAAAAGTAGCATGATTGGGCATTGAAAATGGATTTGTTTGCATGCGGTGTATCAAATCCCATGCGAGGTCAAACTCGAAGAACTTACCCAAAATATCTATCATTCCATTGAATGTTTCAGTGGTGTGGGTATACCGGGAATCCGCATCGACCCACTTGAAAAACTCGAGCGCGCGTCTCCAGTCGTTACTGTAGGAGACGAGCGTTTCACGCACCGTTTCGTCGTCAATGGTTGGTGAAGGTGATGAAGGTTTTGGTGTCATATTGTCAAATTTTGAGAAGGGGATTGTGGGCTTGGAGAAGAACCGGTAGATGAGACAAGAATGGAGGATCTGCGGGAGACAAAATGAAGGATTTGGGTTAAAGCGCAGAGAGGAGATTGGAGAAGGCATTTTGCTCCGTATTTTTTGGTTCTTAACAACAGAGTTCAAAGGAAGCTGCCGCTGATTATGCTGCAAGCTCGTTCAAGCGATGCAACGGAGGTGGGTTCCTCCTCTGTTTCATAAACCTTTGCCCTCGGCGGAATTCGCTTGTGCAGTGCTTTTCCTCCTTTCTTTTTTTCTTTTTTTCTTCAGGGATGTGTTTGTAACAGAACAATTTGAACGGGGGTTTTATCTTAAATACTCAAATTTCCTTTCCTAATATTTATTTTTTTTATAGATTACTCGATAAACTAAATTTGCATTTAAATATGTATATACATTTAAAATTTGTCCAAATAAGCTTCTAACGAAAAAAAAAATATTAATTCTATTAAATTGCCTATAAAATTATGATAATATGGGCACGCAAATAATTTTTTTTTTAAATTATCATATTAATAATATTAAAATTAAACGAAATATCGATAAATAAAATTCTTTTTTAAATTTATTTATCATTTTTTTACGTTACTCTTTTAATCTTTTGTTTCTTAAATGTATATATCAAATTAATATACCATTATCATTATGCCTATTATTTTACATTTCGTGAGTTTTGGAAGCTCAAATAGCATCTAACATGTACAAGACAAGTTGGTCAATATGTAACATCCCTAGAAAAAAAAAAAAAACAAAATAAGAAATCGAGGGTCCAGATCTCATCCCGTAATGAATGGCTATGATTTAATTTCACCCACTATATAAACGGCACTGTTTTTACATCAAAAAAATAATAATAATAATAGAAGGGGGAAGAGGAAGAAACTCTCAGAGGGAGAGAGAGAAGCTGCCGATGGATGGAGAGGGAGCAAAATAGAGAGAAATTCGGGAAGAGAGGAGAGCAACCAAGCAGAGAAGCATCGGCGGCTGAGAGGGACTAAAAAGAGGAAGAGAGTCCACTCGATTTATTTCCGTCTCGCGAATCCGAGAGGTTAGTTTACTTCAGCCCCTTTTCGACCTGAATTTGAATTCATTAATCGCATTAGGAGGATTTGAAATGGAGACGGATGGAAGCAGGCTGTAAGGAAACTTAACAGTAAATGTAAAATGCTTATATGTATACTTTTATGTATTATATTGTCCGGATTTCATTGTGGTTATAGGCGAATGATAGGCTGAGGGGGAGAGCTCGGGTGAGGCTAATAGATTGAGGTTCTGAGTGTAAAACTGGGCGGAGTTAACCAAAATCTGGGAATGAATTCCTGAAGTGTGTAGTAGCCAGGGAAGGAAAAAGTTGGAAACAGACAGAGAAAGCACCGAGGCATTGCTGGTTGAACAAAACTGCCCTCAGTTGTCATCTTTAGCTGCAACTACAAGAGTAAAAAATTTTAGCACAGGTTCAACGTGGCTCTGATACCAAATATTGAATCTAGTTTAATACAGTATACAAATAGAGTAAAAACTCTGGGTTTTTTTTTATAAACATGGATCAAAGATCATTATCAGTGCCCTGATTTTCAGGGATTATTAAAAACAGAAAGCTGAAAGACTAAGTCAACAACTAAATTTTCATAACATTTGAGAGGTAAGTTCACTTCAGCCCCTTTTCGACCTAAATTTGAATTAGAGTGTATGTAAATTCATTAATTGCATTAGGAGGATTTGAAATGGAGTCTCCGGAGATGAATGGAAGCAGGTTATAAGGAAACTTAGCAGTATATGTGAAATGCTTATATGTATACTGTTATGTATTATATTGTCCGAATTTCACTATAGTTATGGGCGAATGATAGATTGAGGGAGAGAGCTCGGGTGAGGCTAATAGACTGAGGTTCTGAGTGTAAAACTGGGCGGAGTTAACTAAAATATGGGAGTGAATTTTTGAAGTGTGTAATAGTCAAGGAAGGAAAAAGTTGGAAATAGACAGAGAGAGCACCAAATGAGAGATGAGTATCACAGAGAAGGACAAAAAGGGATTCTGGGAGGCATAAGCATGAACAAAATTTGATAATTGATACAGATGAGAAACTTACTGGATTATAGGTTAGTTGGGACGGTTTTGAGGTGAGTTGAAGTACTTTTAGGTGAACCATACATTCCAGTGACCAAAGCCCAGAGAATGAGGGTGAGGGCATAATAGTAATAGTAATGAATTGGCATGAAAAGAGTTGAATATGGAGTTGTAAATGGCAGGGATGGTAATGTGGGATAATGACGGCGCTGGTGACAGAAAATAAAGAGTAAATATTAATCAATACTAAACAGAGGCTAATTCATATTTTTCTGTATGTTGTTTCTTATAGTGTGGTGTGTGTGTGGCCTGTGCTTGCTGGAGTGATGGGAACCAGCTAACTGACAATCAGTCAGCAGAGTGGACCAGATAACAAAGGGTCCGAAGGGGAGTGAATCTCCCGGATATGTTCTGTATATGAGGCCAGAGTTGTGGCTGAGAAAGAAAAGGTCAGAAGGGTCGTGTCTGGCATGCAGAATGCAAGATGTGTGTGTGTGCGTGCATGGCCCTAGTGGTCGGTGTGTGTGCGTTATTTGCTGGTGTGAATAGTACAGGTAGAGAAATGGGCCGGTGGAGCAGAGTGTGAAATCTGATAGAAATTTAGTGAAAATAAGAGAGAGATGAGGGATAATCATGAAAACAAACCATGGAGTTAGGAATGGGTGAAATAAGTAAATGTGTTGGGTGATTCAGTTGACAATATATTGCTTTAATGTCTTTCAGTTGCTAGATAAGAGTTTCTGTATGTATATAAAAGAGATGAGAGGAACTTATAGAAATTAAAGTGGAGATACTAATAACTTAAATAGACATTTATATTGAATGATTTTGTGGATATGTATACATTATGTTAACGTTTTTTATTTAATTTTTTTAAGGAAAAAAACTTAAATTTTCATTGTAATTGTAGTGCATCTTTAGGAGAACAAATTTGTGTTATTACAAGTTGAGAACTTTTAAAAATAGTTGATATTAGCTTTAAATAGTTGATTTATGACACTTGTTAAAGGTTAAAGATAAAAGAAGATACTTAAATGTTGTTAGAAACTCATAGTTAAAACTTGTCTTTAAGTTATTTGTTTATTATGTAATCGATAAATGAAAATAGAATTATCATTCATTTTTTATCGGATTGAAAATACACTTGAAACTCTATTATTTAAATTGTTTAGCCTTGAAAATGTATATTGTCTCTCCTACTTGTTAAATTACCAAAGCAAAAACAAAATTCATGTATGAAAAAACTTCATAAAATATAAAATTAAAAAACGTAATATATGATTAAATAATTACCATATTTGGAGGCTTAAGGGAAAAAAAAAAATTTGGATCTCCACCGTGATAGCTAAGGAAAAAAGACAAGTCACTATAATAAATTAGATTATTCATGACTTCTCTCGTTGAACATGGATTTCAACTATCGAATACAAAATAATTGTAGACATTGTGAATATGTAAATGAGAATGATCTTAATTGTTTAGTCCATAATTTCTTCGCGAGGTAGAGCGAAAATCATTTGGGTTAACATTGAGAAAATTGAAATGGGTTTGTGGTCTTTCTTAAAAAATAGTAAGAAAAACTTTTCTTCTTCCTAAAATAAATCTTATTGGAACAAGAAAGACTAAGAACTAGTGAGCTCCGGAAAGCCATGTGAGGATGAACACTGTTGACTAAAGAAAACCTCAAGAGAAAAAGATGAAGCCTTCTTTTTCACCTTTGTACTCTCTTGGAAATTCTAATAAAGTTGTAACACCCAACATGCTTTTATTTTTATTTTTATTTTTTTTAAATATAATTATTTATTTATTTAAATTTATTTTATTTTAACTTAATAAAAAAAGGTAAAAATTTGTTAAGAATTAAATTGAAAATAATTTTGAAAAAAAAAGAGTGAAAATTTGGGTTCTATATATATTTTTGAAAAAAAAATCGAAAATTAAAAATCAAAATGCAATTTAAAAAAATTATGTCACGTCAGATGTCCGGTCAGCAGTCTCGACCAACCAGGACACGCCAAGTGGCAGAGGTGCTGACGCGGGAGGCCACGCGAGGGGGAGTCACGTGGGCGATCCGCATGCACGCGATCGAACGGCTGAGATTCGTTTCTGCGCACACGGACGGCCCAGATTGAAATCGCGCACAGATGGCCAAGATTAAACCGTGATGAACGGTACAGATTCACTCTCTATTTAATTGCGATCGGATGGTCCAAATCAAAAGCGATTGACGGCCCAGATTAAAAGCGGATGGGTATAAATAACTTCATCCGCACCCAAACTCAAACCCTAGCCGCCAGAACCCCTCGCCAGAGAAGACAGCCCAGCCACTAGGGAGCCGATCGCCACCACCCGCCACCGTACCAGAACCTTTTTCGATCGCCAAAAAAGGTAAAATTTCTCTTCTTGCACAAAATTCAATTTTAAACCTACCCATGGCCAAATCGGAGTGAAAGAACTAGCCAATTGGTCGGAAAACGCCGCTGAAGCCTTGCAGCGCCATCGCAGGAAATTTCACAAATCGCCTCCGATGAAGCCCTTCCCGATTCCCATTTCGCGTAATTTTATCACTGTTATGATTACCATTTTCTTCTCTATAGGTTGACCGGAGCAAAACACCCAACAACAACGTAAGTTGGAGGAGCCGCCGCACCGGAGAGCCCCGTCGCTGGTGAGTTTTGATTTTCTATATTTTTTCGGCCAACCGATGGCTCTAAGTGTGCTTTCTCGCCGGAACTAATGCAAATTTGGTTTAATTCGACCGTTTTAATAGCCAACTCGAGGCGGATTGCTGCCGCTTGCGGCGGCGCCATTGCCGGAGCACGGCGGAGTCACCGTACCGAATTTTTAAAATTGGTCGAGTAGGCCTTAGGACTGATTTTTGAGTTTATTTATGATAATTGTATGTACCGTAAGCGCGTTTCAGTTCCCGAAAAAAAATTCAAGGAACCTAGGAATTGCTCGTAATCGCAGTAAATCATTTAGTTTTTCGGCGTCAAATCAAGTAAGGACCGCTCACCCTATTTTCTATCATGAAATTAAAATTTAAATAAATGATAATATTGTATTTTGTACAAATTAAATAAATGTGCATAATTAATTACAGATTGCTAATGGAATCTAAACCAGATATTGTTCTCTGTTGATTTCTGTTAATTGATTTTGCAGTCTAAAAGTATGATGGTTTCTGGTTTATCTATTTTATGGTTTAAATGGATGTATTATTGCCTTACTTGACCACTGTTTGATTTTGGGATTTAAGATATGATTGCATTGCCGGATGCATGTTTATTTGTTTATGTAATTATGTTTGATTTGGTAACGGAGACTAAAGGGAAACAAGAAAGGGGTGTGATCTAATAAACAAATAAGATGACAGTCTCATTAGATATCCTGAGAGATTGTAGACGGACCGGGTTAATTGGGAATCCTACTGTGAACGTTGTCTCATACCGGACAGAGTATGGAGACTTGGTAATTTGGCGCTCATACCGGACGAGATATGTGGATGACCCACTTCACTCTCATACCGAATAGGGTATTGAGGTTTAATGTTTTTGCGCTCATACCAGACGAGATATAGGGTCGATTATGTAATTAAGACTATTAAGGAAAAATATTTGCGTGTAGCGGGGACACCCTTATGGATCCTCATGGATATTAGTAGGCTGGTAAAACGAGAAATGGTTATGATTTAGTTTATTGTTAATAAATGTGAATTTATGATATATTTTATGTTGCTGATCGTGCATGCAGTTATGATCTGTATGATATTATTGTTTCTATAATTTGTTTCATAAATTCTCCAATGTTAAGTAAAATGATAAATAGTTTTATTTTTAATAAATGTATTGGTTTAAATTTAATACTTCATTGATTGTTTTTTATTTTCTACCAACTTTTACTTCTGCCCCGATGATATAGTATGATGTCCTTACCGGGTTAGTGTAACTCACCTCTTATTTAATAATTTCAAATCAAGAGAACCTGGTTCCCGACCCCGATCCGCAAGAAGATTGCGAGTAGATACTAAATATTTTATATTTTTTTTTACTTTTATCATTTCTCGCTGTAATGTTTGTTTAATACTTTTAAGTTATTGTATAAAATATGTAAATCTTAATATTTTATTTTACTTCCTCACTTAAATTATAATATATATTTTTTTTTAGATTTCCGATGTCGTTATAAAAGTCTTCATTTCTCGGCTTTTAAAAAATATTTTAAGTAAAATTATATTTTATTTTTATTTTTTATAAAGTAAATTTAAAAAGTGAAACTAAATATTTATGAGGTATGGTTTTTACTTTAAATGTGAATAATTCTTTTAATAAGTATGTTTATTGATCACATAACCTTGATTTGTTATGAATTCTTTGTTTATCATAAATTATTTAAATATTTTTTATTTGAAAGTAAATAATTATAATTTATCATGAATTTTACATTTATCATAATTATTTAAATACTTAATTTAAGATTAATATTTATGTGAAAAATAGATAAAATATATATTTTTTAATTATTAAAAAATAATTAAATATATTTTTTGATAATTTTAACGATTTTTTTGTTTTATCATTTCAATATTAATTATTAATTTTATAATAAATTACATTAGTAATATTGAATCACAACCGTTGGTTTCTTTTGCTGCCGACGTGGCCTCCACAAGGGAGATCATATCTTGGTCTGAACTACCAGCTTTCATACTCATGATTTGCACCTTCGCGTAAAACCCGACACCCGCCATTTTCGTCCCTCTTGTCACTTAACACATATGTCGCCAAGCTCGAGCACGCTCGCTCGAGATGACAAGTTCCGGCAACCTGCGATAATGGCCCCCGACGAAGCATCCGTCTCCATCATGACACAGGCCTTTCATTTCTCATCTGGAAACCCTAGAATCGAAGAGACTCGCGGCGTCATGCATCTATTCTCATATGATGCCGTTCCGTCCTCCGATCTCCCGGTATGCTCTTCTTTTCTCTCACCACTTCCATTATTTTCCTCAGCTTAAAAAAAAGTTTAAAGTTTGATGCATTAAATTAATTATTCTCTCTTTTAATATTGACTTAGGTTGGAAGGAAACCTCTTGTATGCGTGCTTGGGGTGCCGAATCACATGACATATGCAGATTTTTGCCAGTTTTGTGCATCCTTCATTCAACATATATTGGAGATGCGCATTGTCAGGTAACATTTATGGGGTATCCGAACAGTTCTCGGGAGTGCACATGGCTTTGAACACCATTGTAGTGAACGCTGGAACTATTCCAGAAGAGTATTCAGGGATATGGTGTTGATTATGGTCTTAATACCTTGTTCTCTTTTACTTTGAAACAGTGGCTAAGCTTGTCAGATATGAATTTCAAGCTTTAAAATAAAAGAAGCGGAAAAGTAGATTTGAACTTTTTTTTTTTAAATCACAGTTTGATAAATTTGTGAATGATATATAAATCATCACGTCATCTCTGTGTAGCTCCTGAACGTAGCTTGTTAAGTATTGGGTGATGGTTAAGTAGCTACAGAGGAATATCATCGTTAGTGAAACTACAGAATTTCAAGGAACTTGCGATATTGATTTAAGTAGCAACTTGCACAAACAGTAATGCATATCTTGGTTTGAGGTGCACCATATATTATGTCCGTCAAATGTGGGAGTAGGGGCAGACATGCTTGTTCTCAATCATATCTGGATGGAGAATTTGGCTTAAAAAGAGGGAAGAGCTTAAATATCAAATCAAGGCAAATGAAAGGAATCGGTTGCTTCAGAAGCAATTTGACCTCCATGTCTTCCTACTGCTAAAATGATGTATTAATTATATAAGAGATGGGAAAGTACCTAGTAATCAGTTAAGAGTATGTTTTACTTAGTTAGTTCCTTCAGTTGGTCAAGATTGTTACAACTGAAGCAATTTAGGCCGCTCAAAATTATATCCGGTGCCTTGTCCCTGTTATAGCACTTTAAGGTGCTCAAAATCACTTCAATTTTTCTTTCTCTCTTCTCTTTTTCTGTCTACTTATGTTAGATTTTCCTTTCTATATTTCCCTCTATGATTATTACATTGTGTTCTTGGGAAAAGATGGTAGTCTTTGATACAACAAGATCACAAGAAATCATGAGGTTAGACAAAGTCTTAAAACAAGTTAGTGATCTGGAATGGAAAATGGAAATGTTCTGTAAGTGGCCAAAACTTTGGAGCAGTTGAAACAAGCAATAGGAAGGATTAAGGAAGTGAAACAGTTGTTATTAGGTGAAAATCAAGGTGATTTGGCCACTAGAGAAAGAAATGTGGTGGTGGCACAAATAAATCAAAGAGTGTCCAGCACTCTGACACACATTCCAACCTTGCTCCTAATGTCAATGCAAATTTGATTGTGAATTTGCAGGTTACGAACCTAAGGTTTAGATTTCCAAATTTGAAGCTGATAATTTAAAAGCTTGGCTGGATGTAGAGGGCGGAGAGATTCTTTGATGTGGTAGATATCCTTCCAGAATTAAAAACAAAATTGCATTGGAATGGCATCAGATGTATATGCGGACACGTTGACAAAGGATTGGCCACAGTTGTAAGAATAGGTTGGAAGGTTGCACAATTTAGTTATTTCCTTTGTCAATGTGTTATGAAAGTGCTGAATTGATACCCATCAGTACAAACGAAAAAAGTGATCTTATTTGTTTCAAATCTGTCAACAAACCCTGAATTGATACTCATCAAATATATGCACTAGATGGGTATCAAAAACAACATAATACCATTCATATTATGAGAGTGCTGGGATTATATGGCTATAGGCTTTCCCAGTTTCATTTGAATCTGACTGGTGATCAGCTGATTTGGAACTTGAATAAGAATGGGTCATTCACGGTGAGATCTTTTGTAAGTTTCTTTTAACTAGAGGGGATAGGGGGGGCAGGTTTTCCCAGCGAAGTTTGTTTGGAAAATAAGTGCACCTAGAATTGCGGTCTTTGCTTGGGAAGCCAGAAGAGAATGTATTTTAACCTTTGATAAGCTGATGAAGGAAGAATTGGGGTTAACAGATACTAGTTATGTAAGCAGGCAGCGGAAACTTGTAATCATTTACTTCTTTGGTGTCCAGGGACATATAGCTTGTGCTTTATGATTTGTACTTGGAATTTCTTGGGCTATTGCGGGATCAGTTAAGGAAGAGTTATGGGCTTGGGAAGATTATGTAAAAATAAAGAATTTACTACAATAATTTCTTTGACTTTATTTTGGGTTATATGGAAAGAGAGAAAGTAGGGCTTTTGAGGGTGTCGAAAATGATATTCATAAGTTAAGGGATAGGTGGTTTCATTATTTTGGGAATAGTTGATTGAGTCATGATTTATATACGCTGCAGGATTTTGGGTAAATAGTTGACACAATGACTCACTTGTAAATATTTTGTACATGAGTGGTACTCTCTTGATAACTCTTTTTTAATACATTTTCTACTGTTACATTAAAAAAAATGCTTATAGGCAGGTACATCTAGGAGCAGCCACAATTTTATTGACAGTTCGGTTGCCAATTAGCAACATATGATTGTTTGGAACTTCAAGCATCTTGCTATGGCATTTTTTAAAGATAGGCAGTGGATTAGAATATTTGGTGAATCTGAAGCAGTAATTAAGCAAACGATAGGAAACTGCCTCCTAAAATTGCTACAGAAGACCCAACCATCACATCTATGCTCAGCCCAAGTCCACCCAGCTGATGAGGCAATGACCTGACATTCTGATATTGTCAAATGGGAAGTTTCTTTCAGCCAATGTGATGATGCTTTCAAATACCAAAAATGTTGCCACCTCATCAAATAAGGGACTGAATAATACAATTCCACCATAAGAGTTAGTGTTCAGCAAATTAATGGTGGAGTTGCTAGAATTAGGGGTTATTCAGCAAATTAATAGTCAATTTTTATCTCCAATTACCTTGGTATAGAAGAAGGACAACACTTGGAAAATGAGCATTAACTACCGAGAACTCAATAAATGGACTACTAAATACAAGTTCCCTTTTCCGATCATTGAGGAACTTTGGATGAGTTAGGAAGAGCTAAATCTCTTTTCAAGGTTGGCTTACAATCTAGTTATTCTCAGATTAGAATGGCTACAGAAGCGACCCTCAAAAAAGAATTCAAACCACGTGGGGGATACTAGGAATTTCTAGTCATGCCTTTGACAAGCGCTCCCTCAACATTTCGAGCCCTTATGAATGATATTTTCAGACATTTCCATAGAAAATTTCTCAAACAAAATACATTATAGCCAAGAAAAGCAAGTGGATTTTTGATACAAGGAAAGTAGAATATCTTGGGTATGTAATAAGTGGAGAAGGGGGCAGAGACAGATCAAAAAAGGTGAAATTGTCAAACAGTGGCCACTTCCTACTACAGTTCAACAGTTATGCACTTTTCTTGGTTTAACATGGTACTAGTTTTATCAGAAACTGTGGTTAGTATTGCTGGACCTTTGACTAAGTCTTGCTGGACCAGAATTTTTATTGGATAGAGGAAATAGTACACTTGTTCCATTGGGCTTGAGAAGGCTTTATACACTCTCTAATGTTGGCTCTCTCAGACTTCAATGAAGTCTTTACAGTGAAAACTGATGCTAGTCAAGAAGGACACTGGAGCTGTTTTAATGCAAAAAGGCAGCCTTCATCAGTAAAAGCCTCTTTCCCAAGAATCAACTCTTATCTGTCTATGATAATGAATTGCTTGCTATTGTTTTTGCAGTAACCAAATGGCAGCAATATATCATGGGAAGGGGAGTCATTATTCATACCGACTGCCATTGTGTAAAATAACTTCTAGACAATGATAACTGCAAGTCAACTTAGATGGTTATCAAAGCTTATGGGACTTGATTATGAAATCTGCTACAAACAAGGAAAAGAGAAGTTAGCAGCAGATGTATTATCCAGACTACTAGCAGTAAAGCTGCTAAACTGATCCAACCATTACTAACCTCATTCATAATACTCCTGTCAGGTCAACAAAATCATCAGCGTTCTCTTGGGCTAATGGATTGTTAGAGCGAAAGGGCCACTTGGTGGTGGGATACCATGAAGAACTCATAACCAAAATCCTTGGATCTAACTGCCAATCTAGGTCTCTTACAACCTCAAATAGTCCCAGAGACACCAAATAGATATCTCCATGGATTTGACGAAAGGACTTCCTAAAGCTTGAGGTCGAGGTTCAAGACCTCAAATGGCACCCTAGCTGATTCGGCATATGTATCTAGTTTATGTTTGCTTAATTGATTTATGCTTTTCAATTGTTTGTTCCTTATTTA
The DNA here is from genome assembly GCF_054855325.1 of Carica papaya. Classification (NCBI taxonomy): domain Eukaryota; kingdom Viridiplantae; phylum Streptophyta; class Magnoliopsida; order Brassicales; family Caricaceae; genus Carica; species Carica papaya. The sequence continues at coordinate 40,692,293 of NC_142313.1, read as the reverse complement.
GTCGGCATATGTCGATTAGGTGCATGATTATTAGCCACGTGGCTATAGGTTGCCGGGGACTGCTTGGTTTTTTTTTTTGGGTTATATCATGTTGGCAATTCTGTTAGACTGTATCCGATGGAAGATAAAGGGAAAAATCTCATTTTCGAGGAGGCAAGCTAATTTTATGAATGCAAAGATCTGGGATAGACACTGACTGTTACAGCTTTCCTCTCAATTTCTCCTCTCCTTCATTCTTCTCTTCTACTTTCCTCTTCCATTCTTCCTCTCTCTATCAGTAGACTCGCAACCCAGGTTCCATGTACCAGGAACCTGACGAAATTCTTGAGAAAGGATGTACAACGGGGTGCATACCCATGTACAAAATAGTTTACATGTCAATGAGTATATCAATCAGCTAAATCTTCCATTGAGTACAAAGATTGACCCATAGCCAAAAAATCTAGAGTCTGGAACCACCTCTCGTAAAGTTTTTCAATACCCTCCTCTACCCTATTGGGAATCAATTCCAAATGTTTTTTCCGACCAGAAATACCCTTCGAAGTCAAATCTCATCACTTATAGGACCAACCATAACCCACTTGAATCCCAGAACCCCATAACCCATAGACCATAGACTATATGCAATAGGGTACCAAAGTAGAATATTGTCATAAGTCTCTTCCGCCCTCTTACATAAACAACGCCAGTTTACCATAATCTTTCCTTTTCTCATCAGTTTATCGATAGTCAGGAAGCAGTCCTTTTTAGTAATTTAGTCTTATACACGAAATGTAGACTGTGAAACCATTCATTTAATGTCATTGCTCATATAGGTTTTTGATGTTAACTTTTTTTTTTCCATTTGAGATATTTTTTCATGAATCACCAAAATAGATGATAAAAAAGTCATTTCATCAAAGAAAATATCTATGAAAAATCCAAATATAAACAATCTTTTATTTCCCTTTTTTGTTAGTACCTTTTCCTTGGGCATCTATATTTTTCAAAATCCCCCATATCTCAAAAAAATGTATATATTTTTCAAAATCCCTTCCTAAAAAGACAAAATAAAGATTTAATATATTTTATTCATACTGCACCAGTATACTTGTTGAATGTTATTCAGCTGATTTTTTTTATTGCTTGCATACTGGAGCAGAAATGATGGTGTGGAGGATCGGTATAGTGTTTTGATAAGATTTGATAGTCAGGACTCTACAGATAAATTCTACCAGCATTTTAGCGGGAGACAGTTTAATTCTTTGGAGGTATGCTTCATTCTCTCTATCTCTGAGATTTTGGGTGGATTGGGCAAAAGAAATATGAAATGGTATTAGTTCTTGCAAGATTTTGGAAGGTTTATGAATTAATATGAATATTGACACTGGTAATCTACTATTACTGCTATCGAGATTTTTGTTGTTGTTTTTATTGTTGTTATTATTATTATCTATTTCCTGAGTCAGCAATGTTTTTGTGATTAAATTTTTATTCTTATGTTTGTGCAGGTAGAGGTCTGCCATGTACTTTTTACTGTTGATGTACAGTTTACTGGTTATAGTGGTTCTCTGGATCATGCACAGCCTTCCCCTGCAAGTGCAACTGAACCGCCTTCCTGTCCAGTTTGCCTTGGTATGGTTTTATATTGAATTTCATTTATATTTCATTTTTTTATTTATTTCGAAAAAATATTTCCTTTCTCAATTACTTGTGCTCAAAATCGTGGGCAATTTAACAACACTATGGCAATTATTGGAAACAACTTACTGCTGCTTATGAAGTTCAGTGGCCTCCTTAGACACAGTTTGCACAAAACTAGAGCACTAGCAACCTGAGCAGATAGATTTCCAATAGGAATTCTTTATGCCTTTAGTACTTCATTTCTCCATCTTTGGCCTTTCCCCATAATTTATGCACATCCATTGTCAATGGTTATGGACGTAGCTGGTGATTTAAAATGATAATAATTTCCCAGACTCTTATTAGTTTACACTCTAAGACTCTTGTTGTCATTTACCTGACTTCTGAGGTTCACTGATGATTCCATTGCGTCATATGTACGTTTCCCTGTAAGGTGAGGTTTGAAAGTGGCATTTAAAGGAAACAAGTTTGCATTGACTAGAAGTATATTGTTAGTTAGTTCTGCTGATTGGACATCTTGCTAGGCGTGGTTAGTTCTGTCTATGAACTTTAAATTATTACTTAAGCCATTTTGATTTCATGCTCTTTTTTCAGGTTTTGGGTTCATAATGCTAATGAAGAGATAATATCTAGATTTTATGGCTATTAAGTGGACAAAAATGAGACCTTACTAGTAGTCAGTATTAGTTGTTGAAATTCTTGGAAGAGCAACGCAATAGGTTTCTGGGTCAATAGTTTATTCTTTGGATCTTAGGATCTCGAAACTGTGGATTAATATGGTTTTTAACTGTACAGTAAATAGTGTAAATTTATGGTCCTAGGTCATTGTATTTTGTCCCTCACCCATTTTGGTAAGTTTTGAATTACAAATGTTTTGTTGGTCTAAGTTGATTTCATGTAAATTTCCTGTTCATTAATTTTTCTTTTTTTTTTTCGGTCTTGATTTTTCATTGTTTAGTGACCGTACATTGTTGTATTTGTATTATTTTGTCTAAGTTTTCCCTTAGTATATGTAGATTGTGTTGAAGTTATCCATATCACAAAATTGCTAGTTTATCCAGAGCAAAATTTATCTTATTTTCCTACTATTGCAGAGAGATTAGACCAAGACATAGGTGGGATTCTTACAACTATCTGCAATCATTCTTTCCACTGCTCTTGTATTTCAAAATGGACGGATTCGTCTTGTCCGGTAAGATATGGTGACTATTCCTACATTATTCTCTTGTAGGTGTATGTGCATGATATGGAACCTTGAATAGCATTGATGAACTTATGATATCTAAGGATGAGCATGTGCGTAATTTTTTTTTGGATAAAAGAAGAAGTATTATCAAAGATGGAAAGAAGGGAAGAATAATAGATAAGGAGAATGAGACATCCTCCGCCGAAAGCCTAAGGAAAAGCTAAAGAATAAAGAAAGACAGGCAAACAATTATTCCCTAGTTATTAAAGATAAAAGCTTCCTAGTTACAATGGAGCTCAGTAATGCTTGTGGATGGGTATTAGCTAGGTGCCTTCACCCGTAGTGTTGCCAAAAAAGTTAACCTTTCCACAACTCGTGGAAGGACATAGTCCAGTCCTTAAAATTCATGTGGTTCCTTGGGAGCCAAATGCACCATAATCCTGCAAACAAAGCCCCTTCCTGGAAGGGTTTAGCCTCTAAACCTACCCCTCTAATTTGACAACTCAAGAGGATCTTCTCCATAGGAGGGGCCACCCAATATATGCCAAATGGCTGCATCATCTCCATCTGAAACCTCCAAGATGTTGCACAGTTTATGAAATGAGTGCAAGTGTGTCTCACCCCCTGCAGCACATGACAGAAATGTGGGGCAACAAGATATGATGTCTGGGGTTTAAATGTTCACCAGTTGAAGGAGGTGTTGATGACTTGATTAATTAAGGACTCTTTGCAAAGATATTAACTTGATTATGAAGATCCCAAATTCTCGAAAAAATTGGATGTAATTATGTGATTGCTAGAGGTAGCACCTAGAGGGTTTTGCGGTTGAAGTCCAACGGTACATATTTTTGCACCACTTCTAGATAAAAATGCTAGGAGGCTTCTCTTGGCTTAGGCTTTACTAATCAGTGTTTTTCTGAACAAGATATGATGCTTGAAAAGCACCCCATTATTCTGCAATTGAACAGAAGTATGAATATTAAGTTGCTTGTGAAATAACCATTGATACTGAAGTATGGTAAATATTAAAGCAACTATTGTATTGCAAGTTTACCATGTGCTTGATGAAGTATCAGTTGATGAGTTCTCATTTTTGTCAGGTCTGCCGATACTGTCAGCAGCAGCCTGAAAAATCTACATGTTTTGTGTGTCAAACTTCTGAGAATCTCTGGATTTGTGTTATCTGTGGTTTTGTTGGATGTGGGAGGTAATAATTTGTTTCCTTTTACATATTGGTGTTTATTTTATTTTTTTTCTCTCCTTAATATTTTATTGGTCAGCAATCAAGAAGTCATTCTTTACTAGAGAAAATTTTGGAGTAGGTATAAAGAAGGACATGCCACAAGGCATTGGAAAGAAACACAGCACTGTTATTCTCTGGAATTGGAAACACAGCGTGTCTGGGATTATGTTGGTGACAATTACGTTCACCGGCTAATTCAATCCAAAACTGATGGTAAGTTAGTTGAGTTGAATGGACATTGCATGCATGCTAATGACAGTTGTGGAAGCTGTGGCTGTGCCGATTCTGGGATTAGTGAGGCTCTTTTAAACAGCAAAGTTGATGCGGTAATTTCTTTACAATCTCTGTTTTATTTCTTAAAATATTTTCGTATTTGACTTAGTACCTAATGCCATATGTTCATTTAAAAATATTTTCAGATTGTTAATGAATACAACGAACTTCTTGCCACCCAACTTGAGAACCAAAAACTAGTAAGTACCTTCTACCATTTTCCTTGAAAAATCAAATATTTCTTAAACTTACGAGTAAGGCTAAGTTAGACTATGATTTGACCCAAATATTGCGTGTGAGTAATTGTCCTTTATGGTCTACACAAGCTTAATTCCATTTTTAGTCCAATGGCGGTACACTTTTCCAAATTGGTTATGGCTTTTTTTAAAACTTGAAATTGAGAATTCAACTCTTCTTTTTATTTTCAAAAGTCCTTACCTTAATTATTCTGTTGAAGATTAAAAAAATTGTAATGTTGCCAGACCATCAAAAACTTGATGATGTGGCTGCCACAAAAGAAATACTAGGTGTGAAGTAAACATGATAATGGAAAATAGAAATAATCAAACAAACTACCTCCCTCCCCCTCTGTTAGGAACGTTAATGCAAAATTGCACCTTTTGATACGGTGCTTCGAAGAAGGAAAAAGAAATGATTTAATTGGCAGGTGTTGTTTTATGTGGCTGTATAGTCTGCAGGTGCTTTTTTATGTGGCTATTATATATTATTATTTTTAAGCGGTTATGTATTTGGTATTGTAACTGTTTATAGTAGAAGGAAAAATCAATTAGAAAACTTATGTAGTTTGTATTGTTTAGGAGTTGTATTGTGTGTTTAGTATGAGAAAATTAGGGAGAAAAATAGAGGGCAGTTGGCTGGAAATCAGAAGACAGTTGACTGACTGTGGAAGTAACTGCCAGAATTAACTGTTCCTCCTTTCTTTCTAACACCTTTGTTGTTCTGTTTACAGTTATGCTGGGAAAAATTTTATTCAAGTTTATCCTCCATAATCAATACATTGGCCAGTTCTCTCCAACTCCTCGCTTCCCAATCCCTCTACCCCTCCAAATAATCTAGTCTCTTCTACTCAGAGAATAGTTTGTCATGTTTCCTCTCTGATTCCCCAAGATCTCCTTGCCCCACTCCTTCAATCTATCCTTAATCACAGATAATTTCTTGGCCATCTTGTAGCCAGGGGATGGCCAGCATTGCCCAGATATATGTGTATATATTGTAGAACTATTCAGTATACAGGCACATGTGTGTGTGTGTGTATATGTATCTATAATTGTATACACACAAGCTTGACCCATCACTCAAAAGTACAATGTTCATTTGGAATGTACCCCCCAAAGTAACGGCTGTAACTTCTAAGGATTGGAGTTTAGTAAAAGACCAACAAATCTAAACATATTTTTCTGGATTGCCTTTGCATTTTTTCTGTACTAGGATTATATATCCCATGGTGTTCCCACGATACTGGGATGTAATAACTGAAGAGAGACCCATATATATATATATGCACTAAATCTAAATTCCTCTAAAAAGATTGGTAGTTACCAACTTTGTGGTTGAAGCATACCAAATTACGATTCCAATACATTGTCTTTCAGTAATTAAAAAGAAACAAACAATTTGCAAGGAAGAGACTGAACCATGATCAGTCAAGAACCTCGCAGACAACAAGGGTTGTTTCTCATGATCCAAGCTGTGCATGCTACGTCTCTGGAGTTGGGGGAGAAAGTTGGAGAGCAAGAAGAGAACCACTAGAACCGAAGAACACTGGAGGAGATTAGGTATTTGACTAGTATATTGATAATGAAGGCTGATGAGGCTACAACGCCATTGTTGTGACTGGAAATAAGCTTTTAGATTGAAGATTTTTTCTTGTCAATTTGTTTGTTGCTTTCCACTCTCTAGGTTTTACTTTCACACCTAGAATTGATATTGTGGTAGCCACATGACCAATTTTTTCTTATGAGGCAGCCACATGAACAATTTACGTAAGTTATTGAAAATAAAATGAAAAGTTGAGTTCTTAATTTAAATTTTAAATTCAACGGCCAATTTAAAGAAAGTATCGAAACTGAATAAATAGAAATAAAAGTAAGCCGATATACATAGATTCACATTTAACATGCAGATTGAAATTCTCTGTTATACCCATAGTATTTTGAGACATTGCTACAAGAGGTCAAAGAGGAAACTGAAAGGGAAATTTCTGAAGCTGTTAACAAGGCTGTCGGTCAGAAACTGCAGAGGATGAAAGCCAAGCTTGATAGATGTGTCAAAGAGAAGAAATTTCTTGACGATGTGAGTTTTAACAGGTCATGTATGAAAAATGATGAATATACTCTTTTTTTAATGACAAATTAGTAAAGTAAATGATTATGTGAAATCTCTGTCTCTCTCTCATCTGTTTCCCAAATGCTTCTTGATGGATATCAGAGAAAGTAGTATTCTTTTTCTCTTGACAATCTTGAATAAACGAAAACGATGTAAATTTATTCCTATGCTTATTCTGTACCATAAATAAACCATAATTGTGTTAGTAACATCTTTCTTCTTGATGTAGCTCAACGAAAATCTACTGAAAAATCAGGACATATGGAAGGCAAAGATTTTGGAAATGGAGGAGAGGTATGACTAATTTGTTCTCAGCTTATTTCTCCTTTGTTTATGTTCTGCCAAGTTAATTGGCATGTTTTGTTCTCCAAATCATTCAAATTCAAAAATCTCTACTCTGACATATGATCAATACCTGATTTACACAGTTTTATAATAGCAGTTCAGTGGTTGCCTTGTTAGAATAATTTAGTAACCTAGCTAGTATACATTCACAATAAACAACAATTATACTTTTGCTGTAAATACCCCTTGTTCTTTTACTTTATTGAAGAGGGGCAAGAAGATAACTGATTTTCATGTATATTATGAGTCTTCAGTATGCTATGAATGTCTTTTGCACTTGCCTGTCATCTAACCTTGAAGATTGAAACATCAGGGAGAAGAAGGCCTTGAGAGTGAAGGATGAAAAGATTCAGGACCTGGAAGAAAAGGTAATACAGTTTGTATTCCTCGTTAGCTTTTGTTTGCTTGCAAGCCATAAGATGCCTCAATTATCTGGTGAATCTCCAAACATTATTTACTTGCAGCTTAGAGAGTTGATGTTGCACCTTGAAGACACAGAAACAGTGGAGCAGATACCAGTTGTAAACGAAATAGAAGATGATACTCACTTACAAGGAATAGGGTCTTCTTCCACAACGATGCAGAGAGAAGAAAAGAAGGTCAGTAACCAGAAAGGAGGTTGAAGGATTAAAGATGGATACTTAGGGTTGGGGATTAACCAGAAAAGGCTGCATGATATGGTTCCATTTTGGACAAAGTCTTTGTAAATTTGTTGTGTTACATATTTTCAGCAAAATTGGCAGCTGCTGATTATTTTTGGAAAATCTAGGCTGCAGTTATCAGCATAGTATGACCAAAGTAGACTAGTTCATATTTTTCTTCTTTTGTAAAGGATGGAAACTCGGTCTTGTAAGATTTGAATCCGAGATCCAAGCTTTTTAAGTTGGATTTCCTGGGAACCAAGTGCCTGTACAAAAACTAAACAAATTAGAAACCAAAATAAAAAGATACTCTTTGTACACCTTTTTTTTCCTACCTCTAACTTGCCAATTTGAAAGAGAGCAAGAACCTGATGTTGGTATTTCTGAATTCCAAAACAGAAGCATAACAGTAGAAACCCTAAATGAGCAACCCCACCATGAAGTACATTTGAACCCAAGTAAAAGTAAATGTTACAAGGAATTGAAATGAGAATGTAATATAAATGTTATAGAAATTAGAAAATAAGGTATTATAATTTTAAGTTAATTTTATGTTCAACCAAGCATTTCTACAATCCATTTTTAATATGTACCAATACAAATTCATTGTTGTGCATTTGAAATTACAAATAAAAGTGTTTTTAGTTATGTATTATGATACGACTTTCTATAAGTAAATTTTATAAATGGAATAAAAACGAAATATATTTGAACCGGATATTTTCATAAAACTAAAAAATATATATTTTTTACTAAGTTATTTTTCAGATCAACAGTTTTGACTATTATTTCAATTATGTTTATATTCAAAAGTAATTAATTAAAGATATGACATGTTATATTTTTTATCATTACTTATAAATGTTACATATATATATATATATATATATACATACATACATATCCATTTATGAACAGATCCCAAAAAGTTCGTGTAATTTTCAAATATTCAAAAAATTATTTAAATATTTAATAATAATTAAACATTTTCTTCCTTTTTCTGAAAGTTCTTAGAAATTTAATTACTTGCAAGATATTTTGTTCGTCCATGGGTTCCGTTCCGACATGTAAAAGACCTAAATATCCTTATGCTGACGTAATAAATAAAATATTTATTTTTCTTTAAACTTGTAATCTTGATAATAAATTAATAATCTAAGTTTCATTTTTTACATTAGAATTGATGTTTTGTTTATCATTAGTCAGCATTTTGTATTAAAAATTAATAGATGAAAATAATAATTATTTTCACGAACGTATATATGTTTCATATGGTCTATATTATTCTTTGGTTTAAAATTTTTATTTTATTTTTTAATATCAATTATAATATATAGAATTACATTATTTTTGTTTATATTTTTAAATTTTATAATAATAAATTTTGTAAATTTAATTAGTAAAAAATTCATAAACACATATTTTAAAATTAAGTATGAAATTAATTTAAATTATACTGATTTTATTTAAAATTTTCTTATATTTATATTTTATTATATACCTTATTAAAGTATTCCAAATTTTAATTAAAAAATTAATCCAATAACTTATGTGACCATGGGCAATTATGTAAATTCACGTACCCTCAAAAGAACAAATAAGTATTATTATTATTATAAACAAGAAGGCACATGAACGCATTTCACAGGATTCGCAGAGGGGCTTTGCAAGCCAAGTACCCTCATCATCGTCATCATCAACAAGGTTCTTGAGAATCCATTAGAGGTAACCTTATCAATAATCTATCTGTTAATTATTGGGGGAGTTATAAATTATATTCAACCTTTTTGAAAAAGAAAAAACTTTGTATCTGGTTTTAAAGTGTTCTCTGTTTGTGCGGTGGGTGAATTCTTATATTCTGCGTGTTTATGTCTATTCGCTTTTAGATTATTAGATTTTTCCATTTTATGACTTCAATTCGCAAGAGCCTACTCAAATTGTGTCTTGGGACCAGTTCGCGTTGATTTTGGGAATATTGCAATTAGTTCAATGTTAAATTAAAAGTTTTTTTTTTGTGGATTTTTTATTTTGATCTTGTTTATTAGGCTGAATTTAAATATGCTTTCTTGCAGCATATCGTTTACGTTTGATCTCTAAGGAACATAAGCATGGTTCTCTGAATGTTATGGGATGTTTTATGTGGATTTGTGAATGTGAAGTCCTACTTTTTGAATGATACGAAGGAATTTCATTCTTTGAGAATTCTGTGTTAAGAGTTTTTACTCTGGTAATACCAAATAAATATACGGTGCTGTCCAGTGATGTTTTTGTTTTATAATTATTTATGCGTTTGTAGGGTTTGATTGATGACTCTGAGAATTTGGAATTTGATTGTTTCTTTTTTGTGGCTTCATAGGAAGGTTTTACGCTTTGGTGTGATTGCATTAGTCTTTTTTTTTTAGTAACTTTGAAGAATGGATGCACCCTTCTATTATCAGTCAATTATTGTTGCTTTCAAAAACAATTGTCATTTCCTTTTCTGATATTTCACAAAATGAAAAAGAAATTGGGCAATGGATAACCCTGCAGTAGTTCTTCATTTTTTGTAACAATTAATTGTCTAACAGCCCTGTTCTTTTTCTCTTTATTGAAGTTAGTAAATTCTCCATCAAAAGAGTACTGTTATATTGACTGGTAAGAACCACAATTTTCATATTGATTATTTGGTTTGCTGCAGGTTGCTGCAGGTTTATGCCTACATTAAAGCGAGGAATATCTAGTTGCAATGGATGAATTGCCAGATCATTTAGTTTGGGAGATTTTAGTTCGGATTCAGAAAACTGTTGACAGAAACTCTGCTTCTTTGGCATGTAAGCGTCTTTATGAAATGGATAATGAACAGAGGTATTCTCTTCGGGTTGGTTGTGGTTTAGATCCTGCAAATTATGCTTTAACTTCCCTTTGTACTAGGTTTCCCAACTTGACAAAAGTAGAAATAACTTATGCGGGCTGGATGTCCAAACTGGGGAAACAGTTGGATGACCAAGGACTTCTAATTCTTTCCAATTGTCCTTTTCTGACTGAACTTACTTTAAGTTACTGCACATTCATCACCGATGTGGGCCTTCGTTATTTGGCTTCTTGCTCCAAGCTTTCAGCCTTGAAGTTGAACTTCACGCCAAGGATCACTGGTTGTGGTATACTCTCTCTTGTGGTGGGCTGCAAGAACCTCGTCATTCTCCATCTTATCCGATGTCTGAATGTTACGAGTGTTGAGTGGCTAGAATATCTGGGCAAGCTTGAAACTCTGGAGGATCTCTCCATTAAAAATTGTAGAGCAATTGGGGAGGGTGATTTAATTAAGATAGGGCCTAGTTGGCAGAAACTTAAGCGGTTACAATTTGAAGTTGATGCTAATTACAGATATATGAAGGTTTATGACAGGTTAGCTGTAGATCGATGGCAAAAGCAATTGGTTCAGTGTCAAAATATGCTGGAACTTAGCTTGGTGAATTGCATCATCAGCCCTGGGAGAGGGCTTGCTTGTGTATTAGGGAAATGCAAGAACTTAGAGAAGATTCACTTGGACATGTGTGTTGGTGTTAGGGACTCCGATATCGTAAGCTTAGCACAAAAATCAAGAAACCTCCGTTCTTTGTCTCTCCGAGTCCCTTCAGATTTCTCGTTGCCTCTTTTGATGAACAATCCATTGAGACTGACTGATGAAAGTCTGAGAGCCATCTCTCAGAATTGTTTGATGCTGGAATCAGTCAGGATATCCTTTTCTGACGGGGAGTTTCCATCGTTTTCTTCCTTTTCCTTAAATGGAATAGTTACTTTGATTCAGATGTGCCCAATTCGGGAACTGTCTCTTGATCATGTGTACTCTTTCAATGATTTTGGAATGGAAGCTTTGTGCTCAGCCCAATATCTTGAAACCTTGGAGCTTATCAGATGCCAAGAAGTTAGCGATGAGGGCCTGCAGCTTGTGAGCCAGTTTCCCCATTTATCTGTGTTAAAGTTACACAGGTGCTTGGGGATCACAGATGATGGACTAAAGCCGCTTGTGGGTGCATTCAAATTAGACTCGTTAGCTGTGGAAGATTGTCCCCAAATTTCTGAAAGGGGTGTTCAAGGAGCTGCTAGATCTGTGTCGTTTCGGCAAGATTTATCATGGATGTATTGAAACACGTGGGAGCATCGCAGGCCTCAGTGGTCAAGATATCATTACCTGATTTATTTGTACAGTCTTCACCATTTTCTGATGATTATTTGGACGTGTTATTGCATCTGTTGCCTGCATACCTTTGTCGGTAAATTTTTGCCGAGCGTTTTCTCGTTTGCTATGATAATGTATTATACACTGTTGTAATATTACTAACAATTGTAGTGAAATCACCCAATTCCGTTCCAGTATCAACTACATCCTTTGAGCTCTAAGGGCGAGTTCATAAACAGCAGTTTGCAACTCGGAAGTGCGATGACCAGCAAGTTTTTTCCTGGAGGTCAGGCTTCTCATATCTATATCAATCATGAAATAAAATTTTCAGTCATGAAAATATATTTTAAGTTTTCTTTCCATGAAATGTTAAATAAATTATTAAATAACAAGTAAAACAAGAGAATATTGCCTGTATCTTGCTCTCATTGTTTAATTTACAAATGGGTAGGTCTTGTATTGAAAACACACCATTGTTTTGGCTGTGGATATTTAAAAGTCAGGTATATTATGATCAACAGATATAAACTTATAATACATCCTAGAAGTGCTTGCTATTCAATTTCCTTTAAGAAAAAAAGAGAGATCTAGCCAATTAGCTGCTGCATCACTGACAGCATAAATAATTAAGACCAAATAGTTCAAACTTTTACTGAACTTTTTACTTTATTAAGATTTGTTTATGATATATTTTCAAAAGAAAATTAGTAAGTGATTGGTACTCCAGTGTTGATGAAAGTAAGGAATCAAATATTAATACAAAGATGAGAAAGTTGTTTGTATTTATTGTTATTTTATGCTCAGAATACATGAGTGTTTGGTGTATGTACAATAGACTGTAGTTAAGATAGCCTAAGACAGTCTAGTCATCTAATATACCGAGCAAATTTTAGACTTACTAAAAACGTAGAGTTCGTTACTTTGTAATTATAGGTTAGAACTTACTAAACCGTAACGCTTGATTCAATAAATTTTGAAAGTTAACTCATCAGTGTGATGATAAAATTACCGTGAATAAATTTAATTAATAAATATTTTATTGTAAAAGTTTTTATAATTAATGTATTTAGAATGGGTTAAAAAGTTTGATTTATTTTTTAATCATAAAATAAAAAGATGGAATTTCTCATACTCGAATACATGAGTGTTTGGGTATTGGTATAACGGATACCGTATGAGTCATTTAATAATTAAAATTATTGTGCAAGTTCAAACTTTACGATGTAGAATTCTTTACACAGTTATCAATTTATGATATTTGATTTAATACAAATTTTAATTTTAATTTATTAGTACATTGATAAAATTATAGCAATAAAATTATAATTTGTTTTAACAAGACATGATGTATCCGAACAAATTAATTTTTGATAATGAAATATTTTTTAGTTGATATATTCACAATTGACTAAAAATTTTGGAGTTAACTTATATATATATATATATATAATGTTATGGGATAGTACTTATGCTCGGATTGGAATGAGTGAATTTTCAAAAAAAAAAAAAATTGTAGAATTTGTTTATAAAAATAAAATTTTGTAAGTAAATTTTTACAATTTTTTCAAATAATAAAATAAATCAAATCATATAGTTATGAGAAAAAGTAGACTTGCCACCAAACTTTGAATCAGCACTTTTACTTTTATCTTCTTTTGACAGCTTTTGATTTAGAACTAATGGAGTAGTTACCAATTTGCTATTTTCAATTTTAAACTTCTTTAGCAATTCTTTGACATATTTCCTTTGAAAGACAAAAATACCATATGAGTATTGAATAATTTCCATTCCCAAGAAATATGTAATGAGTCTTAAATCTGACATTTTAAATATAACTTTGCATTTCATGTTTGAAACATACGACAAGTTTCTCACAGCTTTCTGTAATCAGTAAATCATTTACGTAGATAGAAATAACAATAAATTTTCTATTTTTTACAGTTTTAACATGTAGAATAAACCATGCTCTTAGAACTTGCTTAAGGCCGTATCATGATTCTCCTTTCCCCTCAACTTGGAACCCCACAAGCTGTTCGACATACAACTCTTCCTGCAATTCTCCATTCGAAGGTTCAAAACCTTCAAGTAAACCTCCATTTTGATCACTCACACTCAATAGTTTTCTCCATTAAACAATAGAGATTCGGTCCCTAGGAAGTTGTTTGGAGACATACTTATGTTGCTATTAAGGTGTTCGATTTCTTTTCCTTACAAACGCTCAAAATTGCACTCTCACAAGTCCCTCAAGAACGAGAGCTCTGATGCAATTTGAGAGATATGTTTAGGGATGAGAAAGTGAAGATGAAAACTTTAATTATTTTCTTATTATATTGTTTTCAAAATAGAAAAAAGTTTTATGTAAGAGAGAAAATATATGCATATTTTAAACTATACATAGATGTATTTATATGCATCTTAAAATTCGTGTGCCTATCTAAATATCGATGCACCTTAACATAAATGTCTACTAAGAAAAATCTCAAGACATTAACATTTTTGTCTCTACAAATTTTCTTCCCTTCTTCCTCATTTGTAGTAATTCAAGCTGAAGAGACGCATTTGATTGATCTCATTCGTAGTGATGATTTCCAGTTCTTTTTGCTCCCTCCATGCTAAGCAAGGTCCCCTTTTAAACCCCTTAAATCAATTGTGACAATCAAAGTTTTTTCAATCTAGGTTTTTTTGCACTGCACTTTCAAAGCTAAATGACTGTAAGGAAGGAAGAGAGAAGGACAGGGTTTTATAAGAAAAAAGAACCACTCACAGATGAGAGATAGAGAGAGAGAGAGAACTTCCATTACCCAGCAGTAGGGTTTTAATTAACTTTTGATTTAACTTTTTATGAATGAAGAAACGGGATCACAGAGAGAGATAAAAAATTAGAAAGATCCTCTGATGATGATGTGGTGGAAAAGATCTCAGTCCCCAAGACTCTGACATTCATGTACACTGCATTTATGTTTTATGTATCTCTATTTTTGGATTTGTCCAGACCTACTTAATATATATACACACACACGCACACACAACAACATATAAAATACATACATACAATATAAAAATAGAAATTAACAACATGGAAATAGGTTTTTTTTTTCCCCCACCCTCAAAATCCTAAGGCCAAAATTTCTCAATGATCTCCCAATACCCTAGTGTATACAGTAGTAGTGTATATATATGTATGTTTCTTCTAAAATTTGATTAATTAATTAAATTTGTCGTAATTAAGTTGAAAAGAAACCCTGATCAAAATCAACTATCAAATCCACGTATCAAGTGTAATTATGATAAATAGGACGTGAAGGAAATGATTTGCTGGCGTCCGTGGAGTAGGGTTGAGTTGAGTTGAGAGATGACGTAGCTGCCTACGCAATAATTAATTGCTCTGCCTTTTTACTATACGCTCAACTGCTCTTCTTCTAAACTTAATAATAATTTATTAATCAACCAAATTATTATAATCTTCTAATCTCTCTTGATCGGCTTAATGTTTTTTGAAAACATTCACACTTACTTTCTTTAGGAACTTGTAAATCATTTTGAGACGATGTAAAAAAACAAAATTTTAGCCTACTTAAGAATTCCATACAAATGTAGCCCCTCGTAGTTAAATATGTATACGATCGAAATAAATATTTTTAGAACTTGATATGATCAGTTTAGACATTCTCTCTGTGTTATTTAGTTTCAAGACAAACCAAAAATTTCATGCATCATTTTGGATGGTGTAAGAGATGTTATAAACTTTTTATCTTCCAAGCCTTAATCTTGAGGAAGCAAAATGTTGACATGGGTATTTAGAGCTAGCAAGGAACTGGAGTTTGGATTTGAACTTTGGGGAACATGTGGAAAGCGTATGGAGAATATAATAAGTTCATTGTGCTTCCATTTGAAATGTATCAAATTAAAATATATCAGAATCCCCTACACCATTTGTTAAGAGAGTTATATTTTCAAATTTTCTTGAAATAAACCCTTATATCTAAGGACCGTATGAAGTCATGTTGGCATAATGTGTGGCCATGCTGCTTCTTGCTATAGAAGTTTTATCGAGGTGGCATTGCACCCTGCTTCTCCTGCTCAGACAGAATATGATTTAAGTTTCATGTCTTTGTTGGTTTACAGTCAACTTTAACTTAATTATATCTTAGGGTTTTATAAAATTGAAGATGAAATTGCATTTTTTTTATGGAGAAGAAAGGAACTAAATCGGTTTCAGTTTGAAAGATCATTTCTTTAGGGTGAGTTTTCTCTGTATTACCTCTGGTCTCATATGTAGTAGGAGATTGCTCCACGAGAAAACCCAGTGAATATTCCATGAATTGAAAATAAAGAGAAAAGAAAATAAATATTACTATTAAATTACAAACACCCAGATCAACAAAACTATGATTCTGCACACATATATACGTGTATAATATGAACATGCAGTAAGAGCTCCTCAAAAAAAAAAAAAAGAACATGCAGAAGAGCGAGAAAGAGAAAGAGTTAACAGAGCGCAGTTCAATAGTGTCAGTTTCCATTCCTCATCTACATTGATTGTGCAGAAATATTATAACACTCAGAAGTACAAACAGCAAAACAATTCCATTCATCATCCTCCAAAATGATTACAAAACCCATTCATTCTAAACACACTACTATATATAAACATATATATTTTTCCATATTACTGACGACCAACAACCACAAAAACTGGTTCTGCAACTGCATGCAAACTCATTAACCAGCCATGGAAGACCCATCATTCTTATCACCATCACTACCCCCATCAAAACCCACACCCAACTTCAAATCAAGCTCCACCACCGACCCATTACCTCCATTAACAATACTACTCGAGCTAAACAAATGAGCCACAGATGTTACCACCGCACATTTCCTCCTACAACTGTTATTTAAACTTTTATTCACCCCTTTACCTCTCCTCTTCACATCAAACGCCGAACATGTCGAAATCGACGAACAAGCCGATGAAGAAGAAGAAGGTGATAATGGCAACACAGATGGGATTTCAAAGTTGGTTTTCGCCTTCGAACCTCTCAGACGCCTCGCCGCCGCGTCGTAAGCACGCGCCGCCTCCTCCGCCGTGTCGAATGTACCCAGCCAATGTCTGCACCTCCCGATGCGGTCTCGTATCTCCGCCGACCACCTTCCCCACGGCCTCTTTCTCACTCCTCTGTAGCTCTTCTGCACCGAATCCCCGACGTCGTTTCGCTTGTCATCTTCGTGTTTTGAACCCAAACGTTGAAACCCCGAAATGAAAGCCGAAGTTTCGGCTTTGTTGGACTCTTCTGCTGCGGTATTCTCGGCTGGTTTGCTGCCGAAGAGAACATGTTGACCAACTACAGCTGCTATACCGTCGAGGACAGGAGAGTCTGATCGAGTTTCGAGTTTCGGGTGACTTCTCGTTTCGGATTCCGGTGAGGTGTTGGCGGGTTCATCCTTAAAGAAAAGGCTGGAGATGTCCACCGATTGAGGCCTACAGAAAGGGGCAGGTGATGGTAATGAACAGAACGGGAAGTGAGGATTAAAAGGGGGCTTGTAGAAGCCTGGAATTTCAGTCAGTAAATGAAACGTTTCAGGATTCTGGTGCGTTTCAGGTCTGAAGAAGAACGGAACGGACTGCGGAATACGTTGCTGGCTAGCATTTTCCATGGAGAAAACAGACAGACATTCATGAGGCAGGATGTTGGGACAGCATTATTTTATATCCAATAAGAAAATATTATTTATTTAATTTAATATCATAATAATGTTGTAAAAATAAAAATTAAAAAAAAAAAGTTTTTATTTAGAAATTAAATATTCATCTACCGATGAGAAGACTTGTATGTCATTGTTTAATTTACATGTCAAATTTATATTATTATTATTATCTGAGAATAAATTTTATAAAAAAAAATTAGAAAATTATTTTTGACATTATGATAAAAATAATTATTTACCCTATGAAAGGTACTATTTTTTTCTTGGTTAATTATAAGCCACAATACATAAGATTAAAAAAATAATAATAAGTTCATTTACCTTATATATATATATATACGTATATCCATATATTGCATAAAATTATATGCAACAAAATTTGGAACATATATAATCATATAGTAATTCTAAACTTATTCTAAAACCATACTTGGTAACATTTAGAATAAAATAAAAATGCAAGGAAATTATTAACACTTGCATGGAATAGAAAGGGCTATGAAACCTATAAGATTTATGGAGGTGATGATGATCATGATGTAGAAATCACTGATCAAAGATATGATATAATGAGTGTATGATATCATGTCCCAAAACCCAATAGTGATACTATAGAGCTTACAAAATGTCTAAAATACCCTTACCCTTGAAAATCTGTACAGGACATATTATTTCAGGGATATGAATGTCATTATGTAAGAAGTAATGGGTAATGTAGCAAAAATGTGATTTGATAGGCATTAAAATCTCGAGGATTTGACGGAGAGTTAATAGCCGTTGGATTAGAGATCGTCAGGGTGTCGTCAAGGAAAAGATTGTTTGACTCCAAGCCGATAGGTAAATGTTTTTAATTAGTAATTGCATGCTTATTTATTTATTTATTTTTTTTTCGGGGGGGGTATGGCCTGGCTTAAAATGGGGATGCAATATGGTGTTGCGTAGGCACACCGTAGTAACCGTGTGGAACATGTGAGGATCCATCGTGCAAGATGAAGATGCCGTGATTTGCTGGAGACCGTACGTTGACGCATGAAAGGTCCTTGATCATGTCAAATGTCAATCATCACTTCACTGTATTTTACTAATTTAATCACATAATCGTTTTAATATTTTTTTTTATTTACATATATATATATATATATCTATATCTATATTTTTACATATAGACGAGATTTGAATCTCACCAGGAACACACTTAAAATATAGCTAGTGGTTATTTTTTTAATTATTTATTTGCTTAAATGAAAGTAAAAATTAAAAAAGAAAAAGAAAAAGAAAAAATTGTAAGCATTTTATCATGTGATAAATAAATTTAATACCCATTAAAAATAAATCCACATTGAGTCGGTTTTAAAAAAAAAAATTGTTCAAATCCGACTTGAAAATTGAATCAGATGAAAAATAAAATAAAATTTTTAATTATGTCATAAATACGTGGTAGATTAGGGTTCTGCATTTAAAGCCGGATTATATTCGAATTTTATAAAATTTATCACATTCAACTTATAGTCATCTTTAATTGACAGAAAAATTAATTTAATAATTAGAAAGATCAGTATATATAACAGAAACTGACTATCATCTATAACTTTGAGATAATACGATAAGGTTTCATGCTTTTGATAGCGTTACTTTAAAATTCATTTGAGTTTTAATAGTTACTTGTAAAAATTCTTGTGTTCATATCTTGATGTAGTCATATCTTCAGAATTCTTAGGTTTTATACGCTCATGTAACTTAAGCTCTAATCTACATATCGTATGCACATGAAAGTTCAATAAATATTTTTTTTTTCTTTCCCACAATTCATGAGGCACTTCGTGATAAAAATTAACATAAATCAATCAACATTTAACTTCTATATTAGAAGAAAAATTAGAGTCTAATTTTTCTTCTTATATAGTAATTTATGATAGACCTTGTGTGAGCATAAATCTCTTCTAAGTTTTTAAAACTTCTATGAATTTATTTTTAACGTATTTCTTTACAATTACATAAATTTAATTTTTTAACTTTATATTTTTTGCCAAAGAAAATGAACTAAAGATGAAGTCACTTTCAATGAGAATATCAAAAATTATAAAAGAAAACAAGCAACAAATGTAAAGACTCGGAATTTAGAGGGACATAATTTCATAAATTTAATGCAGAATCGATTAATAGAGTTAGGGTTTATATTTTTTATACAATAATTTAGAATGTCCAATAAGATTACGGGAATGTCCGTTCTAAAATACAAACAAAAATTAAAAAAATAAAACGAAAAACGAATAACTGAACATTCTAGGACAACCTTCACTAGCATTTGAAGTGAGTCTAAATAGTGAACTACTCACAACTCTCTCGTTGATCGAGATCTGAATCTTACTCCTCTTAATTTGAAATAGTTAATGAAATGATGAACTATACTAACCTAGTAAGAATATCACGCTAATAATAGATACGAAAAACTGAAAATTGGTAAAAATCATAAAACAACTAATGGAGCACTTAATTTGAGTAAATTCATTTAATATATAAAGAAAACCATTTATTTCGAACTTACCGTAATAAGTTTTCAAAACAACCTATGAAGACCCATATCCATATCATTTTTTACTTTCACACATAAGAGAACAAGAAATAATAATTTTCCTTCCTTACCTGCTTACTAGTACCCATGGGGGTCTATAGGGGTGTCCCCCCTACTCGTAAACCCAATAATCAATTTTAACAATTAACCAATCGTCCTCATACCTCGTCCAATCATGGGCGCCAAACATTCCATCACTTCGATACCTCGTCCGGTATGAGAGTGAATCATATCTCCCAAATCTTTCTTGTAAGGAACTTTCCAGCCTCATCCGACTAAAATAACGTTCACGGTAGGATTCCCTATATACCGGATCCATCCACCTTTTTTCTGGGCATCCAATAAATCTTTCACGTAAACATTCTCATAGCAAACAACAAATAAACTCATACTCATATCTCATATCACATTCACAGATCAATTAAACTATATTCATGCTGATGGTATATAAATAAAATAATCAGATAAGTTGATAAGACCATTGAACTATAATTTATGAACATGTACTATACGAAAATCAAGTAAATATGATAGTAGAAAAATAGATATGAATCAAGACAATTATAAACTAACTAGTTTCGGCTTCACTAGTAACATGTGACTATTTTTATGATTTTTTAATTTTCACAAAAAAACAAAATTATACATCGTTAACCTTTAATTTATCGTAACGAAGAATAGAGTAAGAGATCATTACCTGGATCGGTGTTTTGAGATATCGAGCTGTCTACTGCGCCTCTTGAAGGGACCAATTTTTCTGAATTTTTATGTGAAACTCAAAATACTCGTCACACACCTAAAAATACCTTAAAAATTAATAATCGATGCCTAAAACTCATTCTATAAATTTTTGGGGGTTCTGGCACAGCGTCACCGCCGTGCTTTGGCACCCGCAGTGGCAGTTTACCCCGGCCTAGCCGGTTTTGACCTGTTTGACTGGTTTTGGCCGTATTTCCTATAGAAAAATACGTTAGAAGCCTCGATTGACCGAAAAATCACAAAAAAAACAAGAAAAACCAAACCTACAAGCAAGGGGGACCTCTGAGTGCAGCAGCCCTGCCAATATTTCATCGCGGTTAAGGTTCTTTCTTCAGCTACCCTGCACAGAAAAGGACGGTAAAAATAATAATACAAAAATCACGTGAAACAGAAATCGAGAATGGGCTCATCTGAGGGGTTTTAGGGTTTTTAGCCACTGCAGCTCCGCCGGACTTTACCCACGATTTTTTACTAACATATCGTTCCTTTTGTTCTGATTTGGCCACAAGAGTACTCAAAATTGAATTCCGAGCGGGTAAGGAGAAATTTTACTTTTTTTGGCAATCGGTGGTGGCTCCAGTGCAGCGACAGTCCGCGATGGCTCTGTCGCGCTAGCAGTAGGCGGTCGGCCTCCTTTTCTAACATCTGATTCTTCTTCTTCGCTGAGGATTGGAGACTAAAAATGGCTTTTGTGTGATGCGAAGTATTTATAACCATTCTACGTTGATCTGGATCGTCCATTAGGATCGATCTTATTTGTCCGATCGCACCTAAGAAGAAACAAATTTTGATCATTCATCGCAATTAATCTCCATCGCCGAATCGTGGCTAAGGGAGAAACAGATCTAGGCAGTTCACACGCATAGGATCGATACTGGGTCGTTCCATCGCAAGGCACATGGATCACCAGCGTGGCCTCCTGCATGGCACCGATGTCAGCCCACCTTGCCACGCGGGCCACTCTGGTTCGTCGAGACTGCTGATTGGGCAGTCCTACGTGGTCGAACTTTCTCTATTTGCATTTTGATCTCTTGTTTTTATTTTTTCTTTCAAAAATACTCACAGAACCCAAATTTTTATCTATTTTTCTCAAAATTATTTTCAATTTCGTCCCTAATTCATTTTTTCTGAAAACTTTACTTAAATAAAAAAAATTAATCAAATATTTTAAATTAAAAATTAAAGAGAAAAACTTTATCTCGTGTCATTTTTTCGGGCTCGGGTATTACAACTTTATCCCTTTTAAGAAAATTTTGTCCCTCAAATTAATTACTCTCTCACCCAGTTGAACAGCTGGGAGTATTGGGCCCTGAAGTTTGATTTCAGTTTCCAAGTGGCCTCTTCCTGCGTATGGTTCTGTCATCGGACCTTGAGAAATAGAATTTCTTGGTTGCGGAGTACTCTACTCTTCTGGTCTACAATGCCTACTGGTACCACCTCATAGGATAAATCCTCTTGGAGTAAAAGGGGCTCGCGAGACAGGATGTGTGAGGAGTTTGGGTTGTACTTGCGCAGCATAGATACATGGAACACATTATGAACTCTAGATAGCTCTGGAAGTGGTGTCAGCTTGTAAGCAGTCGTACCAATCCGGTCAAAGATCATAAATGGTCCAATGAACCTGGATTTAATTTTCCCATCTTGTCAAACCTACTAATCCCTTTTAAAGGAGTGACCTTAAGAAACACTCAGTCACTTTTCTCAAATTCCAAATCCCTCCTCCAGGAGTGCGCATAATTTTTTTGTCTGCTCTGAGTGGTCTGAATGTTCTTCTTGATCTTAATTATCTTAGCTATAGTGTTAACTAATTTTTTATCACCCACCTCTTCTCAATAGATCGGCAATCTGCACAAGCAGTCATACAATGACTCGTACGGAGCCATGCCGATACTTGCCTGGTAGCTGTTATTGTAGGCAGACTCTATCAAATGTATGTGATCATCCCAATAGCCTTCGAAGTGTAAAACACAAATTTAAAGCATATACTCTAATGTGTGAATTGTCATCTCTTATTGTCCCTTGGTTTGAGAGTGAAATGCATTACTAATGGACAACTTTGTTCCCATGCCTTACTGAAAACTAGACCGAAATTGAGAAGTGAACCTGGGTCTCTATCGCATACTACTGACACTAGAACCCCATATAACCTTACCATCTCTCATATATACATTTTTGCTACCTTATTCAAGGGGTCGGTCATATTGATAGCCATAAAATGAGAAGACTTGGTGAACTAGACGACAATTATCCAAATGATATCACGTCCTGAGCATGACTTAGGCAACCATATTAAGAAATCTATTGTGACATCTTTTTATTTTCACTCCGAAATCGGTAATGGCTGAAGTAACTCGTCTGGGCATTGATGTTCTGCCTTAACCTGTTAGCATATTAGACACTTGGAAACAAAGTCAACTACCTCTCTTCACATCCCGCTCCACCAAAATTGGAATTGCATACTTTTATATATTTTAGTATTTCTAGGATGTATAACGAGCTTGGAGCTATGAACCTTTGTCATTATGTCCATTTTTAGTTTACTATCATCTAGAACACACACCCTGTTCTGAAACCTGAGTAATCCATCGGCAAAGACTCAAAATTCTGGATGTATTCCTTACTATGCATCTTTCTTGATGGCATTTATGGTGAAATTGGTTAATTGAGCTTCTTTTATTCTCTAGATCAATTCGGATTAGACGGTCAGGTGGGCCAAGCAAGCAACTTTCTTTAAGTCCTGAAGTCATATATGTTGTGTGGTCCCTATTACTCTGCATTCAGAAGCAATTATGTGTGCAAACATACATGCACTTTTTCTGCCCAACGCATCAACTACTACATTGTCTTTGTCCGGGTGATATAAAATGTTATAATTATAATCCTTAAGGAGCTCTATCTAACACCTCTGATGCATGTTCAGTTCCTTCTGAGTGAATATATGCTTCAAATTTTTATATTCAGTAAAAATTTCAAAAGTCTCTCCATACAGGTAGTGGCGTCAAGTCTTCAAGGCGTGGATAACGGTGGGAAGTTTTAAGTCGTTGGTGGGGTAATTTTTTTCATGACTCTTCAACTATCTAAATCCATAGACTATGACTTTGTCATGCTGCATCAAAACACAACTCAATCCCAGGTAGGAAGCATCACTGTACATTGTATATCCACCTGTCTCACTCGAAAAAATCAACATGAGTGCAGTAGTCAACCGCTTCTTGAGTTTTATAAAGCTCATTTCGCAATCTACATTATATTCAAACATAACGTTCTTATTTGTGAGTCAGATTAAAGGAGCAGGTACTTTGAAAAATCCTTCTACAAACATGCGGTAATAACCTGCCATTCCCAGAAAGCTACAAATCTCTTTAAGCGAGGTCAATTTCTCCAATCCAAGCACCGTCTCAACTTCTTCGAGGTTCACTAATACTCTAACAATTGATATGATATGTCCTAAAAAGGTAGTCTACTCGAGCCACAACCCACACTTGCTCAATTTTGGATACAAATTCTTCTCCCTAAGAACCTATAAAACCTAAGTTAAGTGGTGAACATGTTCCTCTTTACTTTTTGAATAGATCAAGATATTATCGATAAATACAATGACGAACTGATACAAGAATTATCTGAAAATATTGTTCATCAAATCCATAAAAATGGCTAGTGCGTTAGTTATTCCAAAGGGAATAACTAGAAACTCATAATGTCTGTGCCTATTTCTGAAAGTTGTTTTAGGAATGTCCTCTGCCTTGATCTTTACCTGGTTGTAACCTGAACCTAAATCTATTTTGAAGAAGACTTGGGCACCCTACAACTGGTCAAAATGGTCATCAATTCTGGGGAAGGGGTATTTGTTCTTGATCGTAACTTGGTTCAATTCCTTATAGTCAATACACAATCATAATGTCTCATCCTCTTTTCTTACAAATGTGACTCCAGCACTCCAAGGAGAGACATTATGTCGGATGAACCCACTATCTTACAATTCATTGAGATATTTTCTCAGTTCTTCCATCTTAATACGACTCATATGGCAAGGGCCAACAAAGATAGGTTGGGTGTCAGACTGAAGATCTTTGATTAACTCAACTTTTCTATCTATTAGAAGTCCGGGTAGTTCATCAGAAAATACATCCAAGAAGTCTCAGACTACCGAGATCTCTTAAATACAGGCTTCTTTCTTAGACTTGTCTAATGTAGAGAAGACAATAAAGTTAAAGTACTATATAATGAGAAAATTATCTTGAAAAAATAACATTTAAAATTTTCATTAACTTGTAAATGGCTCTTCGTTAGGAGGATTAGATACAAGTTTCATGTGAAAATAATATACAGTGGTGTGATATGCCACCAACCAGTTCATTTGAAGGATTACATCAAAATCTCTCGTGTCAATCTCTATTAGGTCCACACTCAATTTTTTTTTTGTTGTGTCTATGACACAAGCTTTGTATATAACCTTCCCTAGTAGTCTCCTACTTCCGAAACTGGATATATACAATACAAAATCAAATCTTTTCGGTGATACATTTAAGTTTTGTATAAAAATGTGTGAGACAAATAAATATAAAGCACCAGTATCAATTAAAATATGTGCAAGGTGTTACAGATAGTGTACGTACCATGTATCACGTTCGGGTTGGCTTCAGCATCCTGTTAACTTAAGTTGTAAGCTTTGTCTTGGAGGAGGTCTGGTTTGATTTTAATTTTACGGGCACTTTCTCGCATAATGTTGGGTACTCCCACATAAGCGACAAGTATTATTGAGACGATAGCTTGGTCGATCCCCATGATCCTTGTCACAATACTGGTAAGTCCTACCGCAGCATGTTACCGGAGCCTAAGGAGGAGTTTGAGTCACTGGCCTGGGCCTCTTATTCTGTTGAACTGGTGCAGTTGGTGCTGGTCTGCAGTGTGAAACTGAGGGTCTGGGATTCCCCACTGTTGGAGGAAGATGTGAAGGTTCCTCTCTATTAGTTGTGTCTCGACCAGAACGGCTGAGTAAGTGCTAAGTTCATACGTACAGCTGCTGTCTGATCTCAGGACGGAAGCCCCACTCGAACTTCCTTGCCTTTCTGCCCTCATCCATCATGCTCTCAAGGGAATATCAATCGAACTTTAGGAACCTTCAGGTATACTCCGACACAGTCATCTCACACTATATTAGGTGTGCAAACTCCATCTCCTTCAAATGTCAGAGGTGCTCTGGGAGGTACTCTATATTGAAGGCCGTCAGGAGCTGTTCCCAAGTGAGTTGAAGGGGCATGGTGGCCTACTTGAGCTACCACCACTGCCTACTTCTCCTACAAGCATATAGGTGGCAAGTACAACCTTCTGTTCGGGAACTACCCCAAGAGTCGCGAAGGCTTTCTCTGTCTCAGCTAACTAATACTCGACCTCTTTAAAAGAGGATGCATCTGCAAAGGTAGATGGATTTAATCTTTTGTACCTTTCAATGTAGTCTGAGTCCACTATGGGTAGAATTGGGTCCTGTGGAAGAGGACTGAATTGTGTTGGGGAGGACCGGGTGGTCCTATGGTGGTGCTAGTTGATATGGTGGAGGCACCGAGCTGTACTATGGTAATACTGAATGATATCATGGAGGCACCAAATTGTACTATAGTGGTGTCGGATGATACGATAAAGTAGCATGGTTGAACCGGGGTGGCTACGGTTTTTTCTGCTGTAAGGGTGGCTCAAATTGTGGCAACGAAAGAGGGTCAAACAGCTCCCTCCTTTCCTCCCGAGCCTACTGAACAGAGATGAGTCTCTCTAGTATCTTAAAGAGTCGATCAACATCTCCTCAAAATGAGCCATTCCAAGCTGCTCAATTTAGTGGCGGTCTTCATCTCCTCATTTTTTTGTACCTGCATTTCATAAGGAAATGTTGAGTAATAGTTTGTATTTGGTATCTTTTTAAGTCTTTATGCAATGAATGGTTCCGAGGAACCTGACTCTGATACCAATTGTAAAGACTCAGAACTTAAAGGGAAATAATTTCATAAATTTAATGCGAAAGCGATTAATAGAGTTAGAGTTTATATTACTTATACAATAATTTAGAATGTCCAATAGCATTACGGGAATGTCCATTCTAAAAGATAAATAGAAATTAAAGAAATGAAATGAAAAGTGAATAGCTGAACATCCTAGGACAACATTCACTAGCACTTAAAGGGAATCTGGATAGTGAACTACTCACAATTCTCTTCCTGATCAGGATCTGAATCTTGGTTCTCTTTATCTGAAATAGTCAATGAAAAGGTGAGGTACAGTAGCCTGGTAAGAATATCACGCTGATCACAGATACGAAAAATTGAATACTAGTAAAAATCATAAAACAACTAATAGAACACTTAATTTAAGTGAATTTATTTAATATATAAAAAAAATTGTTTATTCTGAACTTACCGTAATGAATTTTCTAAAACAACCTATGAAAACTCATATCCATATCACTTTTCACTTTTACACATAAGAGAATAAGAAACAATAATTTTCTTTTTTTACCTGCTTACTGGTACTCCATAGGGATGTCTCCCCTACTTGTGAACCCAATAACCAATTTTGACAATTAACTGGCCGTCCCATACCCCGTCCAATAATGGGTGCCAAACATTCTATTACTTTGATACTCCGTCCGATATGAGGGTGAATCATATCTCTTAAATCTTTCCGATAAGAGACTTCTTAACCATATCCGACCAAGGTAACGTTCACAAATAGTTCCATATATACCGGGCATGTCCGCCTTTTTCCTGGGTACCCAATAAGTCTTTCACGTAAATATTCTCATAGAAAATAACCAACAAACTTATATCCATGTCTCATATCACATTCACAAATCAATTAAACTATATTCATGATAACGGTATATAAACAAAATAACCAGATAAGTTGATAAGACAATTGAACTATAATTTAAGAACATGTTCTATACGAAAATGAAGCAACTAGGATGGTATAGGAAAATAGACATGAATCAAGACAATTGTGAACTAACTGGTTCTGTCTCTACTAATAACCTATAACTATTTTTAGGATTTTTTAATTTTCACAAAAATACAAAATTATATATTATTAAGTCTCAATTTACTGTAATGGAGAATTGGGTGAGGGATCTCTACTTGGATCGGCGTTTTGAGTTGTCGAGCTGTCTACTACACCTCCGAACGGGTACCGAGTTCTCTGAATTTTTTTTGTAAAATTCAAACATTCGTCACGCATTTAAAAATACTCCAAAAATCCAAAATTAGTGTCGAAAACTCATTCTGCCAATTTTTAGGGTTCCGACACAGCGTCGCTGCCGTGCTCCACCGCCCACATCGGCGATTCGTCTCGGCCTAGTCAATTTTGATTGGCTTTGACCGGTTTGACTAGTTTTGGCTGTATTTTCTACAGAAAAATACGTTAAGGGCATCGGTTAGCCGAAAAACCACACAAAAAACTGAACCTACTGACGGGGGGGACCTCCAGATGCGACTACTCTGTCAGTCCTCCTTTGCGGTTGAGGTTTTTTCTTTGGCTACCCTGCACAGAAAAGGACGGTAAACACAATGATTAAAAAATCTCTTAAAACAAGAATCGAGAAAGGACTCATTGGAGTGGTTTTAGAGTTTTAGCCATGACGGCTATATTGAGTTTTGCCCGCAGTTTCCAACTCAGCCATCGTCCCTCTTGCTCTGATTTGGTCACATGGGTGCTCGAAATCGAATTCCGAGCAAGTATGAAAATTTTTTACCTTTTTTAATGATCGGCAGTGGCTCTGGCGTGACAACGGTCGGCAGTCGGCCTCTTTTTCTAGCATATGGTTCTTTTTATCTAACGAGGGCTGGCAGCTAGAGTTTAGTTTTCCGTGTGATGTGAAGTATTTATAACTATTTCGTATTGATCTAGGTCGTCCATCGCAATCGATCTCATCTATCCAATCACGTTTAAGGAGAAAATAAATATGTACTATTCATCGTGATTAATCTCGACCGTCCAATCGCGCTTAATAGAAAAATTAATTTAGGTCATCCACACATGCAGGATCGATCTTGGGTCGTCCGATCATGAGGCACGCAGATCGCCGGCGTGGCCTCCTTCATGGCACCGACGTCAGCGTGCCTTGCCATGCGACGCGCTCCGGTTCGTTGAGGCTAATGACTGAGCGGTCCTACGTAGGCGAACTTTCTCTATTTACACTTTAACCCCTTATTTTTTATTTTTCTTTCAAAAACGCTATCAGAAACCAAATTTTTACTCTTTTTTTTAAATTACTTTCAATCTCGTCCCTAAATCATTTTTTTCTCAAAATTTCACTTAAATAAAAATAAAATAAATTAATCAAATATTTTCAATTAAAAATTAAGGAAAAGAAAATTTATCTCGGATTATTTTTTCGGTCCAGATATTACAACAAAACCAAATTGAAATATCACGAAATCATAAATTTATAGATTTAGATGCGGGTCTTGATCTCTAGAAATCTTCTTCTCATCATTTACTTGAATAAATACAATTCAAGAGTTTCACAAACTTGAACTTGGGTAGGAGATGAATTTGCTCAATAAGCATGTAGCTTGAACTTAGACGAACAAGATCTCAGAAGTGAATAAACTTGCATATATATATATATATATATACATGTATACATTCATTTTATAAATGGAAGTGAAAAGGAGCACTTCCAACAGAGGGAAAATTTATTTACCAAAATCGTTGGTCCATGTATGATCCCTCGCCATGCAAGTCAATAAACACATTAAAGAAACTCAAAATCCGTGTGCATATGTAGATGTATACACACATATGTACGTATACATAAACACGAACATCGAGTGAGGAAGGTGGGATACATAGATAAGGGTGTAAATGGACAAAGTTCCAAGAGATCAGGTCACTAGGTAACTTCCATTTATATATCTTTCATAAGAAAACATTCACTACCAACAAAAAAGAATGTCGGTGGTCTACACATACACAATCGCTCTGTTGGTTTATTAATTAATTCGTGTATAAAAAAGACAAGGATGAATTGTTGTTTCTTAGATATCATAAGAGCAGTTTTAAGCATGCCAAGGGTTTTTAGTGTTCTACACTCTTTCGAACATAGAGGAGTAGAATTTTCTGTATCTTCATCTTTTATTAGAATCTTAATTATTTGTTAAAATAAATTTTAATTTAACTTGATTATTACAATTTTATTAATATATTTACAATGATTCTAAAATTTCAAGTGTTAGCTTTGGATATTACGAAAACTAGAGAAGTATAAGGACAAGTATTTCTCTTATTGTTAACACTGGAAGAAACATATTACATATATGTATATATGTATATATATATATATGTATATGTATGTAAAGACGTATGTATATTAATTACTTGGGGTGGTGAAGGGTTTTTTGGAGAAAGAAAAAGAGAAAATCCCAAGAAGCAAGAAAACAAAAAAAAAAAAAAGTATGCCATGATGATATCTTTATGGTTATTGTACGTTGAGATTGTGTTTTTTCATGTTTACTGCAACTCTTCTTCTCTTCTCTACTTTCATGGCTTCTAGGGAATTGCAGAGTAAAAGAACCCACCACCTGATCTGTATTTACTTTTATATATATATATATATATACATAAATTAGATTAACTTTGATTTTTTTGCTTTCAATTCCATAAAATAATATGAATATAATATAAATTTGAAAACTTGTCATCGTGGGTGTAAAATTGAAGGTAAAGGAGATCATAACAATAAGTCTGGACCATTAGATTGTATGCTTTGTCTGATTTCACTTAAATCATTCTGTCTGTGTTAAAAGTAGTTAGTCTTAATTATTTTCATTTCAAATTAAAGTAATTAATTAAATAATTTAACCGTTTAATTTTAAATCCTAATTGGAACTAGCTCTTCATCAAACTCTTTATTTAAATTTATCTTCTTAAATTTAATTTATTTTTGAGGTTTAACCACATACAATATTTTTCCAAATACCTCAGTGTGTATAATCCATTAGATCTAATCGTCTATCTAATAGAATAATTACTTCATAATTTATACAATTAAGTAATAATCCAAATAGAAGTGGTTTCATACTACCAAAACAGGAACAAGTGAAATGCATACCATTCGGGGGCAGCAGCCGAAAAAGAAAACATATCAATTATTTATAGAATAAATACAGGTCATCTGTAGAACATTCCATGGAAAGGGAAACAGAAGAAATTAGGGTTACCCAAAAAATTTCCCAATGAACGTTGAAACCTGCAAACAAATGGATCTGACCTTTTCTAATTTGTTAGGATCTCTACACTAACCTCCAATTCCTTCATTTATGGGGAAAAAAACTTCCCCATCCACATTGAGATGCAGGAGAAGAAAGGCTAATTGATACATCAGTTTTCACATAGTTAGGACTGACGATTGACTAGTTATGTTATTATTAAGCATAACTGCCATTGGCAAACGTAATTCGATTTAATCTAAGCAAGAAAGGAGGGGAAAAAAATAACGAAAGAAAGAATATCGATATACAACTGATTCTTCTCAGCTGATTCCATGAAGAAGTTCAGGGCCCGAATCATTCTCAATGGGCAGATTTAGATCCGGTAGCATAAAGGGTGTATCCCTGCTCCCAACCTCCTCTGCTTTTGAAGAACCATTGTCGGAAGTTGCATGATCATGCACATCCGGTGCAACACCTGTTGGTAAGATTTTGCATGCGGTATCACTAGCTAACTCCATTTCCTGGGGTAGGACTGGAGTAGCTACCTCAGACTCCATACATGAGTATTCTGTTTTTGTCGACTGACGAGATAACCAATCAACCTGTACAAAGAAACAAAAGATTTCTTATATTCTATTAAGCTGTACAAGAAAATAAGTAAAATGGGATCAGCTGGATTTCCCTGGTTCCACATCGTTCCTGCTAATACATGTACTGGAAAAAAAAAAAACCAACACTTAGTAAGAGTCAACTAAATGAGACACAATGATGACCACCTTTTCATAAGAAAAAATAGAGATTCTCTGCCAGTTAGTTTTACCATAACACCCTTAAGTTTATCTTTCAGCTTTCTGTTAGATAATGATTACAACAACCTACTCAAGGGTCACCCTATCACTTGACTTGTTATTGTACAACTTGCGATTACTCATAGTGACTTTGGCACTGGATCTTATTGCACAGGAGCTCTGTTATTGCCAAACGCTCACCCAACTAAAAGTACCCTTTTGAAGATTGTGTGCCATTTTGGTTTCTGGAACTAGGTCTATGACCATACCCAGCCTGCAAATAGTACTGCCGACTATTTCTCTCATTCTTGGATTGGTAATGATCTCGATCATTGTTCTCACACAAAAGAGGTATTCAAGGACCTACTAATTTGTGCACTGACACATAAAAAGCAAGGATCTGAACTTTATAAATTGCCACTTTGAATAAGAGAACATGGGCTCCATATAAAACTAGAACAGCAGGAACCCAGACAGCCTACTGGAAACAAACTTGGTAATTATTGACTGTTCCACTTGACTAACCATTAATACCTTATAAGAAATGCAGAAAGAACCTAGTTCCACCAAAGTAAGCAATTAACTTTAGGCATACGCTTGGAGCCATGTGAAAACAGAGAATACGTGGCAGAACCTGAGACTAATATAGCATCAAAAGTAAAGCATCAAAAAGGATGCATGACATACACTGTAGTCACAACAATATCTTGTTAGTGATACAAGAAGGACCAATATGAACTAATGCATACATAAATATATGCAAAGATCAGTGTGTTTTTTTATACTGATAATCAAACAAATGTTTGACATCTTAGAAAATTAGAAAGAGATAAACATATGCAAATAGACAGATAGTGGGAGTTCAGAGAGTTTCACCTTTGTCCTCTTTAAACTTTCATTTGTGGTTCTTTGCTTCTCAACCATTTGACGCAGAGTTTCCAGTTCCTGCTCAATAGGTTAAATGAAGTGTTAAGGTAGAAATATTTAAATGCAGAGGAAAATGAGGATAAGAGAAGAAAATCTGTTCAAAAAAAATTGAAGAAACATACGTTCTTCAAACTTTTCCTTTCTTTTAGGAGCAAGCTCTCCTCCTCTTTAAGTTCAGCTAAAGTCTGCAAGAAACAAAAGACTCAGTCAACCATGAAATACATCACTGTTGTCACTCAATTAAAAAAAAAAAATATTTCCTTTTTGTAAGTCTGGCAAGGTATTAACAAGATGATCCCTTAAAAATTTATTGCTCCTGTAAATATGTTACCATTTATGTCAGAACGGTAGTAAGAAGATTAAGTGTTGGGTCTAGAGGAGGATTAAAATGGTAGATACGGCCATAAACGCCAAATGATTGATTTTGGAAGCACTAAAAACCTGATATAACGCCAATCTTGTGATATTCTCATTAATTATTTAACAAGTCAATAGTCATTCTTAAAATTTCAATTTTACCTTTTTCTTCCTTGATCTTTTGGGAGCAGTTGTCTCGCTGGTAAAAACAACCTGTACAAGGAATAACATAAATAATCAACAAAGACATTTTTGTAAACGAGGTCCAGTAATAAATTAAGAACGTTTTAACATTAGTTTCAAAGCCCCAAAAGCATTCAACAAGGACAGAAAACAACTGCAGTCGAAATGTGTATTTTGCAGACAACTCATTCGGAATGGCAGCCTTAAGACTGACCAGATAATGCAGCTTTTATAAAGACAGCATCCAGATTAAATACACGAAAACAGGCATAAACCCATCATGACTTACACATTTTATGAAATATTCCACGTACCCTATCACATTCCTTTCAGAACAAAAACGAAATACACACGGCTTGATAAGTAATTTTGGATTAACAAAAATAGATTCGGCGAGAAGCCACGTTTTTTTTTTTTTTTTTTTTTTTTGAACTTTTCGATTGGGAGTTCCAAGTATTACGAAATTTCACAAGGAAAATTCCAAAGAAAGTTCCTTGTCATAAAATTCTCAGTCAATAAGGAGTTTTACCGAGGGACCACCTCTGATCCCAGAATGAAGCTGCAAAGACATTTACATCATAATAATAATAATAATAATAATAATAATAATAAAGATAAAAAGGAGAAAGAATCTTTAGAATATTAAGACTTATGAGAAAGAAGACTCTCCTTCCGAAGCCAATAGGATTGCGCCACGTCAAGGAAGAAAAAGTTGTCACGTGAGATAAACGTGCGCGTGTATTCACATTCCAGAATTAAAGATGTGGATTCAAAAATCACGGACTTCACAATTTACACCACCCATTTTTTGATATTTACGAATTCACCCCCCCAACCCTCTACCTTCCAATCTGAGTTTGGTAATACCAATAACCAACAACTCAGCTTATGCCATAAATTTGGTGATGAAGTGGGCCCCACCCCTCCAACTGAACTACCGCTTGGAAAAAATATTTTCTTTATTTTTTATTTTTAGTTTAAATTCCACTTCATCATCATGCATAAAACATTTTTTTGACCATGAATTTTACCTTTTTGACACTAGGAGGATGCAAATACCAAACGAACAAGTGAAAAACCAAAAGCTAAAACGACAGCCTGTCACACAACAGGAATTACAGCCCAATCAAGAAAGCCCCCCCCCCCCACTTTCTCCTACTCTTCAAGATAAATAATAATTCTCACATCTTTGACCGCGAGATTCAAGAGTCAAGGGTTCCGATCAAGATGAGGGGAAGATATAATCTGAGTGGTGTCCACGTGAGAAAATTGGTGCTCACACAGGAACAGCAAAAATGCGGCGACCGCACAGGATTATTTCCCTTTTTGAATAAGGTCGACACATAAAGTGTAGATCCACTACCAACACTACACCAAACTTCACGCAGACCTATTTTGCCACGAAAACACGCCACCGATAAAACAGGTACCCCCCCTCCCCCTTTTCCCACTCAATTTACCAATATACCCCTCGTCTAACTCCTAGAGTTTGACTCTTGTTAGGGACAATTTGGGAATTTCACAACAATTCTCTGACCAATTAGACATTGACGCTTACGAAAACTTTTTACGGATTCACCAGAATGCCCTCAGTGGAAAACCTGTGAGGGTATTTTGGTCTTTTTGCAAGATAGGCTTGACACGGATGCATGGGGTAATGAAAGCGGAGAGAAAAAGCGTGACTCCATCAGTTGAATGAAGGTCACCAAAGTTCTCTTAAATAATAAAAATGGAAATTTATATTCGTTGATTTAAAACAGGGCAACCCGGTCAACCAAATTTCGAAACGGAAATCACTCCGGTGGCCGGAATATACGCCGATCTGGAATTTGAAATTACGTAAACATCCCTGGGGATTCACGATATAGCCCCATGCAGTAAGGGCATAATCGTCAAATCAGAAACAACCAAAACGACGGCTCCTACGCAGAAACGAAAAGGAAAAAAGCAAACACCGAAGCCTAACACAACTGCTAAAACTAGGGACTCGCCACTGTCAAATATCTCAATTTTCGTAAGGGCATTTACGTCACCGATCAAACAACAAAGTGAGAGAACAGCCAACAACCGAGTCAACTCACACGAAATCAATTACTCGACTCAGCATCGCCGGTCGGTCAGTCCAATGAGAGAAGAAAATACGAAGAAAAAACTTCGACAAACCTTAGATCTCGTGTTGTCAATCGGCTTACAAGGACGGCTCGACTCCTCGATGCCGTCAGCGACGCCGCCGCTGACCGACGTGGCGCCGCTCCAGGAGAGAGGAGTTGTCGGACTGGCGCGAGCGGAGTCGGATTTCTTCCTCGGAAGCGGCTTGGAACGGCGCTGACGCACGGTCCACTCGAGCTGGAGAGGAGGCGCGGTGTTCTCAGAGTGCGGCGGAGGTTGCGGTGGCGGCTCCGCCTGATGGAGCTGAAGAAGAACCTCAACAACCATTAAGTCATCCCTCATAGCCACTCGGACCCACTCCTCCTCACTCATAGTCTCTCGACGTCGCTTTAAAAAGAGAGAAGGCAAAAGAAAAAGGAAGACGGAGAGAGAAAAGAAAGATGGTGGCGAATGGAGAAAATCTTTGTATGAGAGGTTTTATATGCGGTGCGTACATATGAGAGAGAGAGAGAGAGAGAGGGAGAAGAAGAAGAAGAAGTAGATGCTTTGTTTGACAGGTTTTTATTAGTATTTATATTTTCCTTTTTTCTTTCTGGTGTTATGGATCTCTCTCTCTCTCTCTCTCTCTCTCTCTCTCTCTCTCTCTCTCTCTTTTGTTCTTTTCTCTGCGTTGAATGCGGGACCCAGTGGGGGAACACGTGGCAGAGACCATTTGTGGCAAGCTTTTTGCTTCATGTTTCGGATTAGCCAGGGGTGCTTGAAGTGCACGCGCGCGAGGGAGAGTGGGAGCGAATAACGCGGTCGATGGAATTGGAATGGGGTATTGGATGGTGGTGTGTCAGTTAATTACATCTTTAGGGTTTTATTATTTGACTAATGTAAAATAATAAAATATCTTTTGCACATAATTTCAAAATAAATATAAAATCACCTTTATATATTAAGAACTTATTGAATCGGTAAAGAACGCTTGTTAACTAACCCTAGGAGGTAGGAATAAATTTACATGCTTACATTTTAAAGCACTACACATATAAGGAATAAATTTTATTTCATCTTCTCAAAATCTATATATATATATATATATATATGAGTTGCTCTCACTTAACTAAATATATGTATATGTGTTATAATATACCTTTGAATATCTCTTTCTCTCGTTTGAGTCTTTATTTCTCTCTCTTTCGTGCACTTATGTCTATCTCTTATATATATATTTTTTTTTGCTTCTTTTTTTTTTTTATTCTCTTTTTCTCTATTTTTCTACTGTTCGATCATTATCTATTTCTGTTTATCAACTTCTTAAAAAAAACATTGAGAACAATTATTTACGTGACATGTCAAGCTTAAAGTTTTGGAGAAAAATATATGTATTTGTTCGATGTGGCATTATTGTGGATACTTGATTGTTATTACTCTTCAAAATTATTTTATAAAATATTTTTATACATATATAAAATAAAAGGTTAAAAATAATAATGATATATGAGTGTTTTAAGTTTTTAAGTCTCTAAGATTCGTATTAAATGTTAGTAATTGTCACATGTTTGGTGCTTATTAATAAAAAATTATGTTACTTAACCACGTCAACAACCACGTAGACATGTCAGCAACCATATGAAATAAAAATAACAGTACTAACTTGAATTAATAAAGAGGAATTTATTGACTTACTTTTGAGACTACGTTATCAATATAAATACTCAAAAAAAACTACATGGTAAAAATTGAACATTTTTAAATAGTACATAGAGAAATTGATTATTTTAGCCAAAATTAATTTTTCAAATGCTTTTATTACTTCTAATGAAAATTATAATTGTACTGCTTAAAATAAGCACGTTTAAAAAGAATTTTGTCATATAAAAAAAAGTTTATCTCATTTCTTAATCATAAGATCATTTTTATTAGTTAGATTTAAAAAATAAAATTAAAAATTACAAAAATATCTTATATGCCCTTATACTATTTGATTTTTTCTATTTAAGATTATATACTATTTGTTTAGTAATATATTTTCAATTTTTTTATTGATTCAATTGTCAATACTAACTGGTTGTTTGGGAGCTATTAACGATTATACATATAACGGTAACGTATTAAAATCATAATATATAAGCGATAACATGACACATGATATGACAATTGCGTCTAATTAACGATCTGAAAAAATTTATTTGGGTCATTTGATTCCTCTATTTCTCATTCTAATATATATATATACACATAGGAAAAAAATAATCATTCAACAAGCAGTCACTCACATTTAATGCATTCCCTTATAAGTATAACAATTAAACAACATTAGGACAATGCTCGTGAATTTGTTCACTCTCTCCACTCAATTACACATATTCGATTTAAAGGGTCCATCAAACATGTCATTAAATCAGTCCGTAATGTCTCCCGTCTCTCAAGACAACTTTCATCCATGTGTACACCTTGCTTGTTTGGGACCTAAACTCATTTAATTTGTCTAGAACCAACAGTTACATTATTTTAAAGATTTGCGAATCTCCTCCATGACATCACCAAAGTTTGGGAAGTAATCATGGAGTGTCGCAAATGGTCGTTGGTTGTCTTGATAATTGGTTTAATGATAGATATTGGGTGCATAAGCCTTCATTCTCCGAGCATTAAAAAGACTAATGCTTACAGCCATTCGCAAGTTGAATTAGGTCATTTTGCACGACGACTTCTCCTGCATATATATATATATTTTTGTACACAATAATAATAAAGGAAGGAGTAAAGGGACTCAGATATAATTTTTAGATTTTTAATATGATATGGTTGTTGCATTCACATGTCACATTATTACTTATATATCATTATTTGGACATGTCATCAACTACATATACACTTGTTAATTGTCTCAAAATGATAGTTAGTGTTGAAAGTTACATCAGTGAAAATTTAAAAATAGAAGTTAAAATACACCAAAAAATAATATATGCACTCATATGAAAAAAAATCAAATAGTACAGGAGCTTATAAAGTACTTTGCTCAATTAAAAACAATACTTACTTTTTATTTGCTTACAGTTGCTTTTAAGTTAATAAACATATTTATTTTAATATTAACGAATGAAAGTTATATTGCTAATGAAATAAAAGCAACCTTCAAATGTTGTAGGCAATACATAGACCCTTCGTAATCTTTGTGTTGTGTGAGAAAAAAGATAAATTATAGTTTAATATTGTGTGATTTGGCTATTTTTACTTTTATATATTTATGATGCTTTGTGGGCATAAATATTTAATTCATATTTCTACTATTTTATTATGTAAAAATTGGTTGCTAAAACTTTTCTCCAAATACTCTAGCTTTCCTACATCATTTAAATCGAAAAATTGAAGGTGGACATCATATAAAAATACTTATTTGCTTATTTACTTTAAAAATCTATTAACATTTAAAGCAAAAATTTTGAAACACTAAGTAGATAGTTTTTTTTTTTAATGATAATATCATAACTCAGGTCAAGAGCTAAAGAACTAAGAAACATGAGCATTTTTTTGACACATTAAAATTATCAAATATGATACGAAAAAGTTAACTATAAACTTTGTGTACAACTAAAACAAAAGTTAGAAAAAAATGAATTATAAAAAAATATAATGTCACCAAATAACAAAGGGAATTTGATTATGAAAGAAAAAGAAGTAGGAAAAAGAGAAATTACTTGTTTATTGCATTCGAGAAAATCAAATTTAAGTATTAAATAACTGTTGTTAATTAAATCATACATCAAAGTCAATGCCTAGCATGCTCCATTGTCTATGGCTTAAGAATTCTATATCATTACAAAAATTCACCATTTCGATGGAATCTGTATGGATAGCTTTCATCATTGCCCAATGAAAATTAAAAGAATGAAGCATATGTAGTTCATTTATATAACTTTTTTTGCTAAGAATTACGAGAATCTCTATTATTCAAATATATCTCTAACTATTCTAGAATTAATTTCAACCAAAATATATTAACTATATTATAAAACTCAACTTATTTATAATTATCAAAAGCTATGAGACCATAAAATTATTTAAATATAATTGAAAACCAATCGACCTACTATTGAACATCCCGATTCAATTTAACATGTAATTACCAAGTAAAAGTCGAAGATGTAAAAGTTGTGTTAATTAATCCCAATGGGTTAATCTTTCAAACCAGCTTAGTATAAGAGTAACTTCTAAACGCATGACTGGTTGACTCTTCGTGAGAATTGCACAGAGGATAAGTATCACTTATGTAATCATAATTTTGTTTTTGTTTTTATAAATAAAACTTTCAATATAATCTAACTATATTACATATTTATGCAATTTATATTGAATCTTTATTAATTATATTCTTATTTCATTAAGTGAATTAAATAAATCCTAATGAAAATTAACACTAACATATAAAATAATAAAAGGTAAAAACAGATTAATTTATTTCCAAAAGAAAAAAAGAATTACAAGGAGTGAAATTCTGAAAAGATTAAAAGTTATGAATTTTGAAAAAAGAAAAAACAACAAAAACAAAAACAAAAACCCTTTCACTCGCCGGTCTTCTTCAACCCCACAAAAAACCTAACTTTCAGAACAGAACACTCTCCAGCATGGCTCTCCATCTCGCAAGACCTAAGCATAGGTCCCTTGCTAATCCTTCTCTCATCCATCTATTCTCTACGTCTTCCACCGACCAAAATCCTCCCAACGATGCCGAATCGGCCGGCAGTCCCGCTGGACCTTCTTCTCAATCTTCATTTTCTTCATATTTCAGTGATGTCAAGGCCAGTCTCAAAGAGAGGCAGCATCAAAAACCCCAACGTTCCTCCTCAAATTCTGCCTCAAATAACCCCACAAGCCGCAAAGTGGTTTCCCTCGAAGAAATTCGTAAAAATCTCTCTGAGTTCCGGCGACGATCCACTGTGCCTTCCCCTACCGAATCCAACTCGCAGCCCCACGTTTCCTTCCAAGAGCTCTACAAGAGAAACGTAATTGCCAAGTCTGAGGGTTCCGGTGGAACTACAGCGGATTCCGGGACCGGAAAAGGCGTGAGGACGTCGTTCGAAGCAATAAGGGAAAGCTTGCGGCAGATGAGGTTGAACACGGAGACTGGAAATGAGAAGAAAGGACCACAGAAAGTGCCATTGTCGTCTTTTATGGACAGCTTGAGGCTGAAGCCGAAGGATTCGCCGAATATGGATTCTACGGTGATAGGCGGAACGGAGACATTGCCGTTTTCCGTGTTTGGAAAGGAAATGAAGGAGAGGAAAGATGGAGAGGGAGGGGAGGGGAACGAGGCTATGAAGACCGAGTTTGTTAAGATGTATAGCTATGGGGAATTGGGGGAGAAGCTGAGGATGTTGCGGCCGGAGACGAAGGGAGGGAAAGCAGGAAAACGGTGGTTTTCATTGCAGGAGTTGAATGAGAGGCTGATCAAGTTGAGAGAGATGGAGAAGAAGGAGACCGAGTCACGGATAAGTGGGGTACCATATAAGGATTTGAGGCTGTGCTTGGTGAAACTGAAGAAGTCTGATGAAGAAAAGACTAAGAGAACTTCAAGTGAGTTGGAAACTGATTCGTTATTTTCATTTTACATGTTAATGTTGTTTGATAGTAAAGAAATTAATTTAGTAGGTTCCTGGGGACGTGCATTGTAAGCCAATAATTTGAATAAGAGAAGGAAATGTTGTTTGATATGCTTGATTCTGTATACTTGAATAACCTAAAGGAAAAGTTGTGAATCTATAATAACCTCTCTTTAGTTGTCAAAGAGCTGTAGAGAAAGGGGCTAGCCTGAAACTCATAGGTGATGAAATTTTTATCTCTGTGCAGATAATTTACCAAAACTCAATTCAAACTGACATGGTCTCGAAATACCTTGCATTTGGAAAATTCGTTTGGTTTGAAAGTTTGATTAGTGCATTAAAGAGGGTAATGTGTAGAACTGTTTTGGCTATATGAACCACCAATTCCAAATTACTTCTGTTTCCAAACTGCAGGAAAACAAAAATGCTTACCTTTTCGACTGCTTCATTCTTTTGGTTGTAGAAACTGACACTATGTTTGGTGCAAATGAATGTAGAATTCATTTGCAAATTCACATTTTCTATTCACATTAATCCACATTTTCATTTTTGAAATGTGAATAAAAAATATTGATATGCGAATTATATTCCCTTTTTATCAAATTCATTGTTTCAAACAGGGCTTAAAATCTAAAGATGACCTTGGATGGGCTAATTTCTTGTTTGCTGCTTTATCATCGGAAGATACTTGACTCTTGAATGGCTTTTGATCACAAGCTTTGAGCTTTTGGTCAAATGATTTCTTTTACTGCCTGTCAAAAAAATGATTTATCGGTACTCTGAAAATGCATAGAGTTGTAATCTCAACTTACCTTTTATCAGTTTATTCTGGTTTCTTAGTACAGGTTTGGTGTTCGGATAAATTAAAGTGTTAATTATCTAACGTTCACTTAACATTACTTTCGTAGTTACTTTTTCTGCTTTGGAATGTCACTTCAGACAGATTTCATCTGATGAAAATTTGTCTGCACGTATAAATGAATAACACATAATGTATTGATAGATTATTTTTCCAGTTCAGAGAATTGATATCTTGGGCCAGCTGGGTGGAACTCCAGACTTTATGTTGCTTCCCCCTAAAGAGCATCTGGTTGAAAAGGCAAGTTCAATTTCCTTTTCATTTTTTATTTTTTTACTATTGGCTTCCTGCTGTGATTTATGAAATGAAGCTTTCTTTTAGAACCTTATCTGTAACATTTTTATTTTCCCTTGGCAACCTCAAACATAAAAGGGATTGGACTGTGCATCTATCCATGCCTTTGTCTACCGGGAGTGCAACTTATTTATCTACAGAAGTAGAAGCAAATCCTATGCATGCTACTGCCTCTGTGCTGTGCTTCTTGGATTCATCAACTAGTTTTCAGTTAAACTACATCATAAAATAAATTAACTGGACCTTCCCAATGCTGGCATTTATGTGATTGATTGACGTGATATGCCAATTATTGTTCTTGTTATGCGAGTTTTGTCTGAAAGGTGAATCTCTTTCAATTAAAAGGAGAATTTCTGGCTGTATTGGTGCGGTTGCTACCAAGCAAGTTATGCCTTCTTTTCATGACTAATAATCTGATATCATAATATTTCAAATTGTTCCCACTGCAGTATTTCCACCCAGATAACATGTCTTCTGCCGAAAAGATGAAAATTGAACTTACGAAAGTTAGAGAAGAGTTTAAGATGTCTGAATCAGATTGCGGGTCTGCACGCGTTCAAGGTAAAATGTGGCCTTAAGCAACTACTGCTGTAAATAAAGGGAAGAAACTAGGCTAGAAAGAAATTTCTGTTCTGGTGTCAAATTTGCATTTCCATCATGACTTACTGCTGTGTCATCCAGATTTTCTATTTAAGTTCAACTGATTTCTCCATAACTTCTTTCCCCCTGACCGGAAGAGAAATTCAGTTCTCTTTCCACTCATGCCCTCATTCTGTTCTGTATTTCTTTATTTCTTTTTTTTATAGATAAAATGTACTTCCTTATTTCTTGGAGGTGTCATTTTGATGGGTTACACAGGCAACAGCAGACAAAGGTTTGCTGAGGCTGATTCTAATGTTTAAACCTTGGTTTGACGCATCTAATGAATAGAACCTTAGTTGGAAGGCTAATTCATATGGATATTTAGAACTGTAATTTTTTCTAATTTAGGAGTGCATGTTTTCTTTATGTATTTGTTGGAGAAACCAGGTTTTATTTGATCGGAGTTACATTAGTCCAAGATACTTTATGGTTTATTATGTTTTCTATGTAGTGTTTATAATCTACAATTATAATTTTCAGAACTACCGGGATATATATGGTCGTGCAGGAGTTTTATTTGGTTTAAATTCTTCCTAGTTTCCTATTGGTTTCTAGGTCCTTGTGGGCTTGAGTTGCCTGATTGGAGTCTAAAATGCTTTTGTAATCTCTTTCAAAATATATAATACTAACATGTCCCAACAACTTAGCTTTTAATAATTATATGAAACAGTGGTTGTTTGGTGTGAGAATCTGGGAACTGTATCCGTCAAATCAAGTTTAGTTCTTTACTGTTCACATGATTTTGTTCACAACACTATTCACCTAGGTGGGCCAGTTATCCCAATCAGTCCGTGCAATAATTGTTATCCAAGGCTCAAGTTTGCTAAATTTTCGCTCAGAGAT
This sequence comes from Carica papaya, assembly GCF_054855325.1. NCBI lineage: Eukaryota > Viridiplantae > Streptophyta > Magnoliopsida > Brassicales > Caricaceae > Carica > Carica papaya. The sequence goes on along the minus strand of NC_142313.1, from coordinate 40,648,651 downwards.
GGTGACTAAATCTGAGTTGAATCCAAGACTTAATCACCTTAAATGATATTTTGAAGAAAAAAGAATACGTTGTTGACTAGTAGAATGGAGGCTATGCAAAACCTATTTGGTACATCGAGGAGGAATTTGGGATGCTTGGTGAAGTTGTAAGGCAAGCTGATTTAATAGTTAAGGCTTTGAAGTTCTGTGCTTATCCTCTATCAACCGCACTGCTTGCGCTGCTTGGGTTTTGGACAGTTCTATCAACTTGGTGTGGACCTTGAAAAAGTGAAGGTGGATCCTCCCTTAATGGTTAATCAGCAATTGAGTTCTGCATAGCTCCATTCTAGCAGTCAAAACAATTCTGTTTTTTTTCCTCAAATTTTTTTTTTCCTTTGTCTTTGTAATTGTTAAAGATCATGAACTCCTGAATACAACTATGTCTTAGTCACTATTTTGGGCAAAATTCTATTAGCAAAGTGTATGATCTTCTGTTTTTGGTGGAGGTACCCGATCTAGCTTGGCATTATGGTGCAAATTTCAGACTCTGAATAGTAATGGTATTTTGTTATAGTGCTGTCAATGTAAGGTTTCTTTGGTTTTTTGCTTGAGAATGATTACTTCAAACAAGGTAGAAAATTCTCTGAACAAGTGTATTGTCAATTGAAAGAGATTACAAGAGTGTGTACACCTAGTTCAATTAGGGCTCGGAAACCCAATAGGAAATTTACAGAATTTAAACCATAAAAAACTTCTTGACACCCAAAAAGCCTAGTACTACTACGAGTATAATAGTCAATCTCAGGATTCTTTCCTACTCTGACTATCACAGCTAAACCAGGAAATTACTGAGATCCCTTGATTGATATAACTTAAACAAAATAAACCTGCACTTCTAAACTTTGAAGAAATATAATTTTAACAGTCTATTTGAATTGTTAGAGCTTAATCAGGCTCCAACTGAGCTTCTCTCCAAGTTGTCAAACCAGGCTGGAATATCTAGAACCAGCTGGCTTGCCTTTTAAACTCCTTTGGAGACTACTGCCAGTATGCTCCATCGTTTAGTTGGTCACATGTTCATTTCAAGGTTATTTATGTCTTCTCCTCTAATTGCTTTGCAGTGGCACAACTAACTACTAAGATCAAGCATCTATCTTCAACACTACACAAAAAGGTGAGGCTGGAGGAAAAATTACCTTATTTTTTTTTCCAAATTCCTCATTTTCCTGAACGTAATGTATTCTTTCTTAGATTATTTGGTTTCCTTTTCAAGTTCCTCTAGAATACTCTAGTAAAAGTTACAGAATTTAATTGGTTGATGATTGCAGTATTTACAGATGATGTTAAATGTTATTTCCATACAATGTGGGCAAGTAGGATTGTTGCTTAAATTCAAGAAAAATGAAAGTGGACCAAGCCCCTTTGGCTTGAATATTGATCAAGAACTTCGCCAGCTGATTATACCTGCCTTTGCCAAGTAGAACAGACTAAAAGGGAAAAAGCAAACAAAAGCATATAATGTTGAAGAGAAAAAGATGTTTCTATTTAATATGGTTCAGAGCCAAATAGGGCATTTATCTGTAAGCTCAAGTGAAGGGTAGGGATCTAGCAAGCAGATGCATAAAAAAGGAAATTCTCACTTCATTTTTAAATATATGATAGATAAGACAATTAGTTGTAGTTTGTTCTGAATTCAGCATCCGGAGGGCAATTGCAATCATAGGATGCTATCCTTCTTCATTTAATATAGCTGGTATGTTTCATTAGTCCCAGCTTTCAGCTTGGAAGAGCAGTAACACAGAAAAAAGTAGAGAGAGAATACCCTAGAAATCAGGGATATGTGGTTTTATTTTATATGAATGTGCTAAACTTGACTAAGATTGGTAGGTCATTCTTGATGACAACTGCATCTGTTCAACAGTTGGAACATTCTGTTACCAAGTTGCACAATTAAATGTGTCAGATGTATTCTATTTTCGTTTGTTTTTAGGGTGACTGTAAAATAATGTGGGTAATGAGATCATGATATGATTTGACACTCACAATGTGAACAAACCATCTTTTGCATTTTAATTTTTATATCATGTTGCAGGATAAACATTCACGCAAAGGTCTTCAAGGAATGGTGCAGAAGAGAAAGAAATTGTTGAAGTATCTGCGACGAACTGACTGGGATTCCTATTGCTTTGTGATTTCCAAACTTGGTCTTCGAGACAACCCAGATTACAAGAACTAGAAAACTATGTCGGGAACCCACGTAGGCATCAACATAACACCTTCCTTTTTCTTTCTTGTTTCTGGAACTTTAATCTGTCTGGTTTTCTAAAATTTTTCATGAGTTACTTATGAGAGGTTTAGAAACAAAATTTGCATTTGGTTTATTTACACTCTCTTGTATTAGTAGGTTGTTTTTACACCCTCAAAAAGATAAAGACGTTAGTTTATTTCAAAAAGAAGAATAAAGACATTAGTGCTGGATCTTTAACAGCAATATTATGTGAAGGATTCTCAGGGAATTACTCATAAATTCATATCGAGTTGGTTTCAGTGATAAAGCCTTCTGGCTCGCAAGTCATTGCAAGTTTCTTTTGATTAAGAAAGTCTAGTGGCATGCCTATATTTATTTCAAGTTTGAGTGCGGTATACAAAACCTTCTAGCACATGGGTCATTGCAAGTTTGTTTTGATGAAATCATGAAGCTGAATCAAGTTTGATTTCTCCCTTCCTTTCTTTGTCTTTACCTCATTTTGGCAGCTACTTTCAGTTCCCCTATCATGGATTTGGCCTTCGGACAGGAATGAACCCTGTGGAAGCATGCAAAAGGAGAACGATATCACACAAGATTAACAAGGAAGAAGGGGGTAGCTCAACTTGGCTTATTAGGCCCCTGGGAAGCTGGGTTGGTGGACTTCCTCCGATTATAACTATTATTACCAACACAACTGTTTTGCACTGTGTTGAATGGAAAATATGAAAATTGAAGATTTTAGGTTGAAGTTATTGAGTTGGAGGTTGCTATCATCAAGCCAAATTGATCTTGCAGTCACTATTTTGTTATTTTGTTAAAAATTAAGTCTGAATGATAACATGTGGAAGCTAAATGGTATCCTCCAGAGGCCATAAGTGGCATGAATATAAATTGCTTTTTTCAGTTAAGAACATGAGATTCATGTTGTGGGTGCTTTTTTCAGTTGTGAAGAAAGTTTCAGAGTTGGAAATGGAGCTCTTTTTTCGGATGTCAATCCCGCGGTTTATGTTAAATAATCCAAAAGTTATGCTTCAATCCTATAACTTGCAACAATTGATGTAACAATTTTTTTTTCTTTTAAACAGGAAAGTTTCAAGATAAAAAAACGAAGGAAATATAACTTCTTTCTTGTATAATGGGTTTTTTCTTTGTTGATTTTCAATGTTCATATGGAACAGGTTGGCAAGAAGGTTAAATGAGTGAGATATTACATTTTTATCAAGAGTTAGCAAAGAAGTATTTTTGAAGGGTGTAGTTCATGCCATCCCCTCTTATATGATGCTACAAAATATTTATACTCAAAAGGAGAAGATGATATGCAATTTTTGGTGGGATTTAGGTGGGTGGGTGGGAAGAGAATTCATAAAGGTGAGTTGTACTTCAGAGATTTTCAAAGTTTTAATTTTTAACTATATCAATTAATTAAGTTTGATGACCTCTATATAATGACTATTCTTTTATGTATGAATATAAATTATAACATGGTAAACACTTTGGTAATAGTTGCTCCAAAACAGTTCAATTAAGTTCTACATTCGCATCTAATTGGTGGATTATAATGGTTGATCTGATTCAAAGTAATCGTAATCAAGAGAATTAATTAATTATTTTTTCACACTGAAAAACTATTGTGTTTTTATCACAATGAAAGATTTGTGTAAGTTATAAATCCTACTGTGAGAAGACAAAGAAGAAAAAAATCTAATTGAACCCATTTCACCGAAACTCATTTTCAAGCCCAAAGCCCTGGGGGCCATAACAGTTCAGGTTAACCAGGGAAGAAGACAAGGGTTCGCCTCTGAATTCTGATCGGGACTTCGGAGACAGAGACCGAAGCAGACGAGCTGCGGAAACAGAGTCCATTGAGTCGACAAAGGCAGAGAAAGCGTTAAGCAGAAGTCTGCATTTTTACCATACGAAGAGGTCGACTTGGGGAAAGCAAAGAGAAGAACCGATAGGAAAAATTGGGCATTCGGGTTTGAAAAGGTGAGAAGAGGGAGAGAAATCTCTATATGGTGATGTTCGTTTCCTCTTGAATAGCTCAGCGTATGTCAACAAGCTTACCTTCCACTTTCTAGTATTTCTTTTTTGATTATCTGGTCGGAATTGGATAATTTAAACTAAAACAACTTTGGTTTCCTTTGTTTGGTAATCAACTGTTTGTAGAAAGGCCTCATGACTTTTGGGTGCTCACTAGGCTTTTTGATGCATGAATGTATAGAAAAAGTAGTATATTATCATGTTAATCTTTCGGTTTTCTGTCTAGGTTGTATTTGCAGGATTAGATTTGAACCAACCATATAAGAGTAGTATTATCTTTTTGAATTCACTGGCCCTGCGGGTTCCCGCTACCACCCTGAAAGAGGGTGGTTGAACGGCGGTTAGGTATGCAGTGTGAAGGGTATCCAGGCGGGCTCCCGGCACTCCAAAGCCTTAGTTCATTAGACCCCTCCTTGGACTCGCTGGCCTGGCAGGTCCCCGCTACCACCCTGGAAGAGGGTGGCTGAACGGTGGTTAGGTATGCAGTGTGAAGGGTATCCAGGCGGGCTCCTGGCACTGCAAAGCCTTAGTTCATAAAACCCCTAAACTACTAATCGTCGGTGTCTCGCACGTCTGTTAAACCTTGTCTGAGAGTAGAAATATACAAGGCCTTTAAGAAAAAGAAAGAAGGTGACATGTAAATTTTTTGTAAATGGGTGATGATCCCTTAGCGCATCACATTAATACATCTTCCCTTCTTTTATTTTTTTTATAAAAAGAGTAGTATTATCTTTTCGTATGCTTTCATTGTGAAATTGCCTGTGGGATTTTATTTTTGAATCATATGTGGAGAAACTGAATGATTAGTATCCGTGGAGTGGTTTTGATTTACATCTGAGAGAAGAGGAAACTAATGCAAGAGGATGCTACACTTGTGCCTGAAACTGGATAACAGTTGTGATAAGGGATTTCTATTTCTAATTTTCCTGCATTTTCTTATTTATTATTTCATGAAATATTGGTGTATTTGTGTTTCTGTTTATTCAGTGGTTTATTTCAGTGTTATTTTCGGTTGTATGACTGTAGAAGAACTGGATAAAAATGAAGATGAAGAAAACTAAAAATAACATAAGATTACAGTATACAAAAACAATCTCATAGTTATTCCAAAGAACTGCTTGTGGGGCAGTTAATTCTGCGGTTGATGATAAAACTTCTTTTGAGTTCAGAAATGGTTTTAGTAGAATTTGTTCGACAAATCTAGGGTTTCTTCTAAACACCGTGGAGCCCTTAAAATTCTGTTCACACTAGGGAGGAAAGGAAGAAAAGTTGTTAAAAGGTCTAGTCCTCTCTTATATTATCCTATTTTTAGACCCATAACCTGACCCTTACGTAGCCAACATGACACTTTTTTTTGTTGCATCTGTTTGTTATTTTATTTTTTTCTTGTATTCTGACTAGAAATGAAAATTCTTTCAAGCTCTTCATCATCATGTCAGCTCTTATCTATGCTGGTGTTTCTCTCAAAATTATTCTATTTTTGAGATAATTTTCTATTAAGTTCTTGGTTTCCTGCTGCTGGCTGCTTTGCTTCTCAGAGTTTCTATTAGGTTTTCCTATCTATGGTTGAGGTTTTCTATCCAAACCAACTGTTGCTCTTATTTTTGGGGTGTTCCATTTCAGTTTAGCTTGTTTTAGATTGCAGTACATGCGTAGAATGTCAGTTTGGTTTTTATTTGGATTTTAAGGAAGATTGATATGTATACTCTTTACTTTTCTGAAAATAATAATAATAATAATAATAATAATAATAATAATGATGATGATGATTATGACCATAAAACCTTCAAATTTCAACTTGAATTTTAATTGGTTGTATTAGTTAATATGCAACGGGTCTTACAACTGTAGCTGTATGCATCCTTTGTATTGGGCTGAGAATGTAGTTACTTTTTTAACTACTTCAACCCATTATTGAACAAGAGGTCTAATGTTTTGTTGTTTACCAGTTCACGGTGGTTTTTGCCCTGTGCTTTCTCTCCTTCCCTATGACGTCCAAGTTGCTTCCACTGAGAAGGTTCTCCAGGCTCCTAAACTCTCCTCCTTTTCTATCTTTGATTCATGTCTTACCTCCCTCACCTACTCGTCTACTACAGTTCCCTGGTTCCTCCTGGGGGATTCCTTGGTCTCCTTGTTCCCATGATTATAGAAACTTCTGCTCTCCCTCCACCGATCTCGGTGATCGTTCACATAGCCCCACGGCCATTGACTACCGGTATGCTAATTCTCTCCGTTTTCTCATTTACTTGTGGCTGATATATGGGATTCCTTGTATTTTCTTCATATGAAATAAGGAAGTTTATGTTTAGTTGTCAAAAATTCTGTTGGAAGAGAAAGAAAAGAAATTTATTTTGTTGATTTAATTGTTGCATTGATTTAGTTAATTACATAGAAATTGATAAGCTGACTATATGATTTTGGACTTAGAGGATAGTGTTTCACATGACAAAATGATGTGATATGGAACCCAAGATCAATTAATGTGATCAGTAACTCACACAATTTCATTTAAAAGTATAAAAGAAATTTATCATATAAAAACTTTTACTACTTAATACACTATCAAGAATGATAAAAACTAACGTCAATAGAAATGAAATAAATAAAATGGAAAAATGCCATAAGGTCGTATCTTAATAAGTAAATCTACTCCTTACTCAATAAGATGGTAGAAAAACCTTTCTTTAAAAGAAATACTCTTAATATTATTGAAATAATTTCCGAATACTTTACAATGAAGATTTGGAGACTTATTTATAAGCTGAGCCAAGTAAATAAAAAAGAAAATAAAATCTCTTAATTTAATTTGTAATTATGTAGGAAATAAATTAAAAATTAAAAATTAAAAACTAATTTTCTATATAAGATAGATTTAGTATTCTCTTTTAATTAAAAGAGATTGTAGCCTAATTAAGAGGGGGAGACATAGAAATAAATTAAAAATTAAAAGCTAATTTCCTAGATAAGATAAATTTAGTTTTCCCTTTTAATTAAAAGAGATTGTGGTCAAATTAATGGGGAGACATATAGAAATTTAAGGCTGGCCATAAGATCTCCTTTTTAGCCTATTTCCTCCTCTTTTTTTGGATTGAATCTTCTCTTTATGGTTCATATCCATGCTCACATCATCCCCTCTCCCTTAAAAAACGATTCATCCTCGAATCGGACACTTCTTATGCAGGGGTTTCACCAATTCTGTTTTTTTTATAGAAAATGTCATACAAAACAACATTGTTAAATAAAGAAGGTTTGAGGTGAGTTAATAATTTTTTCTTAAAAGATGGCATCCTTAGCTCTTGTTTCATAGAGTAACATTCTCTTTTCATGTTGCTTAATTCTTTATTTTTTTCATTCTTTATGGAGTTTTTGAGTTGCTGCTGATATTTGAATACCTCCTCAGGTGATACCGGTACAAGTTTAAAATTTTGACCACTCATGCTAAAGGAATAATGATTCCTATAGCCATCATAAGTTGCACACTTATCGTACTGGTAAGGTCTTCCAAGTAGGATTTTTATCAGTGTATCGCCCAATAGAAAAGGAAACTAATACCTACTTTGTCACTTTCATCTCTCCACAATTAGTCAACCACTGCAACTTGTAAGAGTAAAGATGATGCGTGTATGTCAACCCAAGTTTATCAACTAGAATAGTACTAGCAACGTTGGTGTAACTACCCCCATCTATAATGAGATTACATATCTTCCCATTTATAAAGCAATAAGTGTGAAAGATATTCTCTTTCTGGTTACTTTCTTCCGGCTTGACTTGGACATTCAGAACTCTCCGGATAATGAAAGCTTCCCCCTGAGCTAGATATTCAACATTTTGCTCAACATCCTCCAGTGGTGGCATGTTATTACTATCTTCGCTCTCGCAATCACTAGCATTATCAATTCCACCGTCATTTTTCAGTAGCATGATTTTCTTATTTGGGCATTGAGAAACTGTATGTCTGCTTCCGAGACACCTAAAACATTTAATTGTACTATGTTTTTGAGATGAGTTAGGTGTCATACATTTTGTATCTAGTAGTGCAGACTTTTCCTTCTTCTCGTATGCTCTCTTGTTTTCTTCTTTTTTGGGCCATTTTGAGCCGTAGTAGGGGTGACATATGATGTACCCCTCCTTTTGTACTTGAGTTGTCTCTCAATTTTCATGGCCATGTATATCTTGTTTTCTACCTCCATATAGTGCTGTAATTCCACCATGTTGGCGATGTCTCTGTTGTGACCTCCAAGGAATCTCGCCATGGTTGCTTCGGGATCTTCTTCTATATTGGCCTTGATCATGACCATTTCCATCTCCTTGTGATAGTTCTCAACGGACATAAACCCTTGCGTTAAGCGCTGTAACTTTTGAGACGAACCTTTTTTGCATGATTGCTTTCATCTCTCTCCAAGAGGATATTGTTCGATTTCTATTATGCCGTCTAGTGAGGAGTAGTTGATCCCACCACACTAGGTATAGTCAGTGAACTCTACCATTGCGAGTTTGATCTTCTTTTCTTCGTGGTAGTTATGACAATTAAAGATTAGTTCTACCTTCCTCTCCCACTCCAAGTATGCTTCAGCATCATTTCTATCATTGAAAGGTGGTATTCTTATCTTGATGGAGCTGATATTACTATCCCTCATTTCTTCTCTCCTCTCCACCCTATCTTCCTCCTCATCATTACAGGATCCGACCTCATTTTCAGGATGTTGAATTCTAGGCCACCTTGTATTAGGGGTCCTGTGTCTTGCCTCACTTCGACCACTACTCAAGTTATCTACCTCTTGACTAAGCCGTGCCAATTTTGCATGCATAGCCTCCATAGGGAGCATTATGTTGGTAGGACTTTGATGCTCACTTGATATTTTAAGAAGATTTCCTGCAAAAGGGTTACTAAAAAAAAAATTTAGGTAAGAGTGTGTGAGATTATTGGAGGATAAAAGTCAAGTGAGCGAAATACAAGAGAATTAGTAAAAAAAAAATTTACCTTTTACCTTTCTATCTCCCAGCCTCAAATTGAGTGCCGGATAGATTATTTTGAATCAAAGTATTCTCAAGTATTGTTTTAAGATATCGTAAGAAGTCTTATAGAACAAATCCCGTGCCAATACTAGAAGCACGAATGTAATACACAAAGGAAGAGGTAGTGTGTTATCAATTACACTAAGCTTTAAGATGCAATGTAGATGTTTAGATGTATCAGAGAACTAAAGTTTAGAACAATAAAAGAAACTGAGAGTCGAAAAAAAAATTGACGTTTTATAGAAGATGTAGGGATTTGGTATTGTTCCAAAGAGAAATCCAAAAGATATTCTTACCAATCTATTCCTGATGTATGTTACGTTTTATATAAAAAAAATGTAGCGTTTAATGAACTATGTAAGTGTGAATACACGTGGTTGTAAAAAAAAATTGTAAAATAAAAGGAGCTTTTGCCTTATGAAGAGGTGGTTCTTAAACCGTTTCAAGGAAGGATGGTTGAGTACCAAAAAGATAAGTACTTTCCCGATAGGATTTCTTTCCTTTGTTTCCTTTCTTTCCTCTCTTCTTTTTTTTTTAATTTTTTTTTTCTCTTTTTTTTTTTGCACCGGAAACAAAACTGCAAAAAAAGTAGATAAAAAAAAATGATACCCAACAATGATTTTATCAAGCCAAGAAAGCATCAATTGACTTTATGTCTTGCTTGAATCAATGTATGAGATGATCTTTTTTTTGAGTAGATGAACAAAAAAATAAATAAATAAATAAACAGTACAAGAATTTAAAAGTACAAAAGTAAAAGATAGTAGGTCTAGATGAAGCTAAAACTCTAATACCAAATGATGCGGAATCCAGGATCAACTAATGTGATCAGGAACTTATACAATTTCATTTAAAGACATAAAAGAAATTGATCCTATAGAAATCCTTACTACTTAATCTAATATCAAGAATGATAGGAAATAAAGTAATTGGAAATGAAAGAAATAGAATGGAAAAACACTACAAGATCGTACTTTGATGGGTAGGTCCATTATTTACTCAATAAGATGGTAGAAGAACTTCTCTTGAAAAAAAATACTCTTAATATTATTGAAATAATTTTTAAATGCCTTACAATGAAAACTTTGAGACTTGTTTATAGGTTAAGCCAAGTAAATAAAAAGGAAAATAAAATTTCTTAATTTAATTCGTAATTACATAAGAAATAAATTAAAAATTAAAATTAAAACTAATTTCTTAAGTAAGATAGATTTTGTATTCCCTTTTAATTAAAAGTGATTGTGGCCAAATTAAGAGAGGAGATATATGGAAATAAATTAAAAATTAAAAACTAATTTCCTAGTTAAGATAAATTTAGCATTCTTTTTTAATTAAAAGAGATTGTGGTCAAATTAATGGGGAGACATATGGAAATTTAAGACCGGTTATAAGATCTCCTTTTGGCCTATTTCCTTCTCTTTCTTTGGATTGGGCCTTCTCTTTATGGTTCATGTCCATATTCACATCGTGATGGTTTCTAATGATTAATATGCATACAGTTCTCTTCTGCAGGAGGATGAGTTTCACAGGCTAGCCAATTCTACAATCCATGACCTACAAGAGAAATTTGAGGTAAAATTAATTATTTCTGAAAACTTATTCTGGGAATCAGCCAATTTTTCTAGATGTTGTGGTTCTTTTTTTGTTGAGTGGATGAGTGGGTTTTTTCTACTTTTTTCTTTGTAAAAGGGGAATGTGCATCATTGTTTACATTATCTTAAGCAGCCTTTATTAAAAGTTTATGATCTCAATTTTAATTAGTGATATATTCTTTTGAGATATTATGATTTCATTTGTTTCTAACTGGAAAGTCTGATTCTCTATCTTGGGTGCATCTCAGGAATATGGTGACACTGTCCAAATCGATGGCTTTGATGTTGATTATGGGGTGAGAGAGGTTCATTTGATAATTACTATCATAAATAAAATATTCTGATGCTCTAGTATAATTTTTTGTTTCTTGTGCTGCAGAATGAGGTTTTGACCCTTAAACTTGGCGCTTTAGGGACCTATGTGTTGAACAAACAGACTCCAAATAGGCAAATTTGGTTGTCTTCCCCATTGAGGTAAAAAATAATGCTATCGTGTGTTTTCTTCAGCTGTGATTTTGTACTTTTAACTGTTGAACTGCCTTGATACTGCACGTATTAGTCGAAGATGTGACTGAATAAAGTTTGAGAAACCTGCTTTGAGTTTTGTACATATATGCATTGTTTGAAGATTGAATGATTCCATGCGAATGAATTGTTGCAGAGATATGCAGATTAATGGGGAGGCTCTTTTTATACATTTTAAAATTCTTGCACTTAGCAAGATTTGAAGTTGAGTCTCCCTGTTGGGAGGGCAAGAGATAACCAATGATCTGCACCCTTGGTTGGTATGCAGTTCATTAAAAGAAAAGCAAAGCCTTGCTTCCCTCTCTCTCTCTCTTTCTCTCTCTTCCTTCTTGGGGAAAAATATCTTGAAGTAATACGGGGTTTTTGGTCTCTGTTCCACTTTTACTGTCTTTAGCTTTCCTTACACAAATAAAAATATATTATACTTAATCGTCAATTTGTAGTTAGATTTTCATATTGGGTGAATAAAGTTTGGCAAACTGTTTTTATGCTTTAGTACATACAATTTTGAAGATTAGATGGTTCTACGTGAATGAATAGATGGGATCATCAAGAGAAAAGCAAAACATGCTTTGCTTGGAATCAATTTGACTACTCGCTTCGACCAGGGTTCTGGTTTTCATTTTTTTAGAAATAAAGATATCATACTTGATCATCAATTTGTGATTAGATTGTCAAAATTACTAGCTTTTTGGAACTTTCCAAGACTAGGAATCCATCCTAGGGTTCATGGTTATTTGTTGCATAGAATAAATACCAGCATTAACAAACTACATCTAATTCGTAACATGTATTGGTGCTCTATGAGGTTTTAGTTAACACAACCACGCTTTAGTATTGGATGAGTGGTATGGGTTTAATTTTGCTCATATTCGATACAATCAACTTTTGTCAAGAAAATCTAGATCCTGAAAAGAACGCATGAAAATTCATGTATAGTTGGCATTCATCTCAGCAACATTGTTGATTTTTGGTGCATCTCTATTGAGTTTTTTGAATGTTGCTTTTGATGCAGTGGGCCGTCTAGATTTGATTGGGATCAGAATTTGCAAGCCTGGGTTTATCGCCGAACAAAAGCAAATTTGTTGGAGCTTTTGGAAAGTGAAGTTGAGAAATTGTGTGGCAAACCTATCAATCTTGCATAATAGTGTTGCCAGTTCTCTGGTGTTGCAGGGAATTTATGTTGGGATTTACACCGATTTCAAGTGGAATCTTTGCTCGCATGTCTTTCATGAATGCAAAGCTATATATGATTAGAAAGTAAGCTTAAAATACAGTTCAAGGTTTTATGTTTTATGATACTTGTAAATCTTTTCCTCCTAGTTGATTACTTCTTGTCTGTTCTTTTTTTCCTTTTTTTTTCCCCTTGTAACAAAAAAAGAAACAAGAAGATACTGAAAATGGAAAATTATGTCATAGACATGGTGTGTGTATATAAAATATGGAGGTTGGGATATCTTCAACGACTGGCAAATTTGAGCAAAGGGTTCTTAAAAGATGTTTTGTGGGGGCAATAAGTCTGTTAATAATTATTGCCCCAGTAGTCACCACTTTGGCACTCACCATCCCATCTTCAAGCTCAAGGGGTCGGAAATTACGATAGAATCCCAAGGACTTGGAACATCGGATTCGGGAAAGTCTCGAAACAAATTGTTATTCTTCCATATTCGTTAAATAATATATACATTTTTAATTTTTTATATTTTAATGTGAATTCCGCCATATATATGAACATATATATATATATATATAATAGTGTTAAAATTAATTCAAACTTACTAATTTGATTAATTTATTATTGATCGGTTCAATTAATTATATTGGTCGCAACATACATGTACACTTAAATGCATATATTATATTATGTATGAATATTTTGGAACTACCAACAGTGATTTTTCAAATAACTTGTTGGGTTCGGGCAACCTCAGAAAACAAAAAGAAAATTGTTGGGTTTAAGGTAGAATTATTATTTTTGGCTATATATATAGATGTGCCTGCAAAACAGGGAATTGCGAGCTATATATACATATAAGGGAGTCGAAGCTATGAGCAGAGAATTGCAAGCTATGAACAGTACATAGATTTCGTATGAACGTAGAAAAAGAAGCCTTGTTTTTGTAAGAACATCCACCAATAAGAAGTTCTCCAATGAATTTATCCCAAAAAAAATAAAGCTTTATGCTAATTGCAATTTTGAATTATTATTATTCCGTGAACTTGAGATACAAGAGTTATGCAGAGAAATTGCAAATAGAAACAAACATTAAGGTTCAAGAGTTTCACCAAAAATGAAAGAATACTTCGAGTCACAAGAATTGACAAGGTAGTCCCATTTGGGGTTTTTGAAAACTAGCCATCACAGACTAGACAGCCATGGTTCAAGAAGAAGCTCCTTTGGTTTTCAGTGGGAACAAAGCCAGATGGTGGAATTATTTTCCTGAGTGATGGCCTTGAAAAAACCATCCAAGCTACAATGTCAATACTGACATTAGAACACCATTTCAAGTTTATCTCCCTTAGTGCTCTGCAAGTTTCTACCAATTCCTTCACCCCTCTGTCTGTCACATAAAAACAACCTTCCAAATCCAAATGCACCAACCCAGAACATCCTTTTCCTATCACTACCAATGTCTCATCATCAATTCCTGTTCCTTGTGCTTTCAAAACCTCTAGCCTTGCAAATGAAAAGTCTATATCAAGATTCTTTATCTCCCCCCCACATCTGCTAAAATCCAGATTCCTAAGCTTAAAACAATTCTTCATTATTTCAACTATACCTTCTTCTGTAATACCTGAACAATGGCTAACACCTAGCACTTGTAAATGGGGACAAGCATACGCAACTTTTTTTATGAATTCATCATCCAAACTATAATTCCCATCCAAAAGAAGAGATTTCACTCGGTAATTCTTCACAACTTCCATACTAAATTCTTCCACCCCAAGATTTGTATTCTTCATTTCGATATCATTTAGCAGGGGACAGTTTTTGAGAATAGCAAAGAATGCCGAGTTGGTTAACTTAGAACATGAGCTAAGATTTATAAACGTTAAATCGTGAAGAAAGTAGCTCAACAAAATTAATGAATCATCAGTCAGGAAGTTTGCTCCTTCAAGATCCAAGTACAGAAGAGACTGGTATTTAGACAACAAAGTTGAAATTCCTACTAACGTGAAACAACAGCAATGAGAGAGCAGAAGCTTCTTCAGCGGAAGGCCAGCCTCCGCAATCAAGCAGAGCAACTGATCGGAGATGGAGGAATTAGAGAGATCAAGTTCACGCAAACCTCTAGCAAACTGAAAGGATTCTTCAAACCACGACTCACTGGTAGGAATTCCAATTCCATCCACTGAAATAGATTCCAGGTTTTGACTATGACGCATGACAAAACTAATACCATAATGAGTAATGAAATCACAGTCATGAATTGTGATAGCTCTCAGTAACAGGCAATTTTGGGACAAATTAATGAGGGATTTATCGGTAATGAAATGATTACCAGAAAGATTAATTTTGCGCAATCCTCTGAGCTTCTTCGACAAAGCTAGAATCCCAGAATCAGTAACGAAACTCGAAACTGACGTCGAATGCAAATACATGTTTCGGAAATAAAAACTGTGGCCACTCTCTGGATAGCTTATGTCGATCTCTTCAAGAGAAGGGAATGAATTGCCAATCACTATCAGATCGCTGTCCTTCAAAGATGAAGTGATGGAGCAATTCAATTCCCTCAAATTCTTCATCCTTGAGCCCAATTCTCGAAAACCTAGTGCTGGAAAAGTTCTCTGATTACAGAGAGTAAGCGATTGGAGATCCAAACGAGATCGTGAAATCTGAGAGAGAATAGAATCTAGATCTCCATGGAATTGAGGGATGACAATTTTCTTGAGATTATGGAATCTGTGGAGAATCACGGAGAGGTAGGGAACTGTTTGGGGAGTGATAGAGAGAGTGTGGCGGACGCTGTTGGAGACGGCGAGGAACGAAGTGCAGACTAAAGAAAGGGATTCCAAGTGACAGAGGTGATGGAGGGATTCAAAGATCAATTCCCAGCATTCCTCCGGCAAATTCATCGCGAAATACAGAGGTTTGCTGCAACGGGGCTTTTACTTCGAATTTCAAATTTCACATTAAATAGGTAAAGGATTAAATATTTAATAAAAGATTTTTGATTTTTCGGCTATATACGGCGTCGTTTAACAGAAAGGGCAACAAATTGAAAATAGGAAACATCACAAATTAGTAAATTACCTTTCCCGAAGCGGTTTTATTTGCTAGAATCTCATTACTTTCCTATTCTGCTTGAATCCGAGTTCAAATAGAAATCTTAAACCCAGTATAAAACAGAAGCTACCCGCTTCAACCATTCACCAATTTTCTTCAACTCTCTTCTCTTCATCATTAACAGATATAATTCTCTTTTTCTCAAGATTAAAATCATGGAGACGGGAATATCTTCAACGACTGAAAAATCCAATCGAAGGTTAATCAAAATATGGTGTCTACTGATAATAATTTTCTTAATAATTGTTGCCGCAGTCATCACCAGTTTAGCACTCACCATCTTCAAGCTCAGAGACCCAGAAATTACATTACAGCCTCAAGGACTAGAGAACATCGATTTCAGTAGTGTCTTCAACCCAAATGCGACGTCCTTTAATCAAACAATGGTTACAGTGATCACCATCCATAATTTCAACTACGGTAGTTTTACGTTCCAAAACACGACGGCGTTTGTGAATTACCGTGGAGATGCTGTGGCGGAGGTTCCGATTCCGAAACAGGCAGTATCGAGTCGTGGAATGATTAATATTACGACGCCAGGGAATTTCGATATAGAAAAGATGGTGGCGAGTTCGTCTTTCTTCAACGATGTGGTAGTTCGAAGCTTCAATTTTACGTCAGGAGTCACGTTGCATGGCAAAGTGAAAGTAATTAAGATCTTGAAGTTGCGTGCGATTTCAATTAGCACGTGTAATATTTCTTATTTTCTTGATACTCAAAATGTTCAGTCGAAATGTAAGTCTAAACTCAAATTGTAATTCTTGTATATTTGCATTAATTTGTCCTTGTTCATCTGGCTAATTAATTACAATGATCTACTATAAATACTGACGTCTCTCTCTCTCTATATATATATATAAATATACATATGTATATATATGTTTATTTAAACATTTTAAAAGTATGGAGCATTAGTTTTTTCAATTGATTTGTTGGGTTCAGGGTAGAATTATTATTTTGGCTGTACATATTTATATATATATATATATGTACCTGCAAAACAGAGAAGTACGAGCTATAAAATTGGCCTCAATAATTACTAATGATTTTTTATTAAATTTTTATTTATTTTATTTGTATTTATAGTTAAGATCTGTTGATTAATAAGAGTTACTGGACGGATGATCAAGAGAACTGAGTTCTTAAAGTATTGAGATTTGACCCCCAAAGTACATTTACGGCGTCGTTTAGAGAAAAAGGAAAACAGAATTAATTAGCTTCCTTATTAGAACTTAAATCTATTTCCAATTAACTTACTTCAATGTACAGTTTTCTTCCAACTTTCTCGTTTTGGTCCCTTTTCAATATCAAAACTATGGAAATTAACTGAAAAATACGATTGAATGATCTCTTCAAGTGGCCTGAAATATCTATCGTCTGGTGACAAATAATTTTCTTACAATTACACTATATATCTCCATTATTTACTCTGTTTAGTTAGCTGAATCAGAATTCTTCTGGAATACATAAATAAATATTGGAGAACAAAAGCATGCAGAATACATATAAGCTACAAGAAGGACAATAAGAAAATTAAAACATCAAAATATCCACATTATTTGTTAATATGAATACTGTATGCTACGGGAACTAATTCATAGAGCTGGAGTCTGATTCATAAGCTGGAGGAGAATCAGATGATCGGGGAGGAAGCTGATCAGACGAACGAGACAGTGATTGTCGATGAGATAGTTACTGTCCCACCTGATGGACATCAAAACCATCAGGGGCATGAGTCTGATGTGGGTTCATGGAGATATCAGGAACCAGTGGGGGTGGCAAGAAAAGGTCTGGCACAGTTGGGGCTGATTCAACAGGAGGTGTAAACGTAAATGGCTCTTGATCAGGTGGAAACAATGGAAATTGCGGCGGTGAAGAAAAGATGGGAACAAGCGGTGGCAGATCTTGTTGAGGTGGTGGTAAAAACGTTGGTACAAGAGGCGGCGCTGGCGTGAACAAATCGATGGGTGGCGGCAGAAAAGTTGGGACTAGTGGTGGCGCCGGTGTGAGCTCAGGAGGTGGGAAGTCTGGTTCTAACGGTGGTGGTAGAAACGTCGGCACAAGAGGCGGCGCTGGCGAGAACAAATCAATGGGTGGCGGCAGAAAAGTGGGGACTAGTGGTGGCGCTGGTGTGAATTCAGGAGGTGGGAAATCTGGTTCTAATGGTGGCGGTAAAAATGTTGGAACTAGTGGCGGTGGGAATTCTGGTTGAGGGGATATTGGGAAGGGAGGGGGGTCGGAGAGCCATGGTATTGGTGGTTGTATGAATGGATCAGGCGGTGGTGGTGAAGGGACCAAGGGTGGTGGTGTTGGGAATATGAATGGAGGTGGGAGTATTACTGGTGGTGGTGGAGAAGGTACCAATGGGGGTGGTGGGGATGGTACCGGTGGCGGCGGTGATGGAACTAATGGTGGAGGAGATGGCGGCGGCGGAGACGGTGGTGGAGGCGAGGGGATAACCGGGGGAGGTGAGGAAGGTGGTGGAGGCGAGGGGACCAATGGAGGCGGTGAAGAAGGCGGAGGAGGTGAAGGCGAGGGTACTAATGGTGGGGGTGAAGGCGAGGGTACCAATGGTCGGGGTGAAGGCGAGGGTACCAATGGTGGGGGTGAAGGCGAGGGTACTAATGGTGGTGGAGAAGGGAAGAAAGGGAGCGGAGAAGGCACGAGTGGCGGTGGTTGTGACGGCGGTGTGGGTCTACGAGGGGGTGCGAGTGGGGGCGGCCGTGGGCGAGACGGTGGTGTGGGGAGGAAGGGGTTATCAGGCGAGGGAGAAGTAGGGAAAGGCCATTGACCACAGGTTCCAAACAAGTAAAGGAAAAAGGGGTCACATAGGGATGATGGTCTTCCGCTTCTTCCGCTTCTTCCGCTTCTTCCGCTTCCGCTTCCGCTTCTGCTTCTGCTTCTGCCTCTGCCTCTGCTTGAAGATGAAGATGGTGATCTTCTCTTCTGTGCGTCTTCTTTGCGTTCTCCTTGTTGATGGTGTTTGTGATTGGCTTCTGCAAGTGTTTGGGTGATGAGAAGCAGAGCAAAGAGAACTATAAGTATTATGTTTACTTTCATTTCTCAACGAGTCTTGATCATCTCTCTACTCCCAATGCATGCAACGACTGCTACTCAATTATATGCAAATATAAGTATACATTGTGTGTACGTATGTATGTATGATAACTATATATATAGTGTCTGTATATATGTTTAGTGTGTTACCGAGAAGGAAAGTAGTGGGGGGTTGTCAATAGATACATATATGCGTCAGAGTTGGAGGTGGTGGATTAAATGCGCACCGTTTTGGTTTAAGACGCAGTAAACAAGCAGAGATAGGAGTTATCCCGTTGCACGCATACATATAGATGTGGAGGACAACTTGGGTCCGAGTAAATATAGCATTTACTACCGTTATTATTTATTATTTAATTAATAAAATATATTATTTTTATTAAAAGAATTATTTATTTATTTATTTAAATTTTTAGTAAAAAAGGCTGTCCGAAATAATAGCCAATCCATATACCAAACTAACAATTTATTTTTTAAGTTAAATTAAATTAAAATTTTACATTTTTCTAACAAAAAGTTTACTTAATTAATAATAAATCCATTTAACAAAATAATGATTTATTTAATTCAAATTAGAAATTATATTTTAAATTATGAAATTTATTAATATTAGACAATAATAACATAGCAAATAAATTATATATCTATAATTACTATTATAGAAGAATGAAAGAACATTTATTTATATATATATATATTATATTCAAAATTAAATTTAAATAGTTATACATTTTTACTCAATAAATAATTTTTTTATAACTTATTATCCTATTTTTACTATCCATGAATAGATGTGAGTTTAGTTCTCTTCAAAATCAATATAGTAACAAATTCTAGTTCAAGTTTTACTATAAATGAGAGATTAGAGTAGCCTTGTGTGAGATAAGAAAGAACTGAAGAACGTCAAAGACGAATGGAGCATTATACGATACGATGATATATTTGTTTTATTTAAAAAATACTTTAAAATAATTATTTTATATAATGTAACGGTATTTATATTTTAATAATTAATGAAAAATATAAATTAATATTTAGTTAATATGTTGTTCATGAGTATAATTTAGCTAAATTTAATATAGTATATTAATATAATTTTAAAATTCATGAAAATTAGTCTATTGAAAACACAATCAAATTCAAACTAATTGAAACTCACAGTCTCTTATAAAAACAAAATATAATTATAATTTATATGTTTCTCAATTTATTCTAAAACCATTGCTAATTCTTGTTCATGAGTTGAGACGGTGATTAGATGTGAGGAGGAGTTTCATTGATCACCTCGCATGTCCAGAGGCCTTGTAGTTGGATTCAATCTTGCTGGGCATGTCCCATTTTCACTCCATCAATCATTTCCCTTTCAAGCTTTCATCTTCTGTAACCCTAACTCGCCATTCCAACTCAACTCGACTTCACCGTATATCAACACTCCATACTCCTACCCACTTCAATCATCTTCTTAATGCCGCCATCAATTCCAAAAACCTTAACCATGCAACTCAAATACACACCCAACTCATCAACAACAGCTTCACTCGTCTCCCTTTTCTCTTCAACAATCTCCTCAATGTGTACGCCAAATGTGGCCATGTTGACCGGAGCCTGCTCCTCTTCTCCACAACCCATAATCAGTTCAAGAATGTTGTCACCTGGACCTCTCTTGTCACTCAACTTTCCCGCTCTAACAACCCCTTTCAGGCCTTGAATTTTTTCAAAGAAATGAACTCGACCGGCATATACCCCAATCATTTCACTTTCTCTGCCGTTCTGCCCGCTTGCGGGAATACCATGCTTACTTTTCATGGTGAACAAGTTCATTCTTTGATATGTAAACATGGGTTCGATTCTGATTTGTTTGTCGGCAGCGCGTTGGTTGATATGTATGCTAAGTGTGGGGAAATGGGGTTAGCACAGAAGATGTTTGACGAAATGCCTGTGAAGAATCTAGTTTCTTGGAATTCTATGATTGTGGGTTTCATACAGAACAAGATGTACGATAAGGCTGTTGTTGCTTTCAGGAAGATGCTTAGGGCGGAGCTTATTAGCCCTGATCAAGTTAGTGTATCGAGCGTGTTAAGTGCTTGTGCTAATATGGGAGAATTGGAATTTGGGAGACAAGTTCATGGAATGGCTGCTGAGCATGGGTTGATAACGTTGGCTTATGTGAAGAATTCGTTAATGGATATGTACATTAAATGTGGGTTGTTTTCTGATGCTGTTGTCCTCTTTCGGATGATTGCAGACAGAGATGTTGTTTCTTGGAATGTTATGGTGATGGGTTGTGTACATAATGAAAACTTTGAAGAGGCCTGTAATTACTTCTGGGCCATGAGAAGAGAAGGTGTATCACCAGATGAAGCATCATTGTCTACTGTCCTTCATGCTTCTGCTAGTCTAGCATCATTGAATCAGGGAGCCTTGGTCCATGCTCACATAATAAAAACTGGTTTTTTGGAAAACACTTGTGTTTCAAGCTCATTGATTACCATGTATGCCAAATGTGGGAGCTTGATGGATGCAAATCGGATCTTTCCGGAGATCAAGAATCCTAATGTGGTATGTTGGACAGCTATTATTGCAGCTTGCCAACAGCATGGCTATGCAAACCAAGCGATTGAATTGTTTGAGCAAATGCTAAGGGAAGGAATAAAACCAGATTGCATTACTTTTGTTTGTGTTATATCAGCGTGTGGTCATACCAGGCGTATTCAAGAAGGACGTGATTACTTCAACTCCATGTCAAAGGTGCATGGTATGAATCCAGGACATGAACATTATGCCTGCATGGTTGACTTACTTGGTCGTGCGGGTCAGCTTGAAGAAGCCAAGGACTTGATAGAATCAATGCCAATCAAACCTGATTCTTCGGTGTGGGGAGCTTTACTTGGCGCTTGTGCAAGTCATGGCAATCTTGAAATGGGTAGAGAAGTTGCAGAAAAGCTTTTTGAGTTGGAACCACACAATCCAGGCAACTACGTGCTACTCTGCAACATATATTCAAAACATGGAAGGTTGAAGGAAGCTGATGAAGTAAGAAGATTGATGGGTGTGAATGGAGTAAGAAAAGAAGCTGGATGTAGCTGGATTGATGTGAAGAACAAAACCCATATATTTAAAGTTGAGGACAGATCACATCCCAGATCAAATGAGATTTATCAAGTTTTGAGGAAGGTGGAAGAGTTGGTGAAGAAAAATGGATATGTAGCTGAAACCCAATATGCAGTGAATAGTGGAGAAGATTATAAAGAGAGGAGCTTGTGGAATCATAGTGAGAGACTAGCGCTTGCCTTTGGGATTCTGGCTCTTCCACCTGGAGCTCCAATAAGGATAATGAAGAATTTGAGGACTTGTGGTGATTGTCATACAGTCATGAAATTTGCTTCAAAGACTTTTGAAAGAGAGATTATTGTTAGGGATATTAATCGATTTCATCGGTTCACTAAGGGTCTGTGTTCTTGCAGAGATTATTGGTAACCCAATTTTTGTAAATTCATTAGCTAGTAGAGAGAGAGATATATATATATATATATATTATAAAATTGTGGCTGTGCCATTCAGAACGATTGAAACATAAGCCCAGCCCAGAAGTTTTTTGAAGACAAATCTAAGCCTACTAGGCTTTTGTATTAACAGCTACTTTTTTCTTTTACCAAATTGTGGATATGTTTTTGAAATCTTGGCAAATCAATGTTTATTGACAACCACATGAATTTGATGGGGATGGAAAAATAATATTTTTTAAATGGTTATTTGTATTCAGCTTTAAATGATGAGTATTCAATGAATACTTCACAAAAGTTGCTCAAATGGTTATTTTCAATGATCCATCATAAAATCATGCTAGCTTCATAATTTTCATATATTATCTTGAATTTTTTTTTACTTATATAAGTACTCATCTAAAATGAAAGAAACATGAGATATGTGTATATACACACACACACATATATATATATATATATGTTTTTGCTATTTTTCACTCCATTTATTTGTAAACTATTTTCATAAATTATCAAAATAATCATCCTCCCTTGTAAAAAATGGATAATAATAATTTTTCTATGTTTTTTCAAAGAATAAATTCAAAATTTTGATATGGAAAAGAGAGTTTCTTCAAAATTATATTATATTTTTGGGTTGCATATTAAAATATTGTCTCGCTAAATACAAACAAATTCATAAATAATAAGGTAATTTATCTTGCACCTATTTTCATTAATCATGATATTTTCGGACTTTAAATCCTACGAATAAAAACAAATCTAAACGACTATCTTGGAGACTTATAAAAAAATGAATCCTAATACGATAAAGTTTGTATAATTAGGATAACACAAATTGTGATCCTAAATAGTGAACTCGTTGACTATCTTAATTACAAGTTAGTGACAAAAAAAAAAAAGGGAATGAAATGATCATTTTCATTAAATTGACAAAGTATAAGATGCAAAAAGCACCTTTTACGGGTAAAGTCATGCAATAGAGGAGGTTGTATAACTTAAACATAATTAAAAAAAGTACTTAATTAATATATCTAATAAACATATTATTGTAATAGAAATATATCTAAGAACCATATTTGGGATGATGGATATTAAATCTTTAGGCAAAAAAAGTAATTTTGCAAGTTATGTTTGCCATGCATCAAAATATTCTATCTCTACTGATGATCAATAAATAATTTGTTGTTTCTTTAATTTTTAAAAAATGAAAGATGATCCAAGAAATACGCGAAAATCATATATAAAACACGTAGTATCAGAATATGTTTCTTAATTAGAATCTTCAAAAAATTTTAGTATGAAATGCAGAATTGGAAGGGAAGTACAATCTTTATCCTAAAGTTCTCTTATTTAATATAGGATACTTAATGTTGGTTGTTGATGAGGAATACGTAGAGCTGTTAAGAATTGACTAAGGTAACTAATACAAAAACTAAGATCTCATTGTGTGATGGTGAGGTAGAGAAGTTATCAAATGAGTCGTTTGTAACTTGTTGGACGCACAAGCAATTCTTCATCATCCTAAGCAAACTTCAAATTAGGTTTCATGAGATTGAATAGGTTTCTAGCCCAAATACCCTATTTTATCAAGCAACTACAACGCATATATATATATTTAAAAATAAAATAAAAATCTCTATTGCAGAAAAAGTAACCTCCAAATCTAAGAAATATTTGAGAGATCCTAAGTTTATTATTTTAAAGTGTTCATTAAAGGTAAATTTCAAGACATCACTGATAACTTTCTTGGTTATTAGTAGCGATTATATGTTATCAACATACATTAAAAGAGCAATAAAAGAAGCACCAAGCTGCCTCAGAAATAAGGAATGATTACTAATTGATTGAGAAAAATTAGCTATTGATCATTATGAAGAGTAAAGCTGAGCCTGTCCTGAAGCCAACATGAGTTTAATTTTTCATAATATGTCGAGTTTATGAGTTATCTTATCCAAACCCGATTTTGTAGTACCCGGTCACAAAATTTGGTCTGAGATTAATTTTAAAATTTTAAAAAGATATATAAAAATATAAAATTGAAATTAATAAATTTTTATTTAATATAAAATTATGAAAAAAAATAGGTTGAGAATGAAATTGAAAATAATTTTGAAAACAATGAGTGAAAATTTAGGTTCAGATAGTATTTTTTTTTAAAAAAATCAGAAATTGGGAGTTAAAACGCAATTAAAGAAAATTGCGGTATGTAGGACCGCCCAGTCAGCAATCCCGACGAACTGGAGCGCGCCGCGTGGCAAGACATGTTGACTCGGTACCACGCGGGAGGCCACGATGGTAATCCATATGCCCGTGATTGGATGGTTCGGAAGCGTTCCTAGGCACGTGGACGATCCGGATCCGTTCCTTCCTCATGCGCGATCGAACGGTCGCGATTAAACACAATGAACGATCTAGATTTGTTTTCTCTTTAAATGCAATCTGACAGTCGAGATCAAATCGCGATGAACAGTTTAGATTCATTTTCATTTTAAACGCGATCAAATAGTCGAGATCAAATGCAATAAACGATATAAATTTAAACGAGACGGGTATAAATCTTTCGTATCACACCGAATTCAAACCCTAACTGCTAGCTTTCCATCGAAGAAGAAGAACCAGTCTCCGGAGAAGGGAGTCGACCGTCGTTCCTTGCCTTGTTGGAGCTACCTCTGACTGCAAAAAATGGTTGACCGAAGAAAAGCCCCAGCTGTGAAGGTGAGCAGACAGAGCCGCCGCACCAAAAAATCTCACCATCGGTGAGTTTTTATTTTTTGACTTTTTTCAGCCAACTAAGTCCCCTTAAAGTATTTTCTCGCAGGGATGAGTATAAAGCCGATCGAAATCGACCAAAACTGGCCGAAAATGGTCAGGCCAAGGCAAACTGCCGCTGGAGCACGGCGGTGCCACTGTGCCAGAATTTCAAAATTGGCTGAAAAAGGCTTTTGACACCAATTTTAGATTTTTTGGAGTATTTTTAGGTACCAAAGTGTGTTTTAATCTCTGCAGAAAAATTTAGAAAACCCAAAGATCGCTAGTAGGCGCACTAAAGTTCGATGTTTTGGACACCAATTTGAATAAGAATCCATCACCTTATTCTCTGTTATGGAATTGAAGCTTAACAACCGGTAATATAGTATTTTGTGTAGTTTAAAAAAATTTAAGAATAATTACATGTTACCAATGGAGAGAGAAATCGGTTAATTATTTATTTATTGTCATCTTTAACTGATTGTTAAATTTACAACTTTAAATATATAATGATATATTGAAATATTTAAATGATTCAATTGTGCTTCCTTGATACATATATTATTTGTTTTGCATGATTTATAGTTGATTTGTGAAATTTGTAACTAATATGCAAATAGAAAATTGTTTGATCATGTGAATTATTGAATAATAGTTTTATTGGATATTCTGGGAGATGATGGGCAGACCGGGTACATAGAAAACTCTACCGTGAATGGTGCCTCATACCAAAGGGGGTATCGAGAAATTGTATTTTTGGCGTTCATACCGGACGAGATATAGAGACGGCCCGATTCACCCTCATACTGGACGGGGTATTGAGGGATTGTATTTTTGGTACTCATACCGGACGGAGTATGGGGACGACCAGTTTGTTGACAATGTTGGATATGGATTCACGCGTAGTAGAACATTCCAATGAGCTCCCAAGGATATCAGTAGGCAAATAAAAAAAGAAAGTTATTATTCTTACTCATTTGAATATGAGGTTGGAATTTTATTTAAGTTATTGTCTCTATAGGTCAATTTTAAAAATCTTATAACGGTAAATATATGCAATAAATAATTTTTCTTATGATAAATGAATTTATTTAAATCAAGAGCTACATTGGTTATTTTTATGATTTTTACCAACTTTTAGTTTCTGTATCGGTGAGTAGTGTGATATTTTTATCGGTTTAGTGTACCTCACCCTTTCATTAACTATTTCAGATTAAAAGGACTAAGACCTAGATCCCGATTAACAAGAGGGTTGTGAAGGTCGTCCTAAAATACTCAATTATTGTCTTTTTGTTTATTTATTTAATTTTTGTAATTTTTTTTAGAATGGATATTCTCGTAATCTTATTGGATATTCTAAATTATTGTGTAATGAATATAAATCCTAAATTCTATTATTCTGTTTCCGCATTTAATTCATAACTTTATTTCCTTATAAATTTTGGATCTTTACAGATTCAATTATTTTATTATATTAATACAAATATAATTATATTAATACTACTAAAAATTAAAAATATATTTATTCATACATGTAATTATATATTAACAAAAATATAATTATTTTTGTTGTATTAATATAAATATATTCATACTAATAAAAAGTTAGACTATACTATTCATATATAATATTATATACTGATTATATTTATCAATACAAATATAAATGAATTTACAATAATAAAAAATTTAAAAATATATATACATAATGAATCATGTTTGGATAACTTTTAAAAGGTCAAATTTGAACCCCCCAAATTCGACCCTACTCAACCTGCCTCTCTTTCCTATCATCGAACCCAACCTACAATTTAACAAACAACATCACAATAGATTAAGTTCAAATGGATTAGATTAAGTTTAGATACAAAATAATATTTTAACTATACACGAGACAACAAGTCGGTCTTTTACATCTAAATTAGAAGTTGAAATTAAGAATATTTAAGAAACATTGTTATAGAAATATTTTTTTTTACTATTTCTGTTATTATAATTTATATCATTTTAAATGAAAAATAATTAATTATCCTTATTTAGTTATTAAAATTAATCTTTTGGTTGGTATAATTTGGATAACATTTATACAAGACAAGAGATTTTTCTGTCAAATCTTTATATTCTTGTATAAAAAATTGTACTACTTTAAAGCATTTTGTAAGTTTAATTATTAAAATGTAACATTTTTTGAAATGACCCTGAACTTGAAAGGAGATAAATTATGAATTGAATGCGGAAGCAAAATAATAAAATTAGCTTTACATTTCTTACACAATAATTCAGATTATCTAATAGGGCTACGGGAATGACCATTTAGAAAGAAATAACGAAAAATTAAAGAAATAAATGAAAAGTAAACAATTGGGCATCCTATTCGCAACCCTCTTAGGGATCGAGATTTGAATCTTGGTCCTCCTGATCTGAAATGGTTAATGAAAGAGTTGAGAAAATAGATGAAGAAATTATAGGACAATGGGTTCATCCGACACGTATTTCTCATTGGAGTGCTGGAGTTCCATTTGCAAGGAGGGAGAGACGGGACGTTAAGGTTATGTATTGATTACAGGGGACTTAACAAGTTCACGATCAAGAATAAGTATCCCCTCCATAATTGATAGCCTTTTTGATTAGTTGCAGGGTACCAAGGTCTTCTCCAAAATAGATCTACGTTTAAGTTACCATCAGGTAAAGATCAAGGCAGAAGACATTCCCAAAACATATTTTCGAACTAAGTACTGACACTATGAGTTCATGGTCATGCTATTTGCACTAATCAATGCACCAACCATCTTCATAGATTTGATTAATAGAGTTTTTAGACAATTCCTAAATCAGTTCGTCATTGTATTCATCGATGATATCTTGGTCTTTTCAAAAAGCAGAGAGGAACATGCTCATCATCTGACTCAGATTTTGTAGGTTCTCAGATAAAAGAAGTTGTATGCAAAGTTGAGTAAGTGTGACTTCTGTCTCGAGCGGACTACCTTCCTAGAGCATATCATATCAAGGGATTGAGTGTTAGTGAACCCCGAAAAAGTTGAGGTAGTGCTCGACTGAAAAAAATTAATATTGGTCAAGGAGATTCGTAACTTTCTAACAATGATAGGTTATTACTGCATGTTCGTGGAAAGATTTTCTAACCTAGCTGCTCCTCTGACTCGGCTCACAAAGAAGAACGTCAAGTTTGAGTGGAACGAGAACTGTGAAAGGAGTTTTTCAAAACTAAAGAAGCGATTGACTACTGCACCTGTGTTGGCCTTACTAAGCAGGGCAATGGTATATACAGTTTATAGTGATACCTCTTACCTGGGGTTGGGTTGTGTTCTAATGTAGCATGAGAAAGTCATAACCTATGGGTCTAGATAGTTGAAGAGTCATGGGAAAAACTACCCCACTCATGACTTAGAACTTGCTTCAATTATCCACATATTGAAGACTTGACGCCATTACTTGTATAGGGAGTTTTTTCAGATCTATACCGACATAAGAACTTGAAACACATATTCACTCAAAATGATCTCAACATGCGTCAGAGAAGATAGATAGAACTCCTCAAGAACTATGATTGCAATATCTTGTATCACTCGGGTAAGGGCAACGTGGTAGCCGATGCACTCAGCAGAAAAAGTGCAGGTATATTTGCTCACTTGATGGTTTCAGAATGCAGAGTAATAGGGGCCGCACAACAGGTACGACTTTAGGATCTCAAGAGAGTTACATGCTTGACCCACCTGATTGTTCAGTCTGAGTTGATCCAAAAAATAAAAGAAGTCCAATCCGCCGATTCCACCCTAGCAGCCCTTAAGAAAGATGTAGAACAGAGAGTAAATTCAGAATTTCGAGTCTCTACCGATGAGTTGCTTAGATTTCAGGACAGAGTGTGTGTTCTAAGTGACAACGAGCTTAATAGCTCAAATTTGCCATACATCCCAGAAGCATTAAGATGTATCAAAGTATGCGACTCTGATTTTGGTGGAACGGGATGAAAAGAGATGTGGCCGACTTTGTTTTCAAGTGTTTGGTATGTCAATAAGTCAAGGCAGAACATCAACACCCAGGCGAGCTACTTCAACCATTACCAATTCTGGAGTAGAAGTGTGAACATATTATAATAGATTTTGTGACATGATTGCCTAGAGCACGCTCGGGACATAATGTCATTTGGGTAATTGTTGATCGCTCACCAAGTCTTCCCACTTCTTGTCCATTAAGATGACTGACCCATTAGATAAGCTAGCAAGAATGTATGTTCGGGAGATAATCAGCTTACATGGAGTGCTAGTGACAGTAATATCCGATAGGGACCTCAGTTTCACTTTTCGATTCTGGTCTAGTTTTCAACAGGCCATGGGAATGAAACTATCCCTTAGTATTACATTCTACCCCTAAATCGATGGACAATCAGAAAAGACGATCCACACACTAGATGATATGCTCTGAGCTTGTATTCTTGACTTCATGGGCCATTGGGATGATCATTTACCTCTAATAGAGTTTGCTTACAATAACAGCTACCAAGTAAGTATTGGCATGGCTCCCTACTAGGCGTTGTATGATCGTCCATGCAGATCGTCGATCTGTTGGGAAGAAGTGGGTGATAAAAAATTTTTCGGTCCAGATCTTGTAGATGAGACTACAACCAAAATAGTTAAGATCAGGAAGAACATTCAGATGGCTTAGAGTAAGCATAAGAGTTATGTGGATACCTGGAGGAGGGATTTGGAATTTGAGAAAGGTGATAAGATATTCCTTAAAGTCAATTCTTTCAAGAAAATCAGTAGGTTTGGCAAGAGAGGGAAACTAAATTTCTAGTTTATTGGGCCATTTGAAATCTTAGACAGAAATGACACTGCTGCCTATAGACTGACACTACCTTCAGAACTATGTAGGGTTTATAATGTGTTTCATGTGTCCATGCTATGCAAGTACAACCTGGACCCCTCTCACGTATTGGTTCACAAGCCCCTTTTACTTCAGGAGGATCTGTCCTACGAGAAGATACTGGTGATTATTGTGGACCAAAAGAGCAGAGTACTCTGCAACCGAAAAATTCCCTTTATTAAGGTCCTGTGGCAGAATTACACACTGGGAAAGGCCACATGAGAGCTAGAAGCAGACTTCAGAGCTCAGTATCCCCAATTTTTTGATTGAGTGAGAGAGAGACAAATTTGATGGATCAAATTTCTTTCAAGGGGGGAGAGTTGTAATACTAGGAATTAATTTTAAAATTTTAAAATTAATGTATAAATATAATTTTTTAATTTATGAATTTTTATTTCATGAAAAAATTAGAAAAAATAGGTAGATGATGAAATTGAAAACAATTTTAGAAAAAAGAGGTGAAAATTTAGATTATAGGGGTGTTTTTGAAAGAAAAATTTAAAATTGGGAGTTAAAACGTAATTTAAAAAAAATATGCCACGTACGACTGCCCAATCAGTAACCCCGACGAACAGGAGCGTGTCGCATGGCAAGGCATGCTGACTCAGTGCCATACGGGAGGTCACAGTGGCAATCCGCATATCTACGATCGGACAGTTCGGATTTGTTCCCGCGTGCGTGGATAGTCTGGATTCGTTCCCTCCTCAGGCGCGATCGGACGGTCGCTATCAAACGCAATGAACAGTTTAGATTTATTTTCTCTTTAAACGCAATCGTACGGTTTAGATCAAATCATGATGAATGGTCTAGATTCATTTCCTTATTAAACGCGATCAGACGATTGAGATAAAAGGCGATGGACAATCCAGATTAAAGGGAGACAAATATAAATACCTCACTTCACACCAAACCCTAACCCTAGCCGCCAATCCCCCCTGCTGGAGAAGAAGAACCAGTCGTCGGGAAGGGAGTCGACCGCAGCCCACCACCGCGTTAGAGCTACCACTGACTGCCAAAAAAGATAAAAATTCTCATAGCCGCTCGAAATTTAATTTTAAACACCCCCATGACCAAATCAGAGCAAAAGGACTGACGGATGAGGTGAAAATCACGGGTAAAGTCCGACGGCGCCGCCGTTGAAAAAATAAAAAATTGCCTCCGATGAGCTCATTCCCAATTCTTGTTTCGTACAATTTTTCCACAATTGTATTTACCATTTTGTTTCCCATAGATTACCGAAGAAAAATACCCAATTGCGAAGGTGAGTTGACAAAGCCGCCGTACCAGAAAATCCTGGCCCTGGTAAGCTTCTATTTTT
Organism: Carica papaya; assembly: GCF_054855325.1. Classification (NCBI taxonomy): domain Eukaryota; kingdom Viridiplantae; phylum Streptophyta; class Magnoliopsida; order Brassicales; family Caricaceae; genus Carica; species Carica papaya. Next base: position 40,617,453 of record NC_142313.1, on the reverse strand, counting down.
TTTGACTTTTTTCGATGAACTAAGGCTCCTTAACATGTTTTCTTGCAGAGATAAGTACAAAATCAACTGAAAACGCCCGAGGCAAACTGCCATCGCCGAAGCACGGCAGTGTCGCCCTGCTGGAATTTTGAAATTAGTCGAAAAGAGTTTCTAACATTGATTTTATATTTTTTAGGGTATTTTTAGATATTCGAAACGTGTTTTAATCTCCGAAGGAAAATTAAGAGAATCCGAGGACAGTTAGTAGGCGCAGCTGACAGTTTAGCATTTTGGACACCAATTCGAGTAAGAATCCCTCACCTTATTTTCTGTTCTGGAATTGAAGTTTAATTATCAATAATATGGTATTTTATGAAACTTAGAAAACCTTAATAATTAATTATAAGTTACTAATAGAGACAGAGCTGGTTATTTATTACTATTGTCCTATTTTAACTAATTGATTGATTTTACTATTTTAAATGTATGATAATACACTAAAATTGGTAAGATGATTCAGTTGCGTTTACTGATGCATGTATTGCTTATTTTCCGTGATTTACAGTTAAATTGTGAAACTAAAAATTAAATATAAGTGAAAATTGCTTGATTAAATGAATGGATGAATGATAGCCTTACTGGATATCCTGGAAGATGGTGGACGGACCTGATACATATGAAACCTTATCGTGAACAGTGTCTTATATCGGACGGGGTATCGATGATTGATATTTTTGCGCTCATACCAAACAGAGTATGGGGACGATTCGTTTCACTCTCATTACCAGACGAGGTATTGAGAGATAATATTTTTGGCACTAATATCGGACGGGGTATGAGGACGATCTGTTTCACTCTCTTACTAGACGGGGTATTGAGGGATGATATTTTTTGGCGCTCATACCAGACGGGGTATGAGAACGGCCCGTTAGTTAAAGATATTGAATAAAAGTTCACGCGTAGTGAGTACATCTCTATAGACCCCCATAGATACCAGTACGCAGATAAAAGAGAAAGTTGTTGTTCTGATTGATTGAGATTATGATATTGGTTATGTTATTGCCTTTATTAGTCGGTTTTGGACATCTTACTACGGTAAGTATGCGGTAAATAATTTTATTTATGATAAATGAATTTATTTAAATTAAGAGTTCTATTATTTATTTTTATAATTTTTACTAACCTTTATTTCTATATCGATGAGTAGTGTGACATTCTAACTAAGGTAGTATAACTCACTTTTTCATTAACTATTTCATATCAAGAGGATCAAGATCCAGATCCCGATTCACAAGAGGGTTGCGAATAGGATGCCCAATTGTTTACTTTCTATTTATTTCTTTAATTTTTCATTATTTATTTTAAAATGGTTATTCTCGTAACTCTGTTGGGTAATATGAATTTTTGTGTAAGAAATGTAAACCCTAATTTTATTGTTTCTTTTTCGTATTCAATTTATAATTTATTTTATTTCAAATTTCGAGTCGGTACATTTTTTCTTTCAAAATCTTATTATAAATGACTCATAATTAGGCATGTTTTGCATAATTGACCGTGAATTGGTTTTAAAAGTAAAAAATATAATTAATTAAAATTCAAAATATAATTTATATATGTTCACAAAACTAAAATTATATATATTTAAATAAGATTTAAAATACATTATATCTAATATATTATATTATAAAAAATCGTAATCCTATTTTTTTTTTTTAAGAAGAAACTCCAAAGCGTAAACTTAAAAAGAAGAAAGAAAAGTAATAATTGAAGATCAAATCAGTTAGAAGGAATCAAATTCTCTTTCACCACTTCCCACATGTCTCCCACGTCCAAAGTTTACATTCATCCCTCCACAACCTTTTAAAGTTTTTACCTTTGCATAACTGCCACATGATTCACTGCTGCTCTAAATCTTCTCAGATTAATTTAATTAATCTGATTCAGTTTGTTTCTCGTTATGAAAAAGTGCTTTCTTGGCTCTCCTTTTCCAAACATAAAAATACAATACATTTTTATTTTATATGGACAGAGAGTAGAGTAGATTCAAAACATGCTAAACAACAAAATCTTATACCAGAAAAGAAAGTTTCACTCTATTCCTCTGCCCCTCTGAATTTTTTATTTTTGCAAATAAAAGACATGAATCTGAGTCATGTGTTGTTATTATCCATTTGGATTTTCTTCAGCTTCTGTTTGTTCTCACCTGTAATTCTCTCTAGACCCGATTCAACTGTCTCCTCCATATCTGTGCCTGGTCTTTCTCTTGAGGGAAAAAAGCCCATTTCTTTTTCTCAGTTCTCTGCTCAAATGGAAGCTCAATCTCCAGGTACTTTGTTATAAACATTACCCACTTTTTTTTTTAAATCTATGAATGCACTTACTTTTCAGTTCACTTCATCTTTTTTCTGGTTTATTCTTCCAGTTTTTTAAAAATGGGGAAATGGGTTTGCATAATTCTAATATTTCAACTTACTTTTCTAATCTCTAGCGGCATTGCAAGATACAGAGACTAAATTTATGCATTATTTTCTGAAAAAAAATTGATTTTTTCCTCTGTTTGGTTGCTGGGAAAATGTAGCCTAAGAAAGGGAAGGAAAAAAAATGTTTCTTTTATCCTCTTTGAAATGGGGGATTCTCACACTTGAAGAACTCAAAGATATGGAATATGGCAGTTAGGGTTCATGGCAACTATTTCTCCAGATCAAAGATCTGTTATGGGCTTTTGACAGTGATACTGTAACTCAGGGCATATCATGGAGCTAAATTCTCTGTTCCAGTTTTTAATAGAAAATAGGGCATATCATGGAGTTAATTCTCTCTTCCACTTTTATAATAGAAAATATAATATTCAAAGAAGAAATGTAAGATATCTCCTTGTATTTTTTATTTTCTTTCAAATTTTACAGCATGCTAAATACTCTTTTATGTTGACCCAGGAATGCCAGTGGTTGTAGTGCAGCACCAGGATTTGAACAAAAGAATTCTTATTGCTCTTATTGTTGCATCCAGTCTCCTTGGTGGTATACTGCTGTTTCTGTTATTTTTCTGTCTCTGCAGACAGAAAAAATTGAAGAAACCTAACTTGGAAACTAAAGAAAACATTGGTATCTTCTTTTTTACCTGATGTCTTCAAATTTCTTATTTAGAACTAAACTTCTCATCTGGGTTTGATTTCAACTTGAAGATGCTGTGAATACTACATCAAACCGAAGTTCAGATCGATTTAGTTCCTTGAGGATGGCTGGTAGGAAGGGATCTATTGCTGTCATTGAATATCAATTTTTGGAAGCTGCAACAAATAATTTCCAGGAGAGTAATATTTTGGGGGAATGTGGCCAGGGACGTCTCTATAGAGGCTCGTTCGATGAGACATTCCTTGCAGCCATAAAGAGGTTGGATGGTGGAGGGCAAGACGTTGATCGAGAATTTGAGGTCACAGTCATTTCCTCCTCAATTTGTCTACTTATTCTTGGATATGTGATTCTCAACTTTTTTTTTTCCTGCAGAATGAGTTGAAGTTGTTGAGTAAAGTCCAGCATCCTAATATAATAAATCTTTTGGGGTACTCCATTCATGGCAGAACGAAATTGCTTGTATATGAAATGATGCAAAATGGCTCTTTGGAGAATCAATTGCATGGTACAAACTCTCTTTCTCCGAATTGTAAAGCATTAAGGAACCAAATAATATGCATCTTTTTTTTTTTAAATTTTTCGATCATTTGATTTTTGGTTGCAATGATGAACATCATCACAGGACATAGTGGTGGATCGGTTCTAACTTGGCCTCTTAGGTTGAAAATTGCCGTTGATATCGCTAGGTTAGTCCACATGGTCGAAAATTGAAACTGTTCGGAGTTTCAGTTGTTCATTTAAATAAATTTAGTTATAATCTCATGTTTCCCAGAGGACTAGAATATCTTCATGAGCACTGCAGCCCTCCAGTAATACATAGAGACTTAAAATCATCGAACATCCTTCTGGACTCCAGCTTCAATGCAAAGGTAAAAATTGTTTGTCATTCTTCGAACCTTATGTATTTACTGTTGTAAATTCATAATATCTTTATTGTGTTAAGTTAGAAACTATGAAATTTGATTACACAAGTATACTGCCATTCAGCTTTCCGACTTTGGCCTTGCCGTGTTTTCTGGAACCACCCAGAACAAGCCTGTAAAGCTTTCCGGAACTTTGAGCTATGTAGCTCCCGAGTACCTGTTAGATGGTATGCTGCTAAAAACTTTTAAATTTCATTTAAGTTCTTGTAACTTAAAAAATCTTTTTATTTTCATTTATTAGTTCAATATCAGTTTGAGGTATTTCCAGAAATGGTTTGATTGTGGTTAACTTTTCAGGTAAACTAACTGATAAAAGTGATGTATATTCTTTCGGAGTTATTCTTTTGGAGCTTCTAATGGGAAGAAAGGCAGCGGAAAAGGTGTCACCATCTCAGTGCCAATCTATAGTCACATGGGTAATTTAAGTGGAAAGTGTCAGATAAAGTTTTCGGGAGATTTCGATAATTAAGTTTCGGTGCTTGGTGTTGTATTACAACCATTAATTCTTACAGGCAATGCCTCAGCTCACTGACAGAGCAAAGCTTCCCAAAATTGTGGATCCTGCAATAAAAGACCAAATGGATCTGAAGCACCTATATCAGGTTTCCTCAATTGTGGGATGCTATTTTCTTCGCAATACTTTTCACTTTGCTCAACATAACTTGCTTGTGTAGGTTGCTGCTGTTGCCGTGCTATGTGTTCAGCCCGAACCCAGTTACAGGCCATTAATAACTGATGTCCTCCACTCCCTCATCCCTCTTCTGCCTGTTGAGCATGGAGGGTCACTAAGAATCGCATAACTAATGCATTCTGTTCTGTCTTATACAATTCCTGGGCATGTCTTGTTAATTTTTTGTTCTCAACAGAAGTTAGAGATGCTGACCAGCTCATGTTCGGAAGCTGTACCAAATTCTTCATTCTCTCGGCAGAGCTCACAGACCCAAGTTCTGAAATCATTCTTTTGGCAGATGATCACTCTTTCGTGGATCAGATGCAGCAGGTACATCATGCCATGGAAAATGTTATTTTTGGTTTTCTGCTGTGACAGTTGTAAATTGAAAGTTACAGTTTCGTATCAGTCTTCTGAACATTATTAGGTTAGTTATCATATCTCTTTCTGACAGCCAGTAGATTAAGGTCTTGTTTACTATGTGTAGGGTTGTACTTTTGAAAGCAAAAAACAAAAAGAAATTTCATTTAAGATGCATGGAGAGGATTCTGATATTTGACCCATTCAACCAGGCTTATGGTTGTAGATCTTTCTTGAAACAAAGACAAATAAAACCTTCATAGCTGCCATGGAAATGGAGTGACTTGTAAGCTTAGCCCACCAACCCTAATAAATTGAAACTAGAAAAATGATGTTCCAACATGGATGACCTGTTGGGGTCCAATAAGGAAACATAATCAATTGTATAATTTAAAATAATTACCAAATTAATACATAGGGTCTAGTAATAATACTAAGTCAATCGATGCACAACCAAATAAAATAATAATAAGTAAAAAAAAAATAACCGTAAAAGAAAGAAACACAGTTTTACGTAGAAATTTTTTTTTACGGACTAAATTTTGAGTTAAATTTATTATATCTAAAAACAAATATAAGGTAATATATCGAAAATAAAGCAAAAAAGAAATAATATATATCGGTAACAATAACTATATGAACACAAATTACTACCGAGAATACACAAAATAACTATATGAACACAAATTACTAACGAGAATACACAAAATGCACGATGTAAGACTCGGGTCCATTTCCTAATAAAGAGAATCTATGAGTACTAATCATTTGGTAAATGAACAATTAGTTAATGTTCATATTTGGAGCAACTGGATAAAAAGTATTTACTCAATCAATCATCTTTCAATTAATGCAAACATTAATTATGTGTTTCACTTTTCCACCAAACATTTCTTTTAGCTTCTTTCATTAATTTCAGTCAAGATTGTAGAGAAGGAGAGTTATTGCTTCACATGAAGGGTCTCTACTCCTTCATTAAAGCCTATCAACATACAACATGTGATTGCAAACTCAATTATTCATTCATCTTCTCTTTAAGGGTATGTTGGTAAGTTTCTTATTATAAGTATTAATTAAAACTAAAGAGCAAATTATGAGAATTGATTGCCGACCCACCTACGAGTTTGTTACAAATTATTTTCTAGATTTCAAGATTGTATTTTTTCTACATCATCGGTAAGATAATTTAACTTTTTTAACTTATTTTAAAAAAAAATTCATAAAAGTTGGTAAAAACTTCTTTATAAAGAAAGTTGATTATTACTTTTTTATCTAACTATTTCAAAAATGTGACAGTCCCTACGAAAATAAAATGTTATTCATTTGTAAATGAAGTTTCAACAACCGCTAGATCTAGAAGGAGATTATGAGCATTATGTTGATGCATAATTTCTATACTAAGATTATCAAGATTAATAATATTAGTTTAAGTATTAATTATATGACATTAACTATCAGTTAAAGAATATTTAATTTAAAATTATTTAGATACAAACAGTAAATTAAGTAATCATGACACGACAAACTGTTAAGAAAAAAATGAAGAGATTGTTGAATTAGTCAAAATAATAAAAAACAAGCTATGATATTATAAGTTTTTTCTCTTCATCAAATCAATAACTTTCATTAGCAAGTTCGTGGTCCATTATCAAACTAGAAGGAAAAAATTAGCTCAGTTAAAGTTAAAACGAGAAGAGACTTGTACATGCATACTATCTAAAAACTCTATTGAACAATTTGGTACATAAAAAAAAATGATGATAATAGCTCTAATAGAAGATGAATATGCAATAAACATTCACATATGGATATTTCGATGGAAACTTCCTCACTTATCTTTAACAAGTTACAGTAAGTAAGAATTGTAAAACAATTAGCTTGTTAGTATATAAATAGATTTGATGAACATATCTCGTATTGACATCACTAAGAAAATTAGAATCATAATTAGATGCAAAATATTTACAAACGAAAAGATAGTTGAGTTTAATATGTTTAGTGTGATACAAAATACAAAATAAGTAATTAAATAAATAACACCAATATTACTATATATAACACAAAATATCAAGAGAGAAACTAATGTAAAAGGTAAAAACTCAATCTAGTAAATATATAACAAGTTACACTAACTAAGAACTTAAAACAATTAGCTTGTAAGTATATAAATAGATTTGATAAAAATATCTCTTATTGACATCACTAAGAAAATTGAATTTATAGTTAGATGCAATATACTTACAAATAAAATAATAGTCGAGTTTAATATGTTTAGTGTGATACAAAATACAAAATTAGTAATTAAATAAGTAACATCAATATTAGTATATATAACATAAAATATCAAGAATGAAACTAATGTAAAAAGTAAAAAACTGAATCTAGTAGTTCGACTACTATGTTGGAAACGATCTTTTATTTACCCTCTATTATACTGAGAACGATAGTTGGCTTTTCAGAAAATAAAAACCAAAACGTTAAATTAGTTACGTTTTTTAGAGTAAAAATTTATATATTTTAATAATTAAACGACACTTACATATCACTAATAATAAAATAAATTTCCTAATGAGAAAAAAAGTAAAATTAATTTCTTAATAATGACATACAAAAATAAAATATAATTTGATTCAAATGTATAATTTCATTGAAAGAGGTGAAAATATTAACCTATCAAGCTAAAAAATAATTAGTAAATTAATTGTATTGAGTGCGTTTAAGATAACTTTATAATTCACTCAAGGTTTAAGTCGGAGAAAGTAGAAAATATTATATTATGAGATACTGAGTTAATAGGTTATTTAATAAAAATATTATCATATAATGCTTCTAACTTGAGATGTTTCGGCTATGGACACCTAAGATAGTGTGTATCGGAGTCGTGTACATGCTTCTTTAATCGTAAAAATATTATCTTACTTAAAAAAAATTTATTAGATAAAAGAAGAGGTTGCCTGTCTACGTAGCCACCATGGTTCCTGATAACTTTCAAGAACTATTTCTTCTACTCTGATCTCCTCTCGACTTGCCGAGATGACAATTGCCTCTTGAACTGCCATGAGCTTAGTCGTATCAAAATATTCAGTTAAAAAAAAAAAAAATTTAAGCATGCAGAGACATGAAATGCGGAGTTCTTGAATTGCAATGACAATTTATAATTATTTGTATTAGTTAATTAGAAATGTTTTTAAGCATTGAAAGACATGAAAGATTAATCTTAAAGATCCATTAGGTTTATTATAAATTAATCAGCAGATTATAACATGGTAATCGACACTTTATGCTACGATGTTACCAATGAATCAAACAACTTGAACAAGAAATCCATTAACACAAATAAGAAAGTAGAGATGGAATATTCTCCAAGTCAGAGAGTTTAATCAACCCTTATATATAACAAATTCACTCTACACACACACACATATATATGTATATATGTTCCTAGTTTCTCTTTCGCTGATTGGATCTTCTGGTTAAACGCCACCATGGTTTTATCAACCTGGCTCTGCAAAAGCAGCACAAAGAACATGCTGGTCAAAATAGTTTATCCCGGAGGTCACGTAGAACTCCATGACAGACCTGTTCTTGCGGCTGAAATCATGCTTCGAAACCCTAGATGCGTAGTAGCTCATCCACAAATTTTCCAGCAACCATGGGCGATTGTTTCACCAGATACCACTCTTATGCTCGGCCACAAGTTTTACGTCGTCCCCATCTCCACCATCCGCAAGCTTCAGAGACTCCCTTACAAGTTTTCTGCTTCTTCGGAAACTTCCATGAAAAGTACCAAGAAAACTATCAATGATGATGAGGAACAAGACTGCTGTTTTTTCATGTTCCAGAATGGAATTAAACATTCATGTTCTTGCATGAGACACTCTGATGATCATCGTGGCAGTGATGAGGAAACCAGATCGTGGTCGAGCAGTTCTGGATCTTCTGAGACGAGAGGGCTTAGGAGGAGTAAGAGAAAAGAGGATATGAAAAGAGGGTCACCCAAAAGATTTACATCCATAGATTATTGGCAACCAAACTTGGAGAGCATCAGGGAAGAATAGTAACTTCACTAACTACGTGTACTTATATATGTAAGTTATATATATATATATATAACCAGACCCCTCTCTGGGCTGTTCATCTTTTTTCAATATAATTTTTGGTTTATAGAACTTCTAAAGGAAAATAGCAAAATCATCTATCAAACATCAATCATAAGAAGATCTTGTCCATTCAACATTAATATATAAACAATGCAATTCTAATGTCATTTTAGAGAAGTGAAAACTAAAAAGTTGTATTCTTAAGATAATGGAAATTCAAAAGAAAATACGTATAATAATCTGAGTGCGGAAGCGAAATAAAAGATTAAGATTAACATCCCTTACACAATAATTTAAAAGTACTAAACAACATCACATAATAAGTTCTCTGAAAGAAATACGAGAAATGAGAAAAATAAAGAAAACTATAAAACATCTAGCATCTACTCGCAATTTTCTTGTGAATTGGGTTCGGGAACTAGATCCTCCTGATCTGAAATGGTTAAATAAGGAATGAGTTATACTAACCCAGTAAGGACATCACACTATATCACTGTCACAGAAGTAAAGGCTAGTAGAAAATTAAAACAACCAATGAAATAGTAGATTTAAACCAATACATTTATTTGGAATAAAACAATTTACTCTTTTTCTTATCTTTAGAGAACCTGTGAAAACAACCTATAAAAATAATAACATTATACAGATCATAATTTCATGCATAATCAGTAATATAAAACATATCATTAATTCGTATTCATTAAAAATAACTGATTATCACTATTTCTCGTTTTCACCAGTCTGTTAGTATTCATAGGGATCCATAAGGGTGTCCCCACTATACGTGAACCATTCCCCTTAACAATTTTAATTCCAGGGCCGTCCCCATACCTCGTCCGGTATGAGTGCCAAGATATTAAACCTCAATACCCCGTCCGGTATGAGGGTGAAGTAGACCGTCCCCATACTCCCTTCGGTATAAGCACCAAATGACCAAATCTCCATACCCCGTCTGGTATGAGACAACGTTTACGGTAGGGTTCCATATGAATCCGGTCCGTCCACCATCTCTCAGGATATCTAGTGAGGCTGTCACCTTATCTGTTTTTTTTCAGTCTCCATTACCAAGTTAAACATAATCACATAAACAATAAACATGTACCCGGTAATAAAATCATATCTTAAATTTCAAAATCACATAGTGGACAAGTAAGACAATAATACATGTATTTAAACCATACAATATATAAACCAGATATCATCATAATTTTAGACTGTACAATAAATCAACAGTAATCGACAGAAAACAATGTCCGATATTGGCTCTATTAGCAATTTGTAATAAATCAAACACATCCATTTAATTTATACAAATGACTGTATTTTTATTTATTTGAACTTTAATTCCATGATAGGAAATAAGGTGATGAGTCCTTACTTGATTCGACACCGAAAACTAGATTGTTACTGCGCCTATGGGTGGTCCCTAGGTTCCCTGAATTCTTCATCGGGAACTGAAACACGCTTACGGTACTTACACATGTCCCAAATAACCCAAAAATCAAATCCAGGGCCTACTCGGCCAATTTTGGGATTCCGGCTTGGCGGCTCTGCCGTGCTCCGGTGACGGCGATCCGGTTCGGGTTGACTGTTTTTGGCCGAATTCAGCCAAACTTGTGTTGGTTCCTATGAGAAAACACACTTAGGGCCCTTGATGGGAAAAGAAATAGAAAATCAAAACTCACCGGCAGTGGGGCTCTCCGGTGCGGCGGCTCCTCTAGCTCACGTTGCGGTTGGGTGTTTTGCTTCGGTTAACCTGTAGAGGAGGAAACAGTGATCACAACGGTGGAAAAATCACATCGAACGGGAATCGAAAAGGGCTTCATCGGAGGCAAAAATTGAAACACCCTGCGGCAGCGCCTCTGAGCTTTGCCGGCATTTTTCGGCCAATAAGCTGGTTCTTTCACTCCGATTTGGCCATGGGTGGGTTTGAAATCAAATTCTGAGTAAAGAGTAGAATTTTTACCTCGTTTGGCGGTCGAAAATTGCTCTGGTGCTGCGGCTGGTGGCGCGGGCGGCTCCCCGGCGGTTGGGCTATCTTCTCCGGCGAGGGGCTCTGGCCACTAGGGTTAGGGTTTGGGTGCGGATGGAGTTATTTATACCCATCCACTTTTGATCTGGACCGCCCATCGCTTTTAATCTGGACCGTCCGATCACGATTAAATAGGGAGTGAATCTGGGCCGTTTATCCCGATTCAATATGGACTGTCTGTGCATAATTCAATCTGGCCCGTCCGTACGTGATGCAATCTGGGCTCTCTGTGTGCGTTTTTTGTCTGGGCTGTCTGTGCGCGCGCACGCGAATCGCCCACATGGCTCCCCTCGCATGGCCTCCAGCGTCAGCGTCTCTGCGTCCTGGTTGGTTGGGGCTGCTAACCGGGCAGCTGACGTGGCGTAACTTTTCTAAATTATATTTTGACCATCGTTTTTCGATTTTTCTTTCAAAAATACCCATAGAACCCAAATTTTCACCCATTTTCCCTAAAATTATTTTCAATTAAATCCTTAATTATTTTTTCACCCTTTTTATTATTATTATTACTATTATTTTCATTTAATCAAATTAAAATAAAATAAAATAAATTAATACATATTTATATTTATATAGAAAAAATAAAAATAATAAAAATAATTGGGTGTTACAAATCTCCTCCCTTAAAAAGAAATTTGGTCCCTCAAATTTGCCTCTTACTCTCGATCAAACAACTGGGGATACTGAGCTCTAAAGTCTGATTCTAGCTCCCATGTAGCCTCCCTTGGTGTGTGGTTCTGCCATACGACCTTTACAAAACATGTAGGTAGCAAGGGCGACCCTCTGCTCGGGAGTCACTTCTAGAATCTTGAAGGCCTTCTCTGTCTCCACCAACCAGTACTAGGCATATTCTAAATAGGATTCCCCTGTAAAAGTAGATAGGTTCAGTCTCCTGTACCTCTTTATATAGCCTGGGTCAATCGTGGGAGGAACTAGATCCTGTGGAAGAGGGACTGGGCCCGGCTGAGGATAGACTGGGGGGCCCTGTGGTGGTATTTGCTAATACGGTGGTGGCACTGAATTATACTGTGGTGGTGCCGGGCAATACTGTGACTGAGGCACCGGATTATACTGCGGTGGTGCTGGGTGGTACTGTGGAGGAACAGGATCGTACCGGGGTAGTTCGGGATCCTCTCGCTGCAGTGGTGGCTCAACCTGTGGCAGCGGGGGAGGGTCAGGTAGCTCCCTCATCTCCTCTCGATCCTGTTGGGCAGCAATGAGTCTCTCTAGCATCTTAAATATCTTGTCAATGTCTTTCCGAAGCGAACCATCCCAGGTTGCTCAGTTTAGTGTGGGTCTTCCTCTTCTCATCTCTCTGTACCTGCATTTCACAAGGAAGAGTTGAGTAATGATTCATTGTTTTGGTGTTTCTTTAAGTATTATTGTGTAAGGGACAGGTCCGAGAAACGAGGCTCTGATACCAACTGTAACGGCCCCGGAAATTCAAAAAAAAATACGTATAATAATCTGAGTGTAGAAGCGAAATAAAAGATTAAAGTTAACATCCCTTACATAATAACTTAAAAGTACTAAACAATATCACGGAATAAGTTCTCTGAAAGAAATACGAGAAATGAGAAAAATAAAAGAAACTATAAAGCATCTAGCATCTACTTGCAGTCTTCTTGTGGATCGGGCTCGGGAACCAAGTCCTTCTGATATGAAATTGTTAAATAAGGAATGAGTTACACTAGCACAGTAAGGACATCACACTATATCACCGTCTCAGAAGCAAATGTTGGTAGAAAATCAAAACAACCAATAGAGCAGTAGATTTAAACCAATACATTTATTTGGAATAAAACTATTTACCCTTTTTCTTACCCTTGGAAAACCTGTGAAAATAACCTATAAAGACAATAACATCATACAGATCACAATTTCATGTATAATCAGTAACATAAAACGTATCATGAATCCGTATTCATTAACAATAACTGATTATCACCGTTTCTCATTTTCACCAGCCTGCTAGTATCCATGGGGATCCATAAGGGTGTCCCCGCTACACGTGAACTATTTCCCTTAACAATCTTAATTTCAGGGTCGTTCCTATACCTTGTCCGGTATGAGCGCCAAGATATTAAACCTCAATACCCCGTCCGGTATGAGGGTGAAGCGAGCTGTCCCCATACCCCGTCCGGTATGAGAGCCAAATGACCAAGTCTCCATACCCCGTCCTATATGAGACAACGTTTACGGTAGGGTTCCTTATGAATCTGGTTCGTCCACCATCTCCTAAGATATCTAGTGAGGCTGTCACCTTATCTGTTTTCCCTTAGTCTCCGTTACCAAGTTAAACATAATCACATAAACAATAAACATGCACCTGGTAATACAATCATATCTTAAATTCCAAAATCACATAGTGGACAAGCAAGACGGTAATACATGCATTTAAACCATACAATATATAAAACAGATATCATCATACTTTTAGACTGTACAATAAATTAACAGTAATCGACAGAAAACAATATCCGATTTGGGCTCCATTAGCAATTTGTAATAAATCAAGTGCATCCATTTAATTTGTACAAAGGATCGTATTTTTATTTATTTGAACTTTAATTCCATGATAGAAAATAGGGTGAGGGGTCCTTACTTGATTCGACGCCGCAAACTAAATTGTTACTGCGCCTACGGGCGGTCCCTAGGTTCCCTGAATTGTTCAGGGAACTGAAACGCGCTTACGGCACTGACACATATCCCAAATAACCCAAAAATCAGACCCAAGGCCTACTCGGCCAATTTCGAGATTCCGGCACAGCGGCTTCGCCGTGCTCCGGCGGCGGTGCCGCCGCTCGCGGCGACGATCCGCCTCGTGTTGGCTATTTTCGGCCGTTTTTTATCGAATTCAGCCAAACTTGCATCGGTTCCTGTAAGAAAACACACTTAGGGCCCTCGGTGGGTCGAAAAAACACATAAAATTGAAACTCAACGACGGTGGGGCTCTCCGGTGCGGCGGATCCTCCGGTTCACGTTGTGGTTGGTCGTTTTTCTCCAGTCAACCTGTAGAGGAGGAAACGGTGATCACAACGATGAAAAGATCACATCGAACAGGAATCGAAAAGGGCCTCATCGGAGGCAAAAACTTAAACATCCCGCGGCGCCGCCGCCGTTGAGCTTCGGCAGCATTTTCCGGCCAATTGGCTGTTTCTTTCACTCCGATTTGGCCATGGGTGGGTTTGAAATCAAATTCTGAGCAAAGGGTAGAATGTTTACCTCGTTTGACTGTCGAAAATTGCTCCGGTGCAGCAGCGGGTGGCGGCGGCCGGCTCCCCAGCGGCTGGGTTGTATTCTCCGGCGAGGGGCTCTGGTGGCTAGGGTTAAGGTTTGGGTGCGGATGGGGTTATTTATACCCATCCGCTTTTGATCTAGGCCGTCCATCGCTTTTAATCTGGACCGTCTAATCGTGATTAAATAGGGAGTAAATCTACACCGTTCATTACGATTCAATCTGGGCCGTCCGTACGCATTTTTAATCTAAGCCGTCCGTGCGCACGGAAACGGATCTCAGTCGTTCGATCGCGCGCACGCAGATCCCCTACGTGGCCTCCTGCGTAAGCGTCTCCGCCACCTGGCACGTCCTGGTTGGTCGAGGCTGCTGACCGGGCAGTTGACGTGGCGTAACTTTTTTAAATTGCGTTTTGACCTCTATTTTTCGATTTTTCTTTCAAAAATACCCATAGAATCCAAATTTTCACCACTTTTTTCCAAAATTATTGTCAATTAAATCCTTAATTATTTTTTCACCATTATTATTATTATTATTACTATTATTTTTATTTAATCAAATTAAATTCAATTCAATTAATACATATTTATATTTATATAGAAAAATAAAAATAAAATAAAAAAATAATAAAAATAATTGGGTGTTACAAAATCTAAGCATATTTTAATATTTATTAAAACCTAAACATTTCAAACATGTAGACCATGTTTTATAAATTATGTATTAAACACAAATCCAAAGAAATTTGAGACAAAGTTAATTACTTTCTAGTTTTGGTCAAAATTTCCTCCTCATTTCTTCCTCTACTTGATTGAAGTCTTAAACCAAAAAGAAAACAAGTTTATTATATTTGCTTGAGAAGCATGTCTAAAAAACAAATTTCTTAATACTTCAATCGAGTTTCTTAAATTGTTTTTTGAAAACGTTTGAATGAATGATCAAAACTTATATTCTAATAAATTAAAGTCTATACTTTATGTACAGTTACTCACAAGAATGATATTTAGGTCAAATTAAGAGACGGAAGAAACCACATTAAAATAGGAAATAGTTTTGGAAACTAATTTTCTAAACTTCTTTAACGAAATTGACCCCAAAAAAAAATTATTTTCCATTAGGGTCAATTTTCCTTTTTCTTTTTCTAATCATGCACTTAGTTAGTGTCATAATATATTATAATACGTCTATATTTCATATGTATTGAGTTTTTTATTCTATTATGTAATATTACTACAGAATAAATCAATAACTTACGTTCTTTAATTCAAAAATACTATAATATAAAACTAACATTTTTAACTTTATTAAAATATCGAAATTTTTTTACACTTAATAAAAAGTTATCTAGATTGATAAAATAACTCATGATTTACCATCTATTCCACACAATCAAGCTCTATAAATACTCTTGGAAGTTCCAAGACATAATCCTTTTGTTCTTTTACTTTTTTGAAACTATTGTTCTTTTGCTTCATCCTTTCTTCAATTTCCTTCACTAACTTAATCATGGGAGAATTTACCTAAAGAAAATTAATGTTCCACTAACTTTCTATTTCTTCAACATGTTAAGAACCTTGCAACCTTTCATACCATGGCATAATTAATTTATTTTGATTTGGAAATTAAAACAGTTCTAATTGAAAAATCAATAGTTAAAATTTTCTGGTTATTGATTCAAACAATTTAAAATTTTGATTCCTAACCCATTTAGAAATAACTGTTTTAGTATTTATTATTTTTAATTTTGATTCAAGTCTTAATTTTATGGTTAATGTTGATCTTTTATAAGCTTTTTACTTGGAAAAGTTATGTAAAAAATTAATTACTCAATTTTGTTTTAAAAGTGCTGAAAGATCATCATAATCTGGTTTTCTTTTTTCTTTCTTAATTTCTTTTGAATTTTCAATGAAAATGCTTTTTTTTTAATCATAATCCTGTCTAATTTGTACAAAGATGAAGCCCTTTGAAAAGCTTTGGAAACTTATAATAAGAAGCATTATTTCTTGAGTTTGGAAGGTATTTAACTTCTTGTTCTTATAAGCTCTTTAGTAATATATAAGTTAATATATTTACAAAAAATTATATTTTAAACAAAATATTTCTAAAATGAGAATATGCAATCTCGACACCATGTAATCACCACCCTGTAATCAACTTCATACCAAAAACGTTTTGAGAATTACAAATGCATACCAAAAACGCAAAACTTCATACCCACAGATGTAAAATTGCATATGCAATTTCTTTGCCTACCCTTTTGCGTTGAGTGAATCTGTTCTCTCTCTTATTTCTAGAAAAAATCCTTTTTTTTTTTTGTTAATGCATTGACAAGATCGTTTCTGTTGAATGAATATGGTAAAATGGGATTTGAAGGCTGGATAGCTTGTAAAACCTACCATGTATTGGTGGGTTGAATTCGAGTCTTGATTTAAACGGAGGAAGATGGAGAATAAGATGAAGATGATGGCGCCACCCAAACCCTTTATCCCAAAAAAACCGAAAATCGATCTCAAAGACCTACCCCCCATTAATCTATCTCCCATCAACAACCCCATAACTCTGGTAATTTCTTTTCTCCTTTTAAATAATAACAGTCAGGCATGATTCAGAATTTGTAAGGTATTCATTTGTAAGGCTCTTTTCTTCTGTATGTTTTCAGTCAAGGCGTGAGAAGCGCTTTGCAGGTGGTTCTTTTTATTCAAGAAAGCGCGAAGACCTCGAGACCACTGGGGATGCAGTTCGCAAAGGTACTGATCTGTACTGTTCCTAATTCCCTTTGAAGGGTATTTTGCTTCATTACTTACAGGGGAGATTTATAATAGAGTTTATAATAGCATTGTTTATATATGCTTGTTTCTTGTGGGACTATCGCAGGAAGTACACCCCCTAAGTCACAACAGAACAATAAACATCATTCATTTGCAGGTACTCAAGTACGTGTGTCTCTGTGTGTATATAGATGTATATATATTATTGTATTATTAATCTGGATTGTTTCTTGTGGGACTATCACAGGAAGAACGCCCCTTAAGTCACAACATAACAATAAACCTCAATCATTTGCAGGTACTCAATTGCGTGTGTGTGTGTGTATATAGATGCATATATATTATTATATTATTAATCTGGATGTTTTAACTGTAATTTTTTCTGTATTAATCCTTAACTCACGAAAAAGTCTTTGACTGGATGGTTAGTATACCTTTTTGTGAGATTCGAGTCGAGTTATGCGTTCCTGTGTGGTTTTAGTAAGATGTTAGTATGCGTTTTTGTAGGATTGTTGAGTCGAGTTGTGTATTCTAGTGTGTTTTCAGTAAGATGTTAGTATGTTGTAGGATTTGAGTCGAGTTCTATGTTGCTGTGTATTTTCAGTAAGATGCTAGTACGTCTTTTTGTAGAATTCGAGTCGAGTTGTGCGTTCCTGTGCATTTTCAGTAAGATGTTGAATGTTTGTGTGTCATCTAATTAGTGAAATGTATGTATTTATTTTTTATTTTTTATTTTGGAGAATCCTTAACTTATCCAGAAACAATGAGATGGTCAAATCCTTAAATAAAAACCCAGATAAGTCTGTTCATTTCCATCCTTTGGTCTATTAAAATGGGAATCTTTTGTTTTATTTTAAGTGATTTTACATCAGCTGAGAATTATCCAATATAATGAAGTAAAAGGAATATAAAATCTCATGACACCATACTTTAGACAAATCCAGTATGATGATGTATTTTATCTTCTTGTCGTTTAATTGGGATTCTTAGTTTACATATATTTTTTACTAGATTTGTGATAATGCAGTGGAGATATAACCAGGGTTGTTCTTGATGCTTCCATTGAGAGGCATATTGTAATTTAAATCCGTTAGCTATGATTAGTTGAGACATGGATAATATCTTAGCGTATAAACGAATCATGATGATAACGGTAGAAGATAAACCTTTGATCTTACCTCTTTTCTATAATTTTCTTAGTTGGATTATGTCACATGTAAGAATGATGATACATATTACTATTCAGTAGACTTTTATAGTTTATTAAGTGATAACTTTTATTGGCATGGCTTTTTGGGTTAAGTCGGTCATATATCTTTTTGTTTCCAACTTTTAGTTGAGTTGGTTGTGTTCAACTCATGGCTTGTGCGGGAAGAATTATAATTTTTGAAAGTAAAAAGTCAAATTGTTGTTGAATGATGATAATATGTCGTTGTTATCCAATTGAATGTGGTTGAATTAAGTGATGCTTTACAGATGCTCCGCGGCAGATATCAGCCAAATCCCAGCTGCATGAAGTCTGTGCTGCGAAGAAATGGAAAGGCCCTGTGTATAAATGCTGCAAAGAGGAAGGGCCTTCTCACATCAGATTGTAAGTACAAGTTTTACATAAATTTTGTGAAATATGTAATAAATTAAGTATGAGACTTCCCTAATAGTTCAATAGGTATTGACTTTTTAAACTATTACGAGAGATTGAGATCAGATGAGTATAATTTCTTACCTAATTAATCATTTAATTCAAAGTCAAGAAATACTCTGAATTCTGAAGAAAGCTCGGAGTAACCATTTTTCGTCTAAGAATTGCACGTGTTGAACAGGTTCACATTCAAGGTTGTGATTGAGATGGAGAATGAATCAAGAATTTTGGAGTGTTTTGGTGCTCCTCACTCCAGAAAGAAAGAAGCCGCAGAGCATGCAGCAGAAGGGGCATTATGGTACCTGCAGAGGGCGGGTTATATCCAATTAAACAAGGCATGAGCTGAAGATATTAACCAAGTAGAGCTCGTTCTTTAGCATACTGTACATTTGACATTATAAACCAGACAGTTATATATTTTGGCTTGTAACCATATTTAAGCCTATTTTCTATCGTTTAAGGATCAGTTGCAAAACCTTCTATCAGTTACTCAGTTTGTGAACCTCCTTAAATGTTGTTAGTATTTGTCTGTCATGAGGGCTCGTGTTTGCCGAGCCCTTATCCCAAATTATGAAATATGATACTTACCTTGACGGGTCCATAGGTATCGAGAAGACTCTTTGGCTATGGTTATTATTAGCATACATTACATGGGTAAACATTATTAAGCAGAAAACAATATATTTTGGCTTATAATGATATTAAGCCTCTTTCTTTCCCTATGGTTTTAGGAACAGTTGCTAATGCTTTTACTGCGGATAGAATTGTGAATCTCCTTGGCTGTTATTATTTGTCGCACTGTCTCAACTTGCATGGTAGAGAGTTCGACTTTATTCACATGTTTCTAGATGTATTTGAGTAAGTCGAATGTCTTGAGATATGTTAGGCTATAACATTTATTACTTTTTAAAAAATGCTTTTGACTTTAAATATATATATTCGAACTTAATATAACCATTCATCATCCAGTTTTTCTCATCTGCAAACCCTAGCTGTCGCGACAGCCACCTTCGGTCGCCCAACTCCAAACTGAGTCGTAGCTGTTGCCATTGTTATGTCCAGCCTCGCACCAAGCAGAAAGTAATGAAATTACTTTTAAACTAATATCAGAAATTTTTAAGTCATTATGTAAGCATAAGATAATTACAAGTAGATAAAAAACTGAATGTATGACTTATAGTAAACTTATGTCTGAGATGTGGAAAAAATTTAAAAAGAAAAAGGATCGGTTCCTAATTAAGTCACAAATATTTTCATCTTTTTTATAAAGTTTATTTGCATTTTGCAAAGTAGTCGTTAATTATTTTATAAAGTCATATTTTTTAAAAAAAATTTAAAAAAGACTTCAATTTTAACAATTAAATATCGTCTTTAGTACTTCAATCATATATATTGCTAATCAAAATCAAATTAATCAAAAAGTCATAAAAGTAGAACTATCAGTTTTAAACACATACGTTCCTTATAATCATACCGGATATAGTAATTTTTGAATCAACCACATAGATAATAGATATAATTATAGTAATAAATAGATATGAAAATCTCATCTATATATCTTTCTAGATATTGCTAATCAAAACTAAATTAATTGAAAAGTCACAAAAGCAAAATCATTAGTTTGAAACAAATATATATTTGTTGTAATCACATCTGATATAGTAGTTTTTCGAATCAACCACAGAGATAATAAATACAACTATAACAACAAATAGATATAAAAATTGTCTTTTTTTTTAAATATTATTAATTAAGACTAAATTAATCAAAAAATTACAAAAGTAAAATTATTAATTTTAAACAGATATATGTTCGTTGTAATCATATCCGATATAATAGTTTTTCAAATCAACCACATACATAATAGATATAACTGCAGCAACAAATAGATATAAAAATTCCATTTATATCTCTTTCTTCAATAGTTGTTAGAACAAGAAAGATTATTCATATCTTTACAAAAATTTACATTGACATATTTTGCATTTTAGGTTTTATATAATTGTACCCTTTTTACCTAAGTAAAATTTTTTTATAATTAATTATATAAACCTGTAATACAAACAAATCAAATAATCACTATATACAATGCCTTCTAGAAGAATTATTAATGGAACAAACCATTAATGGAAAAATTTAACTCACTATGCATCTTGTGTTATAATTATTTTAGATATTAAAACCAAATTACCTTGAAATACATTACGAAGTCCATATGGCTATTGGGAACATATCTTGTGTTATATTGTATTTATATAAATTAGAAAAAAAAGAACTTGGTAGGGTAAATTCATCCCCCTCAAATACATGTAACCTCAAAAAATTAGGTTTCTAGATCAGCTGAAGTGCTACTTATATATATATATATATATATACACCTTCATTCTCTAGTTTGAAAGGAACAAGGGCTGGACATCAAAAAATGGGAATCACCATTGAATGAAATATAACAAATAAAACCTCATAGTACCATAGAATACTCTCATTCCAAATCTAAAAACTTCCTCAACAACTTAAGAACTTCTCTTATTCCTGATCCTTGCTTTCATCTAAAACAATTTCTTATTCCTCATCTTTGCAGTCTGTCCCAAGAAAAAATAATCTTATTCCTATCCTGGCTTTCTCCTAGAAGAAGATTATACTGGAAGCGAAGGCAAACTAGAATATGTTTCAGTTTCTCATAACCCAGTTCTGCCTCTCAAAACTGGTTGCTGACCTCTTTCAGACAGTGTAGTGTTGCTGGATGGTCTCAATATCAAGTCCCTTAAGTTTCACCACTGATTCAACATGTCCTTTGAGAGTGTGAAGCTCCCTCAACCTGGTAACAACCAAATAGGAGCAAACAGATGATCAGGACATATTACTGGAAGGAATTAAAACATTTGATTTTTAGCTAGCAGTGATTATAATTCACCTGGCAACTTCAGCACGGCGTTTGGCCTGTTCAGCAATCTCAGACAACTCCCTGTAGTTACTTTTCTCATTAAAGAGTTCTGATTCTGGAGGTTGGAGGCCGTGCAAGGTGCGTTGAGCGAGAGCCCACTGTGCCTCCCTCTCCCCTCTTCCATAATCCTTCTTGGTTGTGAAGGCAGTCTGAATATCAAGCAGGAAGGAACTGTTATTCCAGATGATATGTTTGACGCCTTTTTCTTTATAAAGAAATTGGTTAATTAGTTAGATACCTTATTCTGGAGTAGATTATCCCAGGCCTTGCCACTCAAAGCATATCGGATAATAAACTTGAGGATGTCCAGTGGGAGGTAGGTGATTATGCTGTAGAGCCAGATAACACCAGCCCATCCCCATCCAATGCCTTCGACTCTCGCAAAGCCCCAGTGTGCATAGACAGCAATGATTGTAGCCACCTTAAACAAGTTCAAAATCCATATGAGAATATTCTTCTTCAATATGTAACAGAGAAGCAACCTAAACATTGGAACATACCACTTACCAGTTGTGCTACAAAGAAGGCGAACACAAGCAAGAACCCAGGGCGTTCAACGAAAGACCAGCTACGCGAGCGAGTAACAAAGATGAGTGCTTGACTGATTATACTCACTTGAAGATAGATAGCACCCGTAAGCTGGCGAGGATTCTCCTTGATAGACCTTACACCAAATTTCTTCTGCAGTTACCAAACTATAATTAACTATGTGAAAACTTGGTGTTTATAAGAAGTTCAACTGAAGCAATGGAAATGTACGTCTCCATTACATCTTTTGACAAATATATGAATGTTTGTGAAAAATATTCTCGTATTTGGGCATTTATTGAAAACCTCAGACAAGAAACAGAATATTCTTGTTTTACTTGGCTTAAATAAAATTTCCTTACTGTAAAGAAGTCAGAACTGAAAGCAGCCCAGAAGAAAACAACGGTCATGACAGCCAGGTAGGCACCAAGGACAATGCCAGTGGCAAAGATTTCCTTGAGTTTCCATGAGTCAGGGATAGGAGACGGCTTCACCCTGTCTTTAGAAATGGTCATGATAGTTCCATCATTGAGTACGGCAATTATCAGAACCATAAAAGGTGAGAAATCAAACTTCCAGATAAGTGCAAGGAGCAAAAATCCCAGAACAATTCGAATTGTTATTGAAACTGCATAAATTGTGTAGTTCTTCATTCTCTGGAATATTGCTCTGCTTGTTAAAACAGCACTCACGATGACACTCAGTCCTGGTTCTGTAAGGACTATATCCGATGCACTTCTAGCCGCATCTGTTGCATCAGCAACTGCAATTCCAATGTCTGCTTTTTTGAGAGCTGGTGCATCATTTACTCCGTCTCCAGTCATGCCACAGATATGCTTCCTATCTTGAAGCCTCTTCACGATCTCATATTTGTGCTCTGAATGCCATCAGTTAGCATCATGGAGGAAAAATGTGCAGTTCTTTTATAAAAGTTATTTAATTTCAGAACTTAAATTTCTGTTTTGAAACCAAAATTTTTATAATACTTCATTCCTAATAAAGTCTTCTTCTTTTATCTAAATACAGTAAGATGATAATCATCAGGAAAAGCTGTTTTGGTCGAATTACCAGGGAAGACGCCAGCAAATCCGTCAGCCTTCTCAATAAGTTCATCAACATTTAGAGCATCGACATTGTCATCTTTTGTTTGTCCAAGGAGTACCGATGAAGGGTACATATTGGTTCCCATACCAAGCCTGCGACCAGTCTCCTTACCGATGGCTAGCTGATCACCAGTGATCATCTTAACATTGACACCAAGATCAAGGGCACGTCGGATTGTCTCAGCACTATCATGCCTTGGAGGATCAAAGAGAGGTAGGATACCCACAAATTGCCATGGTCCTCCCGGGCTGTCCTTGCTTTTTTCTGGCACTGTCTGCAGTAGTAAATGTTCCACTTTAATCATTTTGATAAAGTGTCATAATGTACCAACTAAATATCAGACTTCAGGAGTTATATGATACAAACACACTTGTCTGCCAACAGCAAGAGCCCGAAGTCCTCGATCAGCAAATTTATCGATAATGGTGTGAGCTTTCTTCTTGGCATCTTCCCCAAGGTTGCAAAGTTCAATAATCTGGTAGAGATCTCAGGTATAAATTAACCAAAAAACAAAAACAAAACTACAGAGAAAGAAAGGGGAAATATATCTATATATATGGAATTAATATCTTGTATTATCTAGAACCTGTTCTGGTGCGCCTTTGCTGACTCGATGCCAACTGCCATCGGAGTCAATATATGTGATTGCTGTACGCTTGTCCACTGGATTGAAAGGGAAAAAGTGCACCTCTGTGATACCTGCTCTGGCCTGCAGAGGAAACAAGGTAAAACTTTGACCAGAGTTAATTTAATACCGAGGCCAATACGAATAAAATGCTTGACGGTAGAAGTAGTGGCACAGACACTTAAGAAACCAAAATTAGTACACAGATACACTCACTGACGAACACATTCAAAACGTATTGGCAAGTTTGAATTTTTCTACTGCACATCATGCAGCACGAAATGCAAATGCCATCTTTGGAGCTAAAAAATAAATGAAAATATAATTTAGGTGGCAACCTAAACTGTTTCCCAGCTTACTTCGGAAAATAGTCGAATTTCAAGATTCTTACTCTGGCTAGTTTACAAACAATAAAACCATACACTTGAAAGAATTAAACACACAAATTCTTTATTTTTTTTTCTGGGAAACCTTCTGTTAAAAAATAAAGCAGAAAGTGCCAAAAAAACAAAGAAGGAAACTCGTTTAACTATTTGATCAGAGACAGAAGAAAGAACCTAGCTGTCTGCATAACTAGTAAACCAGCTCTTAAGGGACAAAGAAAAGGCACCCTTAAAACCTAGGTGACATATGGTTCTAGCCAATTCCAAATAGATATTATATTATCCCTTCACCCTAACCCAAGCTGCGTAGGTCTTAATATGAAGAAAAAACAAAACATAAAAGAATTCACAAATTAACCACGTTATACCTCTTTAGGGTCACTTAGCATTCCAACAATACAACCATCAATGGCGTCCTGGTTTTCAACCCTAGAAGCTCTCGCGGCTAGCAAGATTACAGAATCCTTGTCAACATTCTTTGTGAATACCTGAAAGTAAACAAAATAACTTAGTCATATTTTAATAAACATCACAAATGATGATCTCTTAAGATATCAATCAAAATGCAATTTCTTCTTTCCAAGTTTCCGTCGAGATATGCATGTCGAGTGCTTCAAACCTTATCACTCTCGGTAGTTCAACTTTGATTTGTACTTGTAATTGAGTTTGTGACTAACCTCAATCATGCTCCTGTCAACTGTAAGCTTGTTGAGGGTAAGAGTGCCAGTTTTATCACTGCAGAGGACATCCATTCCGGCCATCTCTTCAATAGCTGTCATCCTCTTGGTAATGGCACCTTGCTCTGACAGCCTGTGAGACCCAATGGCCATTGTCACAGACAACACTGTTGGCATGGCAATTGGTATTCCTCCAATAAGAAGCACCAAAAGATTGTCAATTCCATCTCTGTATTTCCGGCGCTGGATTGGGTACATTACCACTATTTCTATGACCATGCCTAATGCAATGGAGCAGATACAGAAGTTTCCTATGGCCGTTAACACCTGATAATGATAATTAGGAATAAAAAAGAATAGTTAGCAAAGAGTGAGAACAAATTTTCAAAACTTGCAGGCAGCTTCTAATGCTAATGTTAGTGAAATACCGACTCCTCCTGATAATGTTAGGAAGAAAGAAGAAGGGGGCTTTGATCCTAGCACCTCGGCAAGTAACTCCATATCTATCAGAAGTGCATATTATGTGACAAGTCACCTTACGGTTCATTCCTTTTCTTGGATAACAAGCAACTTAAGACTATCCAGCAAACTTTTCATGTTAGTTTAATAACATTACCTTTTGGAAGTGCCCCTCTTGATTAGTGCTGTCAACGAGGTGAGCAGCTTTACCAAAGAAGGTGTGCACTCCAGTGGCGATTACAATAGCTTCAAGCTCACCTTGCTTGCAAGTAGACCCAGAGAAAACTTCACTGCCAGGATGCTTTGTTACAGGCAAGGACTCGCCCGTGAGGGCAGACTGATCAATCTTCAGGGGATCACCCTCCAGGAGACGAGCATCTGCAGGGATGATATCTCCCAACTTGATGCTGATGATATCTCCTGGCACCAATATTGCAGCTTCTTGCTCGCTCCACCTTCCATCTCTTAGAACCTTCAGTCATAATTAACATAGAAACACGCATGAACACACAAATCCCGTCATAGTTTCTCGATGTTTTAACCAAGTAATCATTCGAATATACCTTGGTTTTGGGAGCAAGACCAGCCATAAGTGCAGCTGCAGCATTCCCTGCATTATTTTCTTCTATGAAACTTATAGTTGAGTTGATGAGCAGCAACACCACTATACCAACAAAATCCTGCCAGTCCGGTGGCCTTCCCTGCATTCGTTACTTGACATCAACATCAACAGTATTAGGAGATGATCCATCAATGACATTGATGGCAAATACATCATGACAGAGAAATAAATAAAAAAGATCATTTACTCCTCCATTTGCCAAAGCAATGGCCATGATGGCAGCAACCTCCATAACCCATGATAGAGGATTCCACATAAACCCCAAGAATTTCAGAAACTTGCTTTCCTGTTTCAAGTTTCTCAAATGTTAAATTTATAGTGTCTTCTTAAGAAAAAGTGCATTTAAAGTATGAACAGAAATGATTGCCTCTTTCTCTTCAAGCTTATTAGGACCGAAAATCTCAACTCTCTTCTGCCCTTCCTCACTCGTCAAGCCATCTCTCGTGCATCTCAGCGACTCAAACACTTCTTCAATCGGAATCCTCTCCTGTTTATCCACAAACACCATTAACAAACAGAGTAATACAAAATCTACACAATCAAATAAAGAGATTCTCCTTGTACCAAGTCGACATTCTCCTTCTTTATTTCATTCAAGCTAAGGTCCCTGTCCGCCATTGTCTATTGCTTAAGAGTTACAGAAACACACCGCTGAAGCCAAGCAAAATTCAGAATGAATCAGCAGAAAGATGAGGATGATAAAGAGCGGAGCATGATTAACAATTTTGTTGAAGAATTGAAAACGAAATATCTGAATGGGAGTAGAGAGAATGAGTAACTTAAATATGAGTTTGTTAAAAATGGCATGAACCTCAAGTGAGCGAAAGAGCGGGACTCTTGCTTTTCTCTCCCGTAGTCCCGGTCTTTCGGTTATTTCCAACAATACATATTTTTAAGGATTAAATTTATTTTTCCAATTAAATTTTTTTTTTAAAAAAAAAAAATATAAAAAATTTTTTAAATAAAAATTAATTAATGGTCTAAATTTTTACGCTTCATCAATTAAATCATGGAGATTTAAATTGAGATTAATGTTAATCCATTCATTAATTGGATTCTCCTTTTCAAAATTCCAAGATAAGAGGATTTTTGTTTAACTTCCCTCGTATTTTTGTAATATCTTAAACAACGGACGTGCGTAATCCACACACACACACACATATATATATATATATATACATATATTATAACTATAGCTTACATATTATATAAAAATAAAATTTAATTTTTAAGTAATTGCAAACTATACACTGTATAATTTTTAAATATAAAATAATAAATTTAATTTTTAATTTTACAATCTAAACCTACTTAATCAATCCTGCTAATCACAATCTCTCCGGTGATTGTTCGTTCTCTCGCAACCCTATCCCCTTGAAAATCTCAGCTCCTTATCCGATTTGAGCCTCTGAAAACCCTAGCCGAACCTTTTCCCGCAGCTCTCTCCTCTAGTCCCTTTTTTTTTTTTTTTTTGCCGTTGCCTCTTGTAGTTCATCTTCCGCCTCTCCGGTCCTCTCCTTTTTTTTCAAATAGCCTCTGTTCTCCAAGCAAGCCGCCAGATCTTCACCTTTTGCTATCTCCAAGTCTCCTTTTACTGGAGAACCGCACATCAGATTCCCACCGTTGTCCCTTGAGCAACAGTTTCTTGCCATTCGCGTGCTCCATCGTTCTCTGTCTTGTACGATTCGAGCTCTGCAAATGGCTGTCCGTCCTTCTGAAACTCTGCTTCTTTTGGCGAGGACAGCTCACCCGCGTGCCCCTCTTCTGTCTTCTCTCTCTCTCTCTCTCTCGAGCTTCTCTTTCTCTAAACTACAATCCACCAAAACGATGTCGTTTACGAATAGGGGTAATGGGCCGGATATTGGGCCTGGATTGGGCCAAATTGGGTCATTTTAGGCTTATGATATTTGATTTCGGGATGGAAATATGGGTTGGGTTACGGAATGGATTTAAGATGGGTTGTGGTTAATGAATTGGGTTGATGAATATGAAAATGGGCTTTAAAGGGAAAGAAAATTAAAATTGAGTATGAATATGTATATATATATATATATATATGTATTAATATGTAAGTTGAATGTACGAGAGGTTTACAAGTTAAATTAAACTTTGTTTTGTAACATTATACTTGGAAAACGAGGAGTATCAATTTTTTTTTTTTTCATTCTCAAAATATATAATTAGATTGTGTAATAATATATTTGTATAACGTACATGCATGGCATTTGATCATCTAAAAGTTTATGTCACAACTAAATCTGAAATAATTGAGGGGGGGGGGGGAGAAGAAGAATGTAGCAGAGACATATTTTTTATGTCATTATTATAAAGTTGCATCATTGGGGTGGCTAATTAAAATAATTTCTTTTCTTTTAAAAAAAATAAAAAAAAAAACCATGTGCATGCTAACATGCACATGTGGTATACGATATGTGGATAACATGGACGTGCATGTGAAGTTATGGAGAGTGATAATAACAACATATAATACAATATAATTTTAAGTGTATATAATAATCTTATTTTAATAGAAAATTGAGATACCTTTTCCATACTTGTCCCCCAAACTAATTTAATTTAATTTACTTTAAAATAAAAAAAAAACAAATGGGTTTTATTCATCTAATTTAGTTCTTAATTATATAATAATATATGTATATATATATATGTATATATATCATGTAGAAATCCAATCAATACAAACCAAGGATCTACGTGGGTACTAAACATAGAATTGATTTACGTTCATTGTCTCCCTCCATGATTTGGACATGAGATTCCATGTACACCATGATTAATTTTGACTGCTTTTGATTTCTTAATTAATTTAATTATTTTTATTCTTCAATCAATTAATTGAGCTGCAAATATAACAAACAAGAATTTTTAGTTGGTATTATTTTAATTTTATAAGCACGGTGAGTCCAATTATGTACGTGACAACATTATACAAATTGAATATATATATATATATATGTGACAATGAAATATAAAGACCAAAATTCATGTTATAAAATGTAGTCCGGTTGGATTATATAAATGGTATTTTAATTTTATATATATATTTATAAAAAAAAAAGTAACCATTGATTATCATATAAAAATTTAAAGTTACATGTAATAAATAACTTGAGATTTTACAAACTGTTAGTTTCGACTTTTAAGTTCTTATACTAGTGATATCTGAGTGGAAAATATTGAAACTCAACTAAAATAAAAAGAGAAGAGAAGAAAATTATATATTTATGTGAATTTTTTTATACGAATTTTCAGTCAACGGGTTAATTTTTAAATTGACGAATTACGAAAAAAAAATTATAAATACGAATTCTGACAGATACTTATCGTCATCCTGAATAATAGATACAATTTTTATTATAAATGAGATTCATTACTTATATAATAACTAAAATCTTTATAATTATTTATTATTTATCTAACTTTCTAAATAATAAATAGTTCAAATTAAATTATCGAAACAAAGTTGACAGTTGCATGGCATTACTATATAGTAAAAAAGATAATTATTATCATCTTAAATGATAGATACAATTTTTATAGATGAGATTCATTACTTATATAATAACTATAATTTTTATAAATATTTTATTATATATTAACTTCTTAAATAGTAGATGATTCAAATTAATTACCGTGACAGTTGTATGGTATTACTATATAGTAAAAAAAATAAAATTACAGAAACAATTATAGAATTTCTTCTTGTGGGGGACAAAAGCAATTCCCAACTGGATAATTAATGATTAAGCATGATTTCTTCGATTAGAGGAATGGATCCCACCAACATTTTGTTTCTTAAAAAAGTTGAAACTAATAATTTAACTTAATTAGAAAAAACTTATATAATTTAATTAATTATGTATTTGTATACATTAATGGGTAGTCCAATATTTGTACCCATAATTCTATTTGTTCATATATATGTGTGTGTGTGTATGTATATATGTATGTATATTTGTTCAATCATTTGCAATTAAACGAGCGGGGAAAAAATCAACTTCATTGTGTTTAAAGCAAGAATTTCAATTTAATTAATTAATAGTTATTAAGAATAGTTAAAAATAATTAAACACATTTAATTATAATTAATTATCAACGACCAAGGTTTTCATTTGCTTAAATAATATCTTTAAACCAAGTGATTAAACCATTTTTCCACAAATTAGGAGTGCACCAAAGTTGATTACAATAATAGTAATACACATTTAATTACAATAATTTTCAATGGGTATTTAAGGAGAACATATTATATGTGGGTATTGGACTGATTTAGATTGAAATTTCTCATACACATATATATATATATATATATACATACACACACACATATAATAATAAATAAATATAATTATTTTTGTAGGGAATTATGAGCATGAGTTCAATTATGATGTTCGCACCCGCAGTAAAGTATGGAAAAGCAATATAAAGAGGTAGTGATGAATAGATGTTGTGTGTAATTGATGAGTCATAATTGGATATGATCTTCAAGGAATTCCTTTGCTTCCTTTGGAATTATATGCTTTATAATTATTACAAATTAAGGTATATATGTATCTCTGTGTGTGTGTATATATATATATATATATATTAGTTCCTAGGTAAGCTACCCCCTATGTGATTAATTAATTAATTAATTAATTATATATGCAATAATATATTTATCAAGTACCCACGTATAATATATTGGTTATTCATGATCATTCATTATAACTGATCATTTACATATTGATTGGGCAAAAAATACGTATAATCTTCATGTCCAAATATATATATATATATATATATATATATATATATCCCCACATACTTGCAAGAGCTCCATGGTTATGCTTATATATAAATCATATTGCTATACTATAACAAATGAAAAAGATCCCCCAAATGGAGACTATCTTGATTAGTAGAATTTAATTATTGTTTCTAGCATTCCAAAAGTTTTTTTTTTTTTAAAAATAATTTAAATTATTATTTTATGTAATAATATTAAAAAAAACAATTAATTAATTATTTTTTAACTTTAATAATATTTAAATCTTTAATATCTGCGGGCAGTCAGAGAAGATAGAGTACGAGAGACAGTAGATGGTGACAATGAACAACTCATAGTGCCAAATGACAATCACTAAGCTATGGACGATGGTTGCCAAATAACAATCTTTTGTTGGATGATTAGTACTTGTATTATTTTTATAAGATTATGAATTTAAATATTAGTTATGTGTCCGGTGTGTATTTGTTAGTAAATTATGTGATTATTAATTTATATGTATCATTTAATTAAGAAAATATTATACTATGACGTTTCCGCCCAAAGTTAAGAGTGAATCCAAAATATCTGCAGCAGTAGAATGTGAAGAACTAGTCGTTACGATAGACTTGGTCAACAAGCAATTGAAGTCATTATCCCATTTTCAAGTTCATGTTTTTTTTTTTCCATTATCTTAATTGCTTAAAATAGGAGCCATCAATTATATTTTTTGTATATTTAAAGTTGACAATGAACAACAATGAATCATGAAAGAAAATGAAGTTCACCAATCAAGCTATCCAGAAATCAACGTTTTGTATAAAAGATAACAAGTAAAGTTGAAGGAAAATACCGAATTGCGCAGGTAATCCTCAGTGAGGGTGGAAGGTGCGGAACGAGTGAACAAAGAAAGAAACTCGGTGAAGGCAGAAGGCGCTAAGGCGAGTGAACAGAGAAAGAAGCTCGGTGAAGGTGGAAGACGCGGAGGCGAGTGAACAAGAGAGACGTTCTTTGCAGGAGTGGGTGTGCGGTGTGTGTATGTATTTACCTGCAAACAGCTAGAAATAAAATGCAAGAAAATAAAGCAAACTGAAAGCTTTCGGTATTCATTGGTAGTAGCAAAGTGGAGAGAAAATTAGGGTTTCTTGGGGAAGAAGACGAGTTTAAATACCTGTCTTGTCCTCGAGCTTACCTGAGCTCGAATGTACCGGATCACTCTTTAGTGAACCAGTGCAATTTAGTCTTTTGTCATGTGGGCTAGGTCAGCCTGTTTTATACATGCCAGATAACATCCCCGCTCAAAATAGAGAGTAGATGTTTTCTGATCCCATCTTGATTATATGTTCCTTGAGAAGCCAACTAGGTAGAGCTTTAGTGAAAATATCTACTAGTTGTTGTTTGCTGTTCACATGTCTCGTAACTATACTCCTTTCCTCTACCTTATCCCTGACTAAATGACAATTTATCTCAATGTGCTTGATTCTTTCATGAAACACAGGATTGACAGCTATGTGTATGGCTGCCTTGTTATCACAATATGTCTGTTGCCCCTAAATTACACACCTTAAGGTCATCAAGCAAGTATCTTATCCAAGTTAGCTCATAACGCACACTAACCATGGCTCTATATTCTGCGTTTGCTGAACATCTAGAAATTCTTTGTTGTTTCTTAGATTTCTAAGATATCAATGAATTGCTTAGAAGAACACAATATCATGTGACAGACTTTCTTGTGTCTGGGCATCCCGTCTAGTCACTGTCAGTATAAGCTTTTAGTTTTAGCTCAGATGTATTTGAGTAAAGTAAACTTTGGCCTGGTGTACCCTTAACATACCTTAAGACTTTGTATGCAGTCTTTAAGTGACAGTCTTTAGGACTCTCATAAACTGGCTTAGAACTTGAACATAGTAAGCCATATAAGGTCTTATCAATGTAAGGTACATCAATCTTTCAATTAACCTCCTGTACATCGTTGGATCTAGTATTGGCTCTCTTTCATCATTTGAAAGTTTAATATTCTGGTCCAAGGGGAGCGATGAGGTCTTGCTTCCTAGAACTACTGCATCCTTTAAAAGGTCTAAGGCATATTTCATTTGGCATATATGAACCCCTCTCTTTGACCAAACAATTTTAATGCCAAGGAAATACTTTAAATTTCCTAAATCCTTAATTTTAAATTTGTTATCTAATGGTATTTTTAGTTCTTTAATAACAGATTTATCATTACCTGCCACAATAATATCATCAACATATACAAGTAGTACGGTAAAGCTTTCGCCATAGGTCCTCACAAATAAATTATAGTCGGCCTTGGATTGCTTGAATCCTTATTGAGTAATAAACTCAGAAAATTTAGCAAACCACTATCTAGATACTTGCTTAAGCCCATACAAGTTTTTTTGAAGTCTACATACTTTTTCTTCTTTCTTTTTAAGATGTCTAGGAGGAAGCTCCATGTACACTTCCTTATTTAAATCTCCATGTAAAACAGTGTTGTTGGCATCTAACTATTGAAGGTGTCATCCTCTGATTGTAGTTAGAGCCAATAATACTTTTATGGAGACAATTTTGGCCACAGGTAAAAATGTTTCGTAATAGCCTAGACCTTCTCTTTGAGTGAAGCCCTTAGCAATAAGTCTAGCTTTATGTCTTTCAATGGTTTCATCTGCTTTAAATTTTACTTTATAGACTTACTTACATCGTATTACTCTCTTTCCTGCTTGTAAATAAACTATTTTGCAAGCTTTATTTTTTTCAAGAGCTTGGAGTTTGTTTTCCATGACATTTCTCTAGTTTGGGTCCTTGCTGATCTCCTCATATGAACTTGGTTCATTATGGGATGCTATAGTAAATATGTACTTTTTATGTCCCCCCATAAGTCTACTATATGCAACTGTGCTTGATAGGGGAACGACACCACCATTGCGAACTTGTGGATCAGACAACTCTATATAATCATTGTTCCCTTGAATCTGATCACATATATAGTCCCTTAAGTACTCTGGTGACCTCTTTGTCCTCATTAATTTTCTCTTTGGAATCTCATCGTCATTCATATGGTATTCTCTTCTTTCTCCTTCCCCATCAATCATTTTTTGACTGTTGGATACCTCTTCTATTTGTGTGAGGTCTCTAACCTCCATATCTGACCTATCTTGACCCATCACTTGGTCCTTGATGCTATCTTGTACAAAGGTGTTTGATTTTAGTTCGTATATCAATATATTTCTAGACTCATGTATAATTTGTATATCGTTTATATACTTCATTTCCTGTTGAGGAAATACTTTTTCATGAAATATTATGTTTATAGAAATAATGATGTCACCGGTCTCTTCATCTAGCAATTTGTATCTTTTTGTACCAAAAGGATATCTTCTGAGCACACATTTTCTTGCTATTGCATCGAATTTTCATCTTCCACTCAATAAAGTAGACGCGAAGGCTAACCACCCAAATACTTTCAGATGACTATAATTTGGTTTCTTTCTATGTAGAATCTCAAAATGTGTCTTCCCCCTTAACAAGGAATAGGGTGTTCTGTTAATTAAATATGCAGAAGTAAGAACAAAATCGCTCCAATATTTGGTGTCCATTCTATTTTGGAATTTTAACGCCTTTACAATGTTGAGTATTTGTTGATGTTTTCTCTCCACTCTCCCATTATGTTGTGGAGTTTCCACACAACTTTTTTGATACATGATTCCTTTTTCATCATAAAATCTCTTTATTTCAAATTCTCTTCCGTTATTAGTTTTAATTACTCTTACTTTCTTATCAAATTGAGTCTCAACAAAGGTGTAAAAATGTTACAAATGTAAACTTGTTTCAACCGTACTTTGCATCATATATACCCAAATATATCTAGTAAAATCATCAATAATTGTTAAAAAATATCTTAAACCATCATAAGAAATTTCATTACAAGATCCCCAAGTATCGCAATGTATTAAATCAAAACATTGTTATTCTTTATTACTACTATAAAAAAATGAAAGTTCATGCATCTTTGCCAATGGATGTACATAACATAACTTAGACTCTTTGTTTGCTAACATATCAAAATCAAAATAAGATTTGAATGAAGGGTGTCCAAGCTTGTAGTGTCACAAATCAAAGTCTCTCTCTTCTTTACTGGAGCTTTGTAGTGTCATTCCTGCAAAGATTTGTTGACTTGCATTTTCTAAATCCTTGAGTTGTCTAAGTTGATATAGTCCATCCTTAATCTCGTCCATCTCAAGTGTCCTCCAGGTTAAAAGGTCATGAATGACACCATGTTGTTGTAAAAAGATTAGACAACACCTAATATCCTATGTTAACCTTCTTGCAGATATTAAATTAAATCTAAATGAGGGCACACACAGCACATTGTTTAATACAAGTTTATCACTTAATTTTACTACTTCTACATGAGACACATCTATACTTTCTCCATTCGGTAATACAAATTTAGATTTACTATTCGATGTTATCTTAGTATATAATTGTGGTGTGTGTACTATATGATCTAAGGCCTAGTATTAATTATCCAAGTGGTGTGTGTGTTGATATTTCTATATATTATGCATACATTGAAACAAGAAAACATACCAGAGAATGTAGTGAGTTTCTGATCCTGAGTTTTCTTTGAAGTTGCTTGTACCATATTGACAGTAGCTTGACTTCGTTGAATAAATGCCATAAATTGGTGGAATTGATCCTTTGTCAATAGATTGTGCTCTTATCTCTTGAGTTCAGTTTGTGTATCAACAGAAGGAACTTGATTGATAGAGGGTTGTCTTATTTTGTTTTGGATCCTTTGTCCCTTTACTTAGTTTTTATCTCTATAGCATACATCAGCCGTATGTCCTGACATATTGCAATTAGTGCATCCAAGTCTATTTGGATTGACCTTAAAATATCTTTTCAAAAAGTGTTTATTCTTCTTGCAATAAGGACAATAATAATTCTTCTTATTTGGGCTGACAATTCTCTGTGGCTTATTAGCCTCTTTTATACTAAAAGCTATAGCCTCGTTAATGACAGACTTCAAAGAAATTTCTCTTATTTTCTCCTCTTATTGGATGATAGAAAATGCATCTTTCAGATTAGGGAGAGACTTCCTTACCAAGATTTAGGACGTCAAGTTGTCATATGACTCATTAAGTCCCATTAAAAACCTCATTGTGTGATCCCTCTCCTAGTACCCAATAATCGGTTTAAGTCCCCCACATGTACAGATGGGGATGAGTTTATAATTTACAAGTTCATCAATCATAAATTTGAGCTTTGAAAAATAAGCCCATACTGGATCTTGGTTTTACATGAGTGCAGATATCGACTGCTTAATTTGATACACCCTAGTTGCATTTTGTTCATAATGTCTTTGTTCTAGTTCATGCCATAGCTAATGTGCTGTTTGAGAATAAAATGTGTCGGTCTTAATATCAAGTGATAGTGTATTTTGTATCAAAATAATCATCATATCATTGCACCATTTCTAGTGCATTCTCAATGGGTCCGTTGGATCCGTAGGTTGTGTTAGAGTTCCATCTATAAACCTATCTTGTTTGGTATACTCAATGCTCGCGCCATGAATTTTTTTATGTGTAATAGTTGTTATCATTAAGCAGTTCCAAGATAAAAACTGTCGTAGAATTCAGTGATTTATCAAGATAATACGGGTTGTTGACAGTTGAGTGGTCCAGTTTGTTATGGCCAAATCTCTAAAGTTTGGGTTCGTGTTTGCAGTGGTTTGGTAAGAATTTTTGCTCCTCATTCCTAATAAGCTCTGATACCATGAAAGAAAATAAATTTCACAAATCAAACTATCTAGAAATCAATGTTTTGTATAAAAAATAACAAGTAAAGTTGAAGGAAAATACTGGATTACGCAGTTGATCCTTGGTGAGAGCAGAAGGTGCAGAAGTGAGTGAACAGAGATAAAAACTCGACGAAGGTAGAAGACATAAAAGTGAGTGAACGGAGAGAGAAACTCAGTAAGACAAAAGGTGCGGAAGTGAGTGAACAGAGAGAGAAGCTCTTCATGGGAATGGGTGTGCAATGTGTGTATGTATTCACCTACAAACAACCAGAAATAAAATGCAAGAAAGCAAAGCAAACTAGAAGCTTTCGGTGTTTATCGACGGTAGTAGAGAGGAGAGAATTAGGGTTTCTCGGGGAAGAAGATGGGTTTAAATACTCGTCCTGTCCCCGAGCTTACTTGAGCTCGAACGCACCGGATCACTCTTTAGTGAACCGATGTATTTTGGTCTTTTATCACATGGGCCGAGTCAGCTTGCTTTCTATAGGCCCGATAACATGAATCAAATAATTTTTGAATCAAAACATGTGATTTATTCTTATCCCCAAAAGAATACTCTTAATCTCTCTTTTGGTTCTGACTGCGACTTATCAATTAGTATCAGAGTCATGATCGCAAAAAAAAAAAGTAGAAAACTTGAAAATTAGTTTGGAAGGGCTATATGATAGTTTGAGCAGAATGGAGTTGGGTTTCATTGACATATTTCACCAGCTCGAGGACACCCTCCAATAGTTCACCAACGGTTTGGTGTTAACAAAGAAGGATAAATAACAATGCCACAGGCCAACTGGGTCAAACAAAACGCAACAATGGCACGAAAAAAAGCAACGGGGGCCAACCACCCTTCTATTCTAAAGCTAAAACATTTGCTTATACGGGAGAGATATAAAGATCTATTGTAGTACGGATGAGGTTGGTTGCACAACATCTTTTTGCAACTCAAAGCCTTAAGTTATTATCTTTTTCAATCATATATCAATCTTAATCACCACTGAATTCTGCTTGGGTTTCACTTGTGTATCAGAATAGTAGATTTCTCTTTTCCTTGAGTATTGACCAAAATGGGTATACCCAGCAAGAGAGTGTTACCCTTGGGAATTGTAATATTAAAATATTAGATCAGTCTTCTGTAGGTTTTGGTAAAAGTGATGGCATCTAGATAGAATCTCTTACACATAGAAATGGAGACACTAGTGAAAAAGGTAATCTCCAGATTGATAATATTGATAAAAAGAATGTTATTTTTGAACAGTTTTTTGCGAGCTTTAATCATGCCCAGACGTAGATTGTTAGTATTGATGATAGTTTAGCGGAGGTGTATAAGATTGACAAGGAGAAACTGGAGAATCTCTTATCTCTTTTTTAGAGCTCCGTTGATGATTCTCTAGCGTCCAACCTTGATAGTATGAGTTTGGACTTACATCAAGAATTTATTGTTAAAGTGCTTAGAACTTTATATGTTTTGGGAGAGAATTTGATTGGATTTTTCAAGTGGGCAATGAAAAAGTCAGAGTTCAAATTGAACTGGCCTATTGTGGAATAGAAACAAAGAACAGAAAAGACCAAGAAGGGAGAAAAGGAAACTAAGGGAGAGGACCAGAAAAACAAAAAAAAAACTTGGGAAAACAAGGGAGAAACATAAAATAAAGAAACATAGACCTTAAATGAGAGGCAAGGGATCTAGAAAAGGGACGATGTGCAGTAGTCATACATTACAACAGGTGCTACATGCATATATAGGGGGTGTATGTGTGTATGTATATTAAGGTTCAGATGTCTTCATTTTCATGCAATTGATTAGATGGTGAAGATGATTTTTACCTATGAAGTTTGGATGGAGAGGGTTGTTACTTATGTAGAACTGATTTTAATGCCTCCATGAAGGAACAAAATTTTTAAGTCTCCAACTCTACTTTAGTTTGCTGATAAAATACAAGTAGGAGATAGTAATTATTTATCGCCAATGGAAGGATATTACAAGCAACAGTTGTATCAAAATTGTAAATATGTTATATAGGGTATTTAAATGCTTTTAGTAAGATCCAAAAATTAGACTCATCATGGATGAGGTCTTAGACGAATTAAAAAAAAAAAAATCAAAACGGTGAGAAAGATGCCTGAAGAAGATACCATATGGGAAACTACTATAGAGTTGCGAGAAAACTCAGCTATCTGAACCTTGATGATAAGGTTCCTAAAAAAGAGGAATGTTACACTATGACATTTTCACTAAAAGTCAAGAGTAAACCCAAAGTACTTATAGCAGTAGAACGTGAGGAACTAACCATTGCGGTAGATTCTGTTAACAAGTAGTTGAAGCTATTATCCCATTTTCAAGTTCATATTCTTTAAAAGTAGAAACCATCAATTATGTTTTTCATATATTCAAAGCTATTAATGACCATTAATGAATCAAACAATTTTTGAATCAAAACCTGTGGTTTATTCTTATCTCCAAAAGAATACTCTTAATCATTATTTTAGTTTTGACGGAGACCTATAAAAAAATAAATAAATTTTTTCAAAAAATATTTTATATCAATACAAGAAACTTGTAACAAAAAAAAAAAGTTAAATGATACTCTTGCTAAAATAAAAAGTAGAAGTATATGGGAAAATTAATCTTTTTTCTGGTTAATAACTAAATTAAAAGAATAAAGTGTTTGAAGATACATAAATAAATAATCTATAAGCAAAAAGGATATATATATATATATATATATATGTGTGTATATATATATATAATGGGGTTGAAAAAGTCAATACTTTTGCAGAAATCAAAGCATGATGGAAAGTGATGAGATGAATATGACATGGGTGTATGTATGTATAAGTCACATAGAATGGAATAACGGCTAAAATTAAATACCCAAAAAAAGGAAAAAGCAAGTGAGAAAACAATCAGAATGTTTGGCCACACACACAAAGCATAATCATATCCCTTCCATTTACTCAAACCCTCTTCATATTTCCCCCATTTCTACACCTCTCTTTCTTCCTCTCCAATTCTTCATATGTACACACAGACACACACTGAAACACATATGTATGAACTTTTTAAGATAAAAAAAATCTATGTATTTTATTAATTATATACTAATTATCATATCAGGAACTTAAACCTATAACCTAAATGGAGAGAAGTAAAAATTATCCCAACTAAGTGTTTGTTGATTATATGTATGTATAGTTAATATTGATTATGGGAAAAAAGAAATGAAGTGATGAGAATGATATATCTTCATTTGCCATATATAGGCTACGTACGCATATACATATACATTAATCTCTCATGTTGCTAATTGATTCCTAAGCTTACACAAGAAAGACAGGGATAGCTAAATAATAATACTAGATAAGACAAGAGAGAAGATAAAGAGCTGAAATTTCTCATAATAAATCCCAAAAATGAGTATGTATATATATATATCTCTATGTAGAAGTAACATAACAAAGCTCCATAGACCCATAATCAAGAAGCTCCTCAATCATCTGCTGAACATGATCTTCTTCAAGTTCCTTCAACTGTACTTGACTATTGCTCTGACTTTCCTCCCTACCGTTACCCTTTTCACTGCTCTTCCCGGCCATGCCGCCATTGTTGGCGAACCGGGTGTAGCGTGGTTCATGATGAGACTTTTTGTTGGGGACTTGAAGAGACGCCATGTGACATTTATGTAGCTTGGCTGCTAAAGTTGCAGAGAGAAGCTTAGAGGAAGAAGAAGAAGAAGAGTTGATGGGATCGTATGGGAAATTTGTGCGAGCTTTTGATCCGCACATGAGCCTTGCTGCCTCGTCGTATGCTCTTGCTGCATCCTCGGCTGTCTCGAACGTGCCTAGCCATATTCTTGTCTTCCTGCAAAGAAAAAAAAATAGAAAAAAAAAATCATACCCATATCAGTTAGAAGTAAATATATATGTATATTGATGTAGTAGGAAATGGGTATGTATATAGACGAGGTGAAAGGAAATTACAGGGTAGGGTGGCGGATTTCGGAGACCCAGGAGCCCCAATGTCTTTGACGAACACCGCGGTATCTTTGTTGAGGTCTAGCCATGGCTGTCCAAAGTAGGAAGGTTGAGGGAGAGGAAAACTGTTCGTGATACGTGTGAGAACAGGAGGAAAATGCAGAGGACTTCAAAGGCTATATATATAATATATGTATAGTGTTTATTGCGGCCTTTTACCAATCAATAGTTTTGCACATTGCTGTCAGGACCCACCTCGTACACAATTTTTTTTTTTTTCTTTTGTCATTTTGCTCATCTTTCTTCTTCCTCTTCTTCTTCCTTCTTTTCTGTCTGATAATCCTTTTTCCAGGGTTAATAAAAAGCTTGATTTAACACCTTTGCTTCTATTATATGAACCCTGCTTGGCACGTAGCTATATACATACATACATATATATATATATATGTGTGTGTTAAAGTTTTTAAAGTACGTGGGTGACATCATATTTACTAAAGATAGGGAGTAGAGAAAGCCATGTTTGATGTAAATTACAAGCTCAGCCTCTGTAATTAAATGCAGTAGCTGCTATATTTGACCAAACATTGCTAGAAATATATAATTAATGAGATTAGATCATCCTTCACATGTCAGTTTGCTATTTACATTACCCAATGCATTATATCATTCAATTTTGTCTTGGGAATTACCATTAGATATGTTATGTTACACAAATTAGGTCATCTATATAAACCCATTTAATTTTCCCCAAAATTAGTTTTTGGGTCTTTTTTTTTTTTAATTTTCTCCTTTCAATTTGAATTTTTCCAACTTGGTATCTTGAAATTGACTTGTTTTAGGTCAAGCCTCTCTCTTTTTTTTTTTTTTTGGGTTCATGAAATTGGGTTGCATAGATATGGTGGGTATATAGATATAGTGCTGATTTTACTTCTCTGGTGCAGGGCACCAATACCATCTTGTTCGAGCAGAAAAATTAAGACATCATAAGGTTTTTGAGTAGCTAAAACAAGATCAATACCAATAGATTCATTCAATTACAAATATATTATTCAATTACAAATTTTGAAAGGTAAGAAATAACTTGTAAAGAAAGATCAGAAGAATTTTGAGACCCTTTGTAACTATTATATTATTATAGATATCTCCTAATATAATTATTTTTATTTGTATCATATGTATAATATTATAATTTTTTTAAACAAATAAATAAATAATTCTCTTATATTTTTAATTTATTATGTTTATTTCAATTAAAAAAAATTTATTAACATAAAATATTTTTTTACTTTAAAAATTAATACACTCGATTAAAATTTAATTCAATATATTTAATATATATATATATATATATATATATCGTTATATTAATATTGCATTTAATTAAAAATTATATTAGTGTGTTATTATTATTATTATTTTTAAAATTAAGATCTATTCATTTTTCTTTTTTTGTCATATCAAAATAATAGAAAACAACATATAGATTCATCACTTATTTTTGGTTGAAGCCTATATTTTCATGAACTTGATATATATATATATATATATATATATTAGATATGATTATATTTTGGATGAGTGATGGAATGATTATAGCAACTTCATTTCTCATCAATATCTACACAAGTTCTTGTCTGCCGCCATCAGAATTTAACTTAGAAATGGAGAAAGCGGCTGCTGTCATCATCTTCTTCTTCTTCTTCATTCTTTTTATTATTATTATTACAATAATAATAGTAGATTTATATATAAATTAAAGAGATACCTATACATATTTATTATAACATAAATTTTTATAAACATATATAGAATGCGAATATATAAATTTTTATAATAAAAAAATAATTATTATTATTCAGTCTAAACAAAAATTAAAATTAATTCTTTAATTAAAAAAATAACCATTATATTTTGTTGATTTATAATATTATTATAATTGAAATAGTATATGGGGCAGTGCCACGTAAGTTGCAATCAGAAATTTGTAAACTTTTAAAGATGAATAGATAATTGTTGACGTCAATTACTGACCAAATTGTGTATATATATGTATGTATATACCAAATTTTTTTGGTGTGGTCCAAAACAGGATAACTATACATCGCCTATAAATACATGTTTGCTTACGTCTACCTCCCTGCTCAACTGTTGTTTGGATATCATCAAATCCAATATACATACATACATATATATAATATATATATATAAGATTTAATCCAAAAGAAGAACTGTGTTAAATGTATTGGGCTGGCCGAGCCCAATGATAAAGGCTGAATTGGTCACAACAACTGCTCTCAAGCGTGTGTAAGTATCCACATATGCATATATATATATATATATATATATATATATATATAAAGGGTGTTTGTGCACCACATTTGACCAGAATATATTTCTTGAAAACCCTGTTAGAGTTTTTTTTTGTCTGTCTTGTATTTCTTCTTCGTTTCTTTTGTAAATCTCTAAAATTCGAACTCAGAAATAGTTTGAATAACGAAAGAAGACAAGTGAATGGTTTTGGTCAGCTCAGTGAGCTTTATGGTTGGATATTAAAGGAACAGAATCAAACAATTCAACAACAACATCTCTAACCAAATGAAGAATAAACCGTGCAGCAAAAAGAAGAAAAGAAAAAGGTAATATTGTCTAAGGGAAACATTTAATTTCTCCCAAGAAAACAAAATAACACACACATATATATATATATATATATATATATATATATTCAAAAGGAAAAGGCTCAGTATGTATGTGTGTATATATATATATATATATATA
This sequence comes from Carica papaya, assembly GCF_054855325.1. Lineage (NCBI taxonomy): Eukaryota > Viridiplantae > Streptophyta > Magnoliopsida > Brassicales > Caricaceae > Carica > Carica papaya. The sequence continues at coordinate 40,573,950 of NC_142313.1, read as the reverse complement.
TGTATGTAGTTTTTCCATGTTTTAATTTAGGGCTCAAGAGAAAAAGGCAAAGATAAGGCGTGCTAATGTATAATCATAAGTCATATATGAGGCCAAAAAGACAAATTAAAAAGGGATGGCATCCTTTCTTGTGGCATTATTGATGTTTTAAGTATTCTTTTCTTGCTATCTACTCAAAAACTATGATTAAATAAAATATTAATATAAATTTATATATTCTATTAATTGAGAAATAAATATACATAAAATATAAAATAATATGCTATCGAGTCTGATTTAAATTTATAATTTTTATACGTTGCATGTCAACAACAGACAGACTTTCAATCATTTATTCTCGTATCAATGCAAATATGCAAATCCAATCGGTATCTTACTGTATTGGAATTACTCTTTGACGTAATTTTTCTTCAGATTTGTATCGCTATCAGCTCAACATTTGCTTAACAGACTTCTACTACATCACTGCTATGCCAACCTATATTCAACAAAGCTAAAGAGATTATGATAAAAATAAAAATAACATATGTAATAGAAATCTCATATTTATTCCATTGGAGATGTAAATTTTGCACAATCAAAAGCAAAAACTCACTCATCTTTGAATGAATTCAACAAAATTCTATTCTATTACTTACATTTCCCGACACTATTTAACTAAGATGTTTTAAAAAGAGGTTACTAAAAAACTTAGATCAACAACTCTTCCATCTGAAAGAAGAGTTTTGATGATTTTTCTAACTTTAAAATTTGTATTTCATAAAATATAAAAAGTCAAATCTAAAAAAATCACGAAAAAAAGTAACGATTTAAGAAGAACAACTTTCTAATTCGAATAAACCAGTTATAGTGGACAAATTCTCGCACTTCAGTTGCCCTTTTTCCTTTCTTATTGAAAGGTGTCTTGAACTTACTTCGCAGGAGGATTCACATATCGCATTTTTATTTAAGTCATGTAATTTCTTCTGATTTCTGCGCTATAATCTAAAAATGGAGATAATAAGGGAGAAGATGGAGTTCCTCTTTGGAGACTGGAGGTAAGAAAGATATTAAGTTTTCTCTCGGATGTTGTGACTGAAATCGTTTTCTTCTCATCACCTAGGGCCTGACACAACACCCCGCAAAATAAACCACACCAAATAATATAAAAACATCTTGCCCTTTACATATTCATTCACTTGTTGGCTTTGGGAGAAAAACAAAATCATTGACCGACCCACCTTAGTTGCTTCCTTTTCCTAATCTACAACTACACTAGTATGCTGACACAGCAAAACCTAAGTCTGATTCATGTACCAATCAACAGGAACGTAGGGGAAAAAAATGGGTGAGGGAGGAGGTGTTTTCATCCAACCATTTTCATCTTCTTCTTTCCGCAGCTCCAGTAACAAGCAATTTCATTTTCTACCGCTTGTTCCAACTCGCGGCTTTCCTTTAACCTCAGACTCCTGCGTTATTAAAAGCATGCTTAGTTGCAAGCATCAAAATATTTTGTAACTTGCTTATTAAAAATATATATATTTTGTAACTTGCTGCAGCACAAAATCATCTAATACTCTACCATAATTACATTTGTAATCATGCACATGAACATACCTGTGGCACGTGCAGGAAGATGTAATTCTTTGCTGCAGCTGGGTTATGATTTTCTGCACCCTTACTCCAGTCATAGCAGACCTAAAGAGAAATTTTTTGGCGGTAGAGTGTCAGTCCTGGCCCTTTCTAATTTTATCTTTCAAAATTTAAATCAAAATTAAAGATAGAATCAGCCCTAGGCCTAGACACTTCAATTAAAAAAGAGGAATAACCGATTACGAAAATATATTGCGACACAAACCGAGTATGCAAAAATTGAGCCATCATTGTTGAAGGTACTGCAAGGAATTGGTTGGCTGCACCGTGACATGGCCTGATATCCATGAATAGTTGAATTACACAAAAAGCTACTTCAGATTAAAGAAGAAAATATAATAAAACTGATGCAAATAATAAAAATACTCAGAACAAATTAACAAGAGAAGACAGGATGAGCAGGTGTCCAGGACGCTTGAAGAGGAGGAAAGCCACAAAAAATGAAAACTGGAAGATCAAAATGCAGAAGACAGTTACCAATCCAATGCCAAACCAAAATTTGGAACACCAAAATACAACACACTAGATGCAAATTTAAGTGGCAACAACATAAGGGAAAAAAAAATAAAATTAAATGAAAATGGTGAAGTAAAATGTCAAGATCGCTGATGGCTAAAGCACAATATGAAAGGGCAAACAAGAATTTGCAGATGAGGAAGAATTGTTTTAGTTTATAAAATACATTTTGTGTAATTAAACAACACAAATATGTAAAGCAGACAAAAAAGAAGCAACTCCTCCAGCAATGAAAGCAACAAAACCAACATGAAGCCCCAAGATAAAGGACGATAAGAAAAAAGAGAACCCTGACATGTTTGAATATAGAGAATGGAACATAGAGATACAGGACGTGCAAGATAACAAGCAACATTGAAAAGGGATCTGGAAGCACCTTGAGTCTTTGCTTACTATCCTTGTCCCAGAAATTAAAAGCACCATCTGATCCAGCAGTAGCAAAAGTATGGTGTATCTGAAACAGATGACAGCTATATGAGATTATGAGCTATTAAGAAGTAGCATCTCCTCTAGAGTCTCAGACTGACATATAGTAGACCTGATAATCTAAATCTACAAAAGGAAACCATCTTCACCAAAGTTGATGTAGTTCTCACATATGTGAACCAAAGGTACTTCTAGTTTTGCTCCTCAAACTTTCATGTAGTTCTAACTTACTTGATCTGATGAGTATTCATTTTTTTCCTCAAAGCTCCTCAAATCCCAAATAATCATAATTTTTTTTTTTAAAAATAAAAGAGTAGTATTAATATCAAAAGGTGCTACGGGAGCACCCCCAATGTACATAATTTACATCTCGATTAGCATATCTACAAAATTACCTAAATTATCAAAACAATCAAGGTTATGTCCTAAAATATAAGAGCCAAAAGAGTTAAACAAGTTATCATTGATGATGTTAAAATCAGATTCGACTCCTTCGAAAGCCTGTTTGTTTCTGTACAAAATGAAGGAATAAATTCCAAATTAATTAGGTTTATTTTTCCAGCTATTTTCATTTTGTTTAAAATAAATATATTAGCTATACATTTTCTGTTTTCTGCTGTAAACGGAGGCAGTCACAAAGTTAGTGGAGAATAACTAATTTCGATTTTTCCTCCTCCCCATAATTCTGATAGGAGTTTGTTAAACTTTAGGTTGTATACATACACACATTTGGCGAACGGAAATGATAAGCAGAAGCATTATTTCATCCATTAAATTCTTTATGGTATCAGAGCTTACCTGATCCAAAAGAAAAGAGATCCCTGCTGAGCCAACGTCTCCAATGGCCACGGGTAAGCTTCCGTCTTCTTCACTAGAAGTTTCCTCTGGTTCCTATCATTACACAGCAACCACCAGAGCTGTGAGTGAGATGTCATCGTCCTGTATCACAGGACGCAAACTCGACGGCAGCAACTACTTTCAATGGTCGTCGTCTGTCCGCTTATTCATCAGCGGAAAAGGGCGTTACGAGCACCTCACTGCAAGCTCGTGCCTCCTCCAGCGTCTGACTCAAATGCGCAAGTCTGGGATATTGAAGACAGCATGGTCATGTCCTATCTTATCATCTCGATAACTCCTGAAATCGGAGAGAATTTCCCTCTTTACGAAATTGCCCACGAAATTTGAAAGGCAGTTCAAGAATTTTACTCCAGCAAGGAGAACACCTCGACTATTTTTGAAATCGAATCAACACTCCATGACTTTTGGCAAGGTGAGTTGAACGTCACTCAGTATTACAATCTCCTAACCTGTAATTGGCAGCAAATGGATGTCTTTGAAGAGTGTCGTTGGAGCTGTCCCGAGTACGCGAAAAGCTTCAAAGCTTTCGTTGAAGAGAAGCGAATCTTCAAATTTTTGCTAGGGCTGAACAAGAATCTCGATGAGATTTGGGGACGTGTACTGAACACCAAGCCATTGCTGAGCCTTCCGGAAGCTTTTTCTGAGGTTCGACGTGAGGAGAACCGTCGGAAGGTCATGATGGGAGAGATTGACCAAACTCACCCGACTGAAAATGCTTCATCACTCACGACTCGAGCTGTTGACAGTCGAACGAAGAAGAGGCCCTGGTGCGATCACTGTCGGAAGCTAGGGCACACTTAGGATCGTTGCTGGAAACTTCACGGCAAACCAAGCGACTGGAAACCATCTTCGGCTGAGTGGAAGACGTCGAAGGCAGAGAGCTCCAGCAAGCATCAAGGGAATCACGTTGTTGCTAAGGAAATGTCCCCTGATGCAGTGGAAAAAGACTCATTTATCCTTGAACAGTTGGAAGCCCTCCAACGTATTCTATCCAAGAAATCTTACCCGGTCAGTGCCTCTGTGGCACATAAAGATAATATTCTTGGCTTGTCTGTTTTTTTAAAAAAAAAGGCAGGTGTGGATGGTAAACTCTGGAGCATCTGACCATATGAGTGGAGATGCCTCAATGTTTGAAAATTATAGAAGATGTAAAGAAAATTTTTCAATCAGAATTACAGATGGTTTTCTCTCAAAAGTGGTTGGAATGGGTTCCGTAAATTTGTCTCCAAATTTGACTCTTTGTTCAGTTTTCTATGTTCCAAATTTAGACTATAATTTATTATCAATCAGCAAACTATGTGAAGATTTGAAATGTGCTGCAAAATTTGTTTCTAATATTTGTAATTTTCAAGACTTGAACTCGGGGAGAACGATTAGCAGTGCTAGGATGAGTTTAAGATTATATTTGCTTCAAGTCAATGCTTCTAAAAGACAAGCTCACAATGCAGTATGTGCAAACTCTGTTTCTATTTCTGCAAATAATGATCATGATATTATGTTGTGGCACTATAAACTACGACATCCAAATTTCATGTACTCAAAAAAAATGTTCTCATTACAATTTAAAGAAAAAAATCCAGTTTCATTATATGTTAATTTTCTAAACATATTCGAAGTTCATTTCCTAACTTGCCATACAAACTCTCAAAACCATTTGCATTAATTCATAGTGATGTATGGGGCCCTTCCAGGGTTTCCAACATTTTCGGAACTAGGTGGTTTGTATCTTTTATTGATGACCATACAAGAATCACCTGGGTATTTTTCACGAAAGAAAAATCTGAAGTGAGATCTCTGTTTAAAAAATTCCATACAATAATTCGAACCCAATTTCATGCTACCATCCAAGTGTTGAAATCCGACAATACTTGTGAATATTTTGAAACTACCCTTGAAAAATACTTTATTGAACATGCCATTATTCATCAAAGATCCTATGTCCATACTCCACAGTAAAATGGCATAGCCGAAAAGAAAAATAAACATATCCTTAAGGTTGCCAGATCATTCATGTTCACCACCCATGTCCCAAAATTTCTTTGGGGAGAGGACTGTTCTTTCAGCTACCTATTTGATTAATCGGATGCCCTCCCGTATTTTACAGTTTCAATCACCCTACACTATCCTCTCAAAAGCCTTTCCCGATTCACACATCTTAAACATTTTACCACTTAAAGTCTTTGGTTGTTCAGCATATGTCCATGTTCATAAACATTTTCATGGAAAATTAGACCCAAGAGCAATAAAATGTATTTTTGTTGGGTACTCTACTAATCAAAAAGGATACAAATGTCTAGTTTCAAACTCCCGCCGTTTTTATAATACAATGGACGTCATATTTTTTGAGAACCAACCATTTTATCCCACTATTGATATTCAGGGGAAAACATTCACTCAGAAATATCAGTTGTGAGATGCGAGTGTACCTCCTCTATACCCACAAAATCCACCACCAGACAAATCTTCCTTGGAACCTGAACCCGAAACCTCACAAAAGAAACCTAAACCAAAACCAGTTACAGAAAACACATTACCTGCAGCGAGTGAGTTACGTGTCTATACAAGAAGAAACAAAGGAAAAGCACCTGAATCATCCCAGCATTGCCATGAATCCACTCTTAATCCAGGTAATGTAATCTCTGTATCAAATCTTGATTTTGATATTCCTATTACTTTGAGAAAGGGTACCCGGACATGCACCAAACATCCTATACAAGATTATATTTTATTGGACAAATTGTCCTCAGAACATCATGCTTTTGCATGCAGGATAGACAGCAGCTCACCAGAACCCAGAACAATACATGAGGCTTTAGAAATTTCAGAATGATAGATATCTTTCCTAGATGAGATCAAAGCACTTGAAAAGAATGAGACATGGGAGCTAACTGATCTATCTCCAGAAAAGCGTCAAGTGGAGTGCAAATGGGTCTTTACAACCAAATATAACCCAGATGGGAATGTGAATCGGTTTAAGCCCCGCCTAGTAGCCAAAGACTATACTCAATCATATTGTGTAGACTATTTGGAGACGTTTGCACCAGTTGCCAAGCACAATACTATTTGGGTACTTCTCTCACTTGCATTTAATTTTGATTGGCCACTTTATCAACTAAATGTAAAGAATGCATTCCTTTATGGCGATTTGGAAGAAGAAGTGTATATGGATATACTATCAGGGTTTGAAATAACAGACAATCCTCAGAAAGTGTATAAACTGAAGAAATCACTCTATGGCCTAAAACAATCTCCAAGGGCATGGTTTGATAAATTCACAAGAGTCGTAAAGCATGAAGGATATGAACAATGTCAATCCGATCATACACTGTTTGTCAAACACTGCATCTCAGGTAAAAAAGCTATTTTGATTGTATACGTTAATAATATCATTCTTACAGGAGATTCAGAAATTCAAAGAATTCCTGATCAGAGAATTTGAAATAAAAGATCTTGTGGTACTGAAATACCCTCGGTATAGAAGTTGCTAGATCCAAAAAAGAAATTTCAGTATTTCAACGAAAGTACGTTCTGGATCTCTTAAAGAAGACTGGGATGTTAGGAAGCAAACCCGCTGACACCCCGATGGATTCAGTTATCAAACTTGAATCCAGAATCAGTGATAAAATGGTTGACAAAGGAAGATACCAGAGACTTGTTAGGAAACTTATCTACTTAACACATACAAGACCAAACATCAGTTTTGCAGTGAATACAGTAAATCAATTCATGAATCATCCAATTGAAGATCACATGAGAGCTGTGTATCGAATTCTGAAGTATCTCAAGATAACTCCAGGACAAGAATTGTTCTTTCAGAAAACAGAAAGAAGAAGTATTGAAATTTACATTGATGCAGATTGGACAGGTTCTACAGATGACAGAAGATCTATATTAGGATATTATACCTATATTTGGGGTAACCTGGTTACCTGGAGAAGTAAGAAACAGTCGGTTGCGTCTCGCAACAGTGCAGAATCTGAATTTAGGGCGCTTGCTCATGGTATTTGTGAAGGTGTATGTTTGAATAGGATACTTGAAGAATTAAAAACCCTTAACAATATGTCTATGAAAGTATGGTGTGACAACTAATCAACTATCAGCATGGCCAAAAACCCAGTACACTATGATAGAATTAAACATGTGCAGATCGACCGCCATTTTATCAAAGAAAAATTAGAAAATAGAACTATTACTCTTATGCACATTCCAACGAATCAACAGATTGCAGATATTTTAACAAAAACTCTATTTAAAAGAAACTTTGATAACATAATATACACTCTAGGTTTACTATACATATATGTAAACTAGATTGAGGGTTAGTGTAGAAAATGAGGAAATAAATTCCAAATTAGTTAGGTTTATTTTTCCAGCTATTTTCATTTTGTTTAAAATAAGTATATTAGCTATACATATTCTATTTTCTCCTGTAAACAGAGGCAATCACAAAGTTGGTGGAGAATAACCAATTTTGATTTTTCCTCATCCCCATAATTCTGTTAGGAGTTCGTTAGAATTTACGCTGTATATATAGACACCTTTGGTGAATGGAAATGATACGCAGAAACATTACTTCCTCTATTAAATTCTTTAGTTTCTTTCCTTCCAGATGACCCAAAATATAATAAGAAGAATAAGTCTGGTGAATTTATTACTGCTGCCTAGGCCCTACCAAGCCATCAATTCCGAGTTAACATTTTCAGACATTACACAAGAGATCCCCAGCAGCCCTAGGATCATGTTCCAGAGGCATTTCAAAAGGATGTGATTACAAGTTTCCAAGACTTCCTTACAAAGGAAACATCTATAAACAATTGTGTGGCCTCTTTTCAACAAATTATCAAGTGTGAGTATCTTCTCCTTTGCAGCTTTCCAAGCAAAGAATGATATCCTTGGAGGAGCACCAAATTTCCATACTATCTTGGATGGAAAAGTTCTTTGAATATTCTGTTTTTGACCATCCAGAAAGCAATACAGCAAATTGACAGAAAATAATCATGGTTAAAGAGGAAACACACAGACAGATAAGCACCACAGTCGATAAACAATCTTATAAATTATATAGGATTTGAGTAAATAAATACTAATAGTAGGATGTGCATGTTTGTATAGCACTAATTATCAGCAGCAGTAAACAACTTTGTATTAATATCTAAATTATGCTTTCACCACATGAAAAACACAAATTCAACTCACCATACAATAACTATTTAAACCCGTTAAAATGAAAAACTACCAGGTGGAAGATAAAGCTATTACACAGCTAAGCTAAAACACAAATAAATGAGTAATCACAAAAGTACGTAAGAACTTGGTACTACCAAAGCAGACTTACCGGGTGGAAGTTCAAAGAGTTAACAGAATATATCTCATTTCCATCTCTATGGCATTTGAAAGTGAAGTTCTTGGTCTGTTGTGAATCATCCAGGTGATGTACACCAACTCTCCCTTCGATTGATCCAACCTAGTGTCATCATAATACCAGATTCAACATATCCATCCACCATGGTTTGAATGATAAAGCTTTACCAACAAGAACTAAAGCCCTAAAGCAAAGGGCATCTATAAGAACAGAGTTAGCATAAGTAAAACATGACGAGGATAACAAGTAAAAAGAGACACTAGCGTGAAAAGGAAGCATACATATATCACCAGATAGAGTAACAGATTAGTGATGATGAAACTAATTAGTGCAAAAAATGTACTAATTTAAACAAATCGTGAATTGAGAAATACTTAGCTCTGATTTGTTCTGGGAATCAACCTTTTATAGATGGCTTACATAATGTTATTACAGTACATCTTATCTCCTATTTCCTTCAGTGCTTATACATGCATTTAGCATCCACTTTGAAATAAAGAAAGTTTTTTTTTTTTTTAAAGAAAAGTACAGAAATGTATTAATGACAGGTACCAAGGAGGCACCACCCATGTACAAAAATTACACATCAATAAGTATATTTATAATAGAAGCAAAGCCTACGTTATTATCAATATCGTGGCCTAATATAATAGCACCAAAATAGTAGAACCAATTGTCTTTTAAGGTATTGAACTATAGTTCAATACCATCAAAAACACACTTGTTTCTTTCCTTGCAAATGACCCAAAATATAGTAAGAGGAATGAGCTGGAAAAACTTATTTCTTTTATCGAGGTCGTCCCAAACAAGTAATTCACCATAGATAGTGTTAGCCGTGACCCAGGATAACCCCAAAAAGCTGAGGACCATTGCCCAAAGTTTATGAGAGATCGGGCACCATAGAAGAAGGTGGCTGCAAGATTCCGGACCCATTTTACAAAGGTAACATCTGTTTGCAATGGGTATTCCTCTTTTCATTAGATTATCCAAAGTTAAAATTTTTTCCTTTGTAGCTTCCCAAGAGAAAAAAGATATCGTGGGTGGGGCACCCGATCTCCAGATGATTTTGGCAGGGAACTTCCTTTGGTTGCAATTTATCCAGTCATCCAGAAAATCATAAAATGAGCTGACAGTAAAATAGCCATTGCTCTCGTATTTCCAGCACAGCCTATCATCATGATGTTTTAAGTGGATGTGGAACAGTGTGTGAAGCAGGTTTTCATATTCTTCAATTTCCCAATCATGTAAATTCCTCATAACAGTGAAATTCCAGCTGTGAAGGCTGCCAGGAGAGACTATATCTTTCACAAAACCATTTTTGAAGCTACAGATGACATAAATTTGTGGAAACTTGTCCTTAAGAGAAAGTGATCCGCACCAAATGTCATTCCAAAATTGAACTTTGTTACCATTACCAATGATCCAGTCAGTACAGTTTAGAAGAGCTTGGCTGATATTCATGATGTTCCTCCAGAGGCTTGTGCCATATTTATATTTTTTGATGTGTGATAGGCTCTTTTGATTGTCAACAAACCATTTACAGTCTAACTTTTTTCCATAAACTTTTTGGTTCATTCCAATACCTCCAGATCCATTTCCCAAGGAGGGCTTTGTTCAATTTGACGAGAGTTCTCAATCCCAGACTGCCATCCCACACTGGTTTTTTGACTTCTTTCCAAACGAGATGATATTTTTTCTTTTCATTGTCCACATCACCCCATAAGAAGTTACACTGAATTGTTTATAATTTTTTCGCAATCTTAGTTAGTAAATTGAGCACCGAAAGATAATAAATAGGCAAGTTGGAGAGTGTGCTCTTGACAAGAGTAAGTCTTCCTCCCTTCGATAAAAATTTCTTTTTCCATGTTGCTAATCTGTTTTGCACCATATCAATAACCGGATCCCATTTCTTGCTGTCATTATGTTTAGCACCCAGCGGCACACCAAGGTAATTAATAGGCAGATTTGAGCTTCTGCAGTTTAGTGTAGCATTAAGGTAGCCCATATCATCATCACCAGCACCCAAAATAACAAGTTCAAATTTGTGTAAGTTGATTTTTAGTCCAGAGACTGTCTGAAAACAAGCTAGAATGCATTTCAAGAGAATAAGAGAATGAGTCTCCGGCTGGCAGAAAATAAGGGTGTCGTCGGCAAAAAATAAATGAGAGATTTCAATCGTTCTATTTCGCTTGCCAACATTAATACCCTTTAACATATGCATATTCTTTGCTTGCGCAATTAGTTTATGTAAAGCCTCCATAACAATGATAAAAAGGAGTGGAGAGAGTGGATCGCCAAGCCTTAACGCTCTTGAAGCGGAGAAAAATGTTGAAGGTCCTCCATTAACCATTACTGCAAAGGCGGAGGTAGTGATACAAAATCTGATCCAGCTTCTCCATTTCTGGCCAAACCCCATTATTCTAAGCATGTATTCAATAAAATCCCAGTGAACATGATCAAAAGCTTTTTCCATGTCAAGTTTACACATAATATCTTTTTTGTTACTTCTAGTAACATCACCAACAATCTCATTAGCAATCAAAATAGCATCTGAAATCTGTCACCCGGGAACAAAAACAGGCTAACAATCACTAATGATTTTACCAAGAATTTTACCGAGTCGTTTAGCAAGGACTTTTGACAGAAGTTTGTATATACACCCAACAAGGCTAATTGGTCAAAAGTCATTAATATTCTCAGGTTAGATCTTTTTGGAATCATAACCAGAAATGTGAAAATCATTGAAGAATTCAGTGACATCACTTTTGATTACGTTCCAGAAAGTTTGAAGGAACTTGAAGTTGAAACCGTCCAGACTGGGAGTCTTATCACCATCACATTCACGAAAACAGTCCAGAATTTCATTTTCAGTGAAATTATCCTCAAGATATTCTCTGTCCCTTTCAGAGTTGCAGTTAAAAGACAAATTATCCGGTTGTAGTCTGTGTTCATGCTGTTCAGAGTATAGGTTCTGAAAATAGTTTTTTGCACCTTCCCTGAGAGCCTCATTTCCTTTGATTCTGTTATTCCCAATGGTGAGTTTTTCCACATAGTTGATACATCGTCTGTGGTTTGCAAGCATATGGAAATACTTTGAATTTCTGTCACCATCTTTAATCCATTTTTCTCTGTTTCCATGATATAGCCTCCATATGGAGTTTGTTGGACAGCAATAATTTCAGGTTCTTTCTTTTTTCTCTGTCATCAGCAAATGGCAGCATGCTTTCCTCTTTTCTATCTAAATCCTCAATTTCCACCAGAATATCATTGATGCCATCTTCTTCTTTTCTGCCAGTTTCATCAGCCCAGCTTTTGATTTCGGCTTTGAGGAGCTTAAGTTTTGTAGCAATTATGTAGCTAATTGTACCCTTTATAGTCAACTTACACCATGTATCTGCAACCAATTTCCTGGAATTGTCCAGCACCAGCCATTTATTATCAATCCTGAAGGGGATGGGGCCCCGTTGAATCCCATCCGACGACAAAAGAATGGGGAAGTGATGGAGAGAATTTTCTGGTTTAGGTTAGGGAGAACAGCAAGAAAATTGGTAGTGATGAGGAACCTGTCAATTCTAGAAGAAGAAGAATGCTCCCTTAAGTTGCTCTATGTCCATTCTCCCCCTCTCCCCTAGTAAGGGAAGATCATTGAGATCCAAACAGTCAAGGAGTGAGTTGAATTCCTCAATATCCTTAGGAGTTGTGTGACCACTTAATCTTTCAGAACATTTCAGAATCAAGTTGAAGTCACCCCCCACAATTCCCCTGTCACCCCCAAGAATTCTTAATATGTGCAAGTTCAGTTCCCAACATGTTGCGTTCCTCACTGTTGCCTCTACAATAAACTCCAGAAAAATACCAATGGTCTCCATTAGGTAAATTAGAGAAGAGAAAAGATAGAGTGGTCTCACTCAGAATTACATCGTTGCAAATCACACAATCCTTCTTCCACATAATCAGAATGCCGCCAGCAAAACCTTTGGCTGGAAGAAAATTTCAACCAACATCCTCCATCCTCCAGAAGCTGCCGATAATTTTCTCATTTATCGTATTCATTTTGGTTTCTAAAAGACAAATCATTGAGGATTTCTATTCGTGAAGGCAGCCCTTAATGATTGTTCTTTTCCTTTGGTCGTTTATGTCCCGTACATTCCAAGAAAAAATTTTATCAATCATTTAGTATTTTGAATTTCAGCCCCGCCTTCTTTGTTCCTCTTGTTTCTCCCATAGTAATTAACGGAAGATTGAAATCTTGAGTTCCCTTCTTTTTACTGTGCTCCAATAATAGTGGTTCAATATTGACATTTCCCGCTTCACTTGCACGCTCGACAAAGAATTCCCTTGCGTCTATTACTTGAGAAGGAAAGGAAGCACCGAGATGCTGGCTGATGCAATAGATATTGTTAAAAAACCAATCAGAGAAGAGTTTTGAGTCAGACCTTGGAGTCTCTAATAAGCGTGTCTAAAGCCCATAATATATCTGGTAAGGATGTTTCATTTTTAAGCTGCGAATCATTATCCAATATGTGCTCCTTGTCAAGACTAGGAACAACCATCTCAGCTCCCATGATTGATCTCTATTCTTCTTCCAAAATCGAGACATTGTTAGATAAGGGAGAAGAAGTCCAAGTGTTGGAGCATAAAGCTGAAGCAGCCATGTTGTTAAGTTCGACTTCAGCAGAGTTGGGACCCAAGTTAGGGCACGAATTCGACTCAGGTTCTTTTGATTCGATTGAGAATTTTCTTTAAGTGGGACTTGATTGCTTTTTCTTTTTCCTCTAGATCAGCTGGACCATCTTAGTGAACGCCATCGGGTTGGACAATTTATTTATAACTTTACTTGGCCCGGCTTGATTTGTCCATTTTTCTTTTTTAGCCCAGGTGTATTTGGGCCTTTTGTTATGCATTGTAGTCTCTCGCTTATGGAGTGTTTTTGGACCATCAATCAGGTCAGGTCACTTGCTCCCTTGCCGTCTTTCCCCCAATAGATGAAAAATTTTGAATTTCAAATTTCGGGTCGTTGGGGGTCAGGCCAGGTCGATTCTTCTTCACCCGAATAGGGTTTTCAGTTTTTGAAGCAAGAACTGCCGCATAAGAAGTCTCTGTTGTTAAGAGGGGAAAATGAGGGTTGTGATTGCACTTTGCGCAGCAGAAGATAACTGTGACAGGTTTCCGAGATAATGAAGGCACAGATGAGGTAGTCAAACTTCAGTTAGTCACCGCAGAATCACTTTTTTTGAAGGGGTTAACCATAGGGACCTCAGCAAGTTCGAATATGGATCTCATGATGCGCCACCACCCACTAGCTCCATACCCATCTGGGATGACGATCCTTTTCTCATGGTTATCCTTCAGCTCTGAGAGGGCAAGGAATCGACCCATTCGGTTCCAGCCAAGAGCCAACAAAAGATCATGGAATCGGCCTTTGAAATTTCTCCCACATGTTCGTCCGTCTTTGTTCCAGTAAAAATCACTCAATGCATTCACAATCCAAGAAACTTCCTCTTTGCTCATTTTAATAGTTACTCTAATGTCGCGACCATTTTCACTGATTCTGATACCATTGAGCTTTTTCCCATCACAAGCAATGTTGAAAGATTTATTTCCAGTAAGGACAAACCTTTTTGAATGGGAAGAGGTCATGTTGTGGGTCCAGGTTGCTTAGTCCGGTTGGCCATTGTGGCCAACCTAGCCGTAGAAGGGATCTCGGGGGCTAGGTTTTGTGCTGGGATACAGAGGAAGAGAGGAAATATAGAGTTTCAGTGAGAGCAGAGGTTGGGATTCAGTGAGATAGAGAGAGAATTTTAGAGAGAGAAGACAAAGTTCAAAATCAACCCCAACTTGGAATAAAGAGAAATGACATCTTAGCTTACATATCTGGTCATCACCTTCTTATTTTATTTTATTTTTCCTGGATATGCTAATCCATTCATATCAAACTTTTCAGTACCTAAATCTGCCCAACACACTGCCTAAACCACTCGTTTACCAATTGCTTTATACACTATGAAAACCCAAATTGCCAAAAGGGAAATGAGACCCAAGCCATGATCCAATAAACTTCAAATATCGCAAACGTACTCCCCCAATAATGAACAAACTACAGTAGAAAGAGCCATACTCATAAGGAAACATACAGATAAATCTGTAGATACCATAGAATCTACACATTCTGTAAGAATTCAGTAAAAAGAATTTATAATTGAATGCAATAAGTATATGATGCATATTAACATACAGGTTAACGATGACTGTCAAAGGTAGTTAGCTGACAACTTAAAGTCAGCAGATTTCATAATTAAAATTAGCAGATTTTACACTTAAATCAGCAGATTTCGCAATTAAAGTAATAGATTTCACAATTAAAGTCATTGACTTCACACTTAATTCAGCAGATTTTATGCTTTGTCCAGCTTTGACAAGTATCTCATATCTTTGAAAATCTTTTATTCTTTCTTAATTTAGGATATACTAGCTGTAGATCAAATCTTTATATTATATTTTAGCTAAGTTTAGGGCTAAAAATCAAATTATATTTTACTTATATATATATATAATGGGAATTCTCCACTGAGAGAACATGCTTTTCTGCCTAAAAATTCTCTAAATCTTACAGACTCTCTAGGGAACCTTAAATGCCTGGTTCTCTGATTTCAAATTTTTATAATTTGTATATTGTTATTCAAATTATAAAACAACTGCAGATACTATTAATTGCTGGAGGCTTAACCATAGTGAAAACATACACAACCAAACAGACCATTCAAAAGGTGGAGAATTGGAAGTTAATAAAATAAGTATGTACATGATCTATTATGTATTGGGAATATTTAGCTTATTTACAACATAAACTAGTTTTGAGGTTAACAAATCCTTAGGAAAGTTATTTAGTTTCTCATCTAGTCTAGTAGCTTCTGTTCAGCTTAATTTCCTATTAAAAATCCCTATTTTATTAGGAACTCTATATTCCTGTTTTCTTTTATGGTTGGTGTCTCTGTAAAAGATGCCACAAGCATAGCTTCAGGTTCAGACTTCTATAACACTAATTCGATAAATCTAAGAATTCTGAATTGGTTATTGCTGATATATCTCAGTCTCTTGCTCTCATTTAATTTACCTATAGTTGTAGGTTCAACCTCTTGTTGTATCACATCACATCACAATATTATGAAAGAGTAAGAAATCTCCCACAGTGAAGAAAAAATTTAAAAAGAGGAAAAGAAAAATAACTCATACCAAAAAACCTTGTTGATCAGGAAAGGCTGCAAGACACCTTGTTTGATATTTCAGGGGTGAAGCAATTCTCTTGAACTCAGTCTGTTAACGTTCAACCAAAAAACCTTTAGAAGGGCTTGAGATGTAAATTAAAGAAAATAATATAGAGCTAAGTGCATCAAGTAAAATGGTCAGTATTCAGGTATAGTAAGACCAAACACCTCCAAAACCGTATATATAACATGGTAAGCTCAACCAATTTATTATTATCATAAACATGCTCCAAATGCACTTCTATCAATGGCAAGAACTAAAGATTTCAAACAAGGGAGTAAATTTTAACAATCTACAGCATTTAAACAGGAAAACTGGAAAACAATAGGATGTACGACTTATGGATCAATATCTTTGCATTAGATTTTTTAAACCTCAGTACCAACTTTAAATTGGTCAGACAACAGTAATGAGAGAAAAGTGCTTTGGTGCTAAAATTTAAGCATGCTTTTAGAAAATAAATTTATTAAAATAAGTAGCATAATTTCTTACTAAATATTTATTACCGAATAAATCAAAATTTCATCATGGCTTTAGACAAAATAAAGTAAGCTTAAGGAACTTCAGCCTGAAATCAGGAAAAAAATATCACCAAGGTTTCTTCAAAAGATTATCTGCGGAAATTACATTTTAGTACAGTGTTTGAAACTTGGTTAGAAAAAGTTTAACATATCCCATAATGAAGACTTCTAATGATTCTGCTGCAATTAACAGTTTACATATCCTTATAATTATGTTTATTTGATTATGGAACCACTAAGATTCAGAAATGAAAAAAAAAAAAAGGAACGAGAAAACCCGCTCAACTTCCATTATGTTGGCAAACCACATCACAAGCAGGATTTTATTATTAACCCCAACTCCACCACCAGAAAAAGCAAGTTAATGCATCTAACCACTCTAACAAAAGTTGTTGCCCTTAAGGTATTATAGTCATTCAAGTGCTTTTTATCTCTTTCTTTTTTCTTTTTTAAATTAAATGAAAGTATTATTATGCACAAGGTACCGAGGGGGTACCACCCAAATACAAACTAATTACATGTCAATCAAGTAGTCTATGACAACAGCAAAGTCAACCAAGTCTTTGATGTCATGATTTAACAAAATAAAGCCAAAAGTATGAATTCATCTATCCCTAATTTTTGTAAAGTTAGTCCCTATACCCTCAAAAACTCTCTCATTTTTCCTTCCACACCCAAAATATAATAAGTGGAATAAGGAAAAAATGATTTTCTTTTTACAAAAGCCACCCATGCCCGCAGCTCATTTCTCACACGACCAACCATAACCCAATTTAACTCTAATAGCCCAAAAACAGAGGTCCATATGTTGTATGTCACTGGGCAAGATAATAATAAATGATTGCACAATTCCTCAGCAACATGACATTAGTAGCATCTATTAACAAGCACATTTCCCTTCCTTTTTAGCATGTCCAAAGTCAAAATGCATTCATTAGTTGCTTCCCATGCAAAAAAAGCAATTCTAGGAGGGGTTTTAGATTTCCATATTTGCTTATAAGGAGCTGACTTGCTACGACTGTTATCATTCTTAGTTAGAAAGCTATACAAAGATTTCACCGAGAAACCTTTCTTCTCATCCAGCTTCCAAAGTCTTTTATCATTTTCATTGTTCAAATTCATGTCATTCAGGGACGATAACAGGCTGCTATACTCATCAATTTCCTAGTCGTGCAGACTTCTCTTCACCTTCACATCCCACAACCTTCCCTCCCCCACAATCTCATACATCTCCTCCACCTTTGCATCCTTGTTGCAAGCAATGTCAAAAATTCTTTTGAATCTGTCCTTTAATCTGAAATTCCCCATCCATTCATCTTACCAAAACCTAGCCCCATTACCCCTGCCAACCTGTCAACCCACACAGCCCTTGATGCATTTTATCTCTTTCAAACAAAATTTCTGCCGAAACTCTGATGAAAGACGACATGACTAGTGAATCTACATTAATGCCCCATGATTAAAGCCCTTAAAAACAATTTGAGCATTCTAGTCTCTTCAATGAAAGTAGAATACTCTAGTTAGAGAAACGAATGACAAGAAGATTTAGATTCTCATGTCAGTGAATAATAGATGGACAAAAATTTCCTAGCTACAAAATCAAATATGGTCGAATTTGGCCACCGGTCGAAGTCTATAATCAACAACCAAGACTGCATTCAATCATCTCTCTCCTCATTATAACAATATTAATAACTTGGTCCTTACATAGAATCTTTTTAATTGAAAAAACAAAGAAATAGAAAGGAAGAATTACTTACCTGTGGGCTCTGCAAGTTAAAGACTATCAAATTTCTATCTGCAGTGCCAACAACCATCAGAGGATGTTTTACTGTCAGTGCATAGCAGCGTTCAGGAAGTTGTTGAGTATGAACTGGATTAGGCTGTCTGGTGTCCCAATATCTAAATATCAGTAGCAAACCAGTAAGAATACTTGTCGACTATCAGAACAAGGAGGTCAGAAGTTAATTTTGAAGATATCACATTACAACAAGTAATAAATGACATGCGAGGTTGTAGGAGTTACCATACAGAACAAGCATTGGGATTGTGGTGAAGCTCGAAACTTAAAGACATGACAGAACAATTAAGATACGAGTGATATTGGTACATAGAAATGAAAACATTAAGACATTACCAGAGACTATCAGGGGGGTAGTTATGAATTTTGAAAAGGTTCACAATAATTTGATGAAAGGCTGCCAGGGAAGTAACAAAAACATAGAAAAGGCCAACCATATATGACACTTATGAATACTTCCCATTTAGAAAAGCAGGTTTTAGTCCATTAAGCATATCCTAGTCATGTAAGTATTAAAACCAGTTGCTAAAAGTCCATATTTCAGTATCCTTCCAATCCCTTTACAACCACCAGTTACAGACACAATTAATCATATCAGAACAGAGAAAGCACCCACAACATAAGCTGCTAAACCTCCATGCCAGAAACAATAGTGTCATGACATCAAGGAAGATCGTATTCTGCTATCAGATGACTATACTTTCCTTGATGTTCATGTACTGACCCAGTTTACAAGAAGGTGAGGTTGCTTCCAGAAAGAATGTGGACTCATCACAACATGCTACGATTGAACCTAAAAATCCACAATAGCATTCAAAATGCACTTGCGGTCAATACATCTAGTTTAGTGCAAACATATTGGCAGATAAAAGATGCAATCGACTAAATTATCTGTATTTCTGAAGAGGAGGAAATAACTGTTACCTTAAAGTTTTGTCCCAGCTTCCTGTTACTAGGAGGCTCATCTCTGGGATCCAAGCAATCTCTTTAATTGGTGCGTCGTGCATTGCAATAGTCACAGCTTGACCACCCGAGAGTAAAGGCCACATCTTCACTTGCTTATCGCAGCCTCCAGTAAATACAGTTGTGCCATCATCTTTCCAGGTAGAGCATAATACCTTTTCAATATACAGAGCAAAGTGAGTAGTTAGTTACTGGCATGCAAAACTCATAAGCAAAGAGGTATATCTCCAAATACCAAAGAGTGCAGCATATTACCGGCTGATCATGTGACATTGATGTTTTGGGAGCACTTGCTAAAGCAGTTCCATTTTTTGATATTTCCCAACACCTCACCTGCAAAATTATTGCAAACAAGGTGTACTACTGGTTAATCCTACCCATCTATTGGAAACAAAAGAGTAAGAAAACTAAAGATACAAAACAGATATTTTCTAAAAAAAGGAGATACAAAACAAAAATGAACAAATTAGAAGAATAGATTAAACTCTTGCTAAAACTAATAAATATCCTATTTTGATTTCTTGAAAGAAGAGAAAATCATACTGTAACTGTCTTTTCTCGATAATTTATGTTTTTATACTTGTTTAAATAGGATTTCACGTCATAGGAGCAATGGTGGCAGCTAAATTTTTCAATCCTTCAACAGTATGTGGTTTTTGAGTAAGAATTTGAGATGACAAACCTGGTTATCCCATGAAGTTGCGATCAGAAAATTGGCCTTAGAACTGAAACTAAGACTTGAAATAGAATCACCAGGAGCTGGAGTAACCTACAATCAAGTATTTACCATTAACCCTCGTCAACAAAATCAATAAAAAAAACTAAGAATAATGCATAACTATAGAAAGTTATAACTGAAAAAATCAAGGAGAAGTCAAATATCCAAATTCTGCCAGGTCGATTTATAGGTAAAATTCCACATAAAATATCGCAGTATACTAAAACTAGTTTGCAATAAGCAACTCTGAAACCCAATAAACCAGCAATGAAGAAAAATAAACACCTAATAAAGCCACTTCCCAGTCGTAACTGACCTCAAATGATTTATTAGGATTTGTATTCGCAGTAGCAGCCGCACCAAAAGTGGCCATTAAGACTGCCGAACAATGAATCCCAGCAGTAAAAAAATTAGAGTGGAAAATGTAAACCTGCAACCTAGAATGAATACAGAGAACACAGAGCGAAGCAAGAGATACCTTCCGGCGAGCGAGAAGAACACAGAAGAAAGAATTTTGATTCAAAAGGAGAGGGAAAGCAAAGTGTGCATAGTATAGGGAAAGAAAAAGAAGCTGTGCGGTATATTACGTATATATATATATATATATGCGGGAGAGCACACAGACAGGCGCGTCGCGTGGGAAAGCAGCAGGTTAAGGTAAAGGCGTAGCGTTAGATGAACGCCCGATGAGTGACCCGGGTAGTCAACTGTTTTCAAGAGTGGAAGAAAATCTCACGAGAAAATGAAAGAATATCGGGTAAAACCCATTTCTTTTTTGGAAATGGGCCGAGCCCATGGCCCATTTTGAAGCAATTTTTATAGGAAATGTTTTAATTCTTTTTTTAATATATATATATTTTTATTTTTTTAATACGGCACTATGGCTATGTTTGAACCAAGTTATAAAAAAAAAAGAATTTATTTAAAAATTCGTAAAAAAATTAATTTAAAAATAAAATTTTTATTAAAAACTTTTGAAAATTTAATTTATGTAAACCATAATAGTAGAATTTAAATTTTACTAATTTTAATTTTAATTTTATAAAATTCAACTATGTTCTTGATTATATTTTCTATATATTTGTAAATAAATTTCATAAAGTATTTTATTTATTGTAAACTTGGTTGACAAAATTTTAGGAGAAATTAGGATAATAAATTTTTATTTTCATTTTGGATTTAATTTTTATTATTTTAAATGAAATTTTATAAATTTTTAAATATATTTCTTAAAATTTCTTATTTATTTTAAATATAATCGGCTAATTTATTTTATTTTTTTTTATTTTTTTTTATCACATTCATTTATTTTTTTTTGTTTCCTTAATTATTTGTTTATGTTTTAATTATTTAGTGGAAATATTATTTTATTGTTTTTTCTTTTTTTTTTAGAGCTAATATAATAAACAGCTATTTTCTTTCTTTCTTTTTCCTTTCAGTTTTTACATTTTACCGTCTGCTCCGGAGAGTACATCGTAGTACTAATAAATAATTCTCTCTCCTGCAAAAGTTTCTCTCTGGAATTTGGCGCTACGCATCAGCTTCTTCGAGCAACGAAGCTTCGCTCGTTCGCTCGAGGTGTTCTTTTTGCTCTTTTTCTCTCTCTTTTTGGTCTTTGTTCTTTTTAGTTATTGAATTCAATCTTGCGCTTTCCTGATGAATATTTCTGTTTTTGTTGATCAATATCTCTGTTTGTTCCTCTAATTCTGGCTTTGAAGATGCGTCGTTCTGCATCGAGGAAATCGGGTCAATCCAATTCTGCTAGTCCGATCACTGCTTCAGCCACGGATCTCTTTCGCTCAGGTGTTGGATCTTTCTCTTGTCAATTGTTGGTTTTGGGATTTTGTTTTCTCTTTTTGGTTTAATCATTTTGCAATTCTACTTCGTTCCCCCTCTTTTTTTAGAAAAAAGATCGAATTGTGATGAATGATTTTGTGCTTTTTACATTTTAAAGAATTGAGGTGCAAATGAATTTCTCTTCGCCCTCTCTCTCTCTCTCTCTCTCTCTCTCTCTCTCTCTCTCTCTCTCTCATTTCATTTGGATGCCATTGGTGGTGTCCATGTGTTTGATATTTCGGCTTGAAATTCACTTGCCAGTGTTGTATGTTAACTGAGACATTCTCTTTCATTTTGATATATTTTTTAAATACAACTCATGGTGAAAACCACTCTGTTGAAAGATACTTATAAGTATTGACGTCTCATTGTTACTTTTCCTTAGTCTATTTTTGGTAAATGAAAGAAGTTTATCTTTCTGTGTGGTGAACATATATTTTGTAATATGAGCTGTGGTTTTATGTGGAAGTGCAAAAGTAGACGTTGGATGACATTTATGTTTTAATTCTGAACTCAATGTGATTTTCAACTGACTACCAGTGAATACGTGACTCTACTTTTCTTCATGTTTATCACAAGGAAAATTTTCTGGCATGGGTTGTTAAGGTTTTTCCTTAAATTCTTATGTTTGTTTCCTGCTCTTTGTGCACTCATGGGTGCTTTGTTTTTTGGATTTACCATAAGTTACTGAGTTTCTATCATGTTAATAATTTGGATCTTCTGCACTTTCACTTGTTCAGCAGCGAGTAAGGCATCATCAAAAGACATGGAACGGATTGATAATCTCTTTTATTCATATGCAAATAGGACTGCCGGTATGATTGAGTAAGTGTTATAGCTGTTGCAAAAATTCAGTAGTTGCATGTCGACAAGTTCTGTCTTGTTTATTTCATAATTTTTTTTCAATGATATAAAATTTTAACTGATATAGTTATTATTTGGAGCATGCTAGTATCATTTGTTTATGTTTATTTTATCATGTGATAGTTATGCCTATAGAGTGCTTACCTAGATTGATGGGGTCCTTAAGTTACCTGTCCTGTTGTCTTGGATGTTTAGAAATTTCAAACATGAGATGGAAACACATTACTTCACAAGTGGTGTGTAATATGTCAAGATCATGCAATTGTATATAATTTATGAAAGCCACGAACTTCAGATTATTTTTCATGGTTTCTGGCTGGGAATTTTCCAAGGAATTTGGTGTTTTCCACCTTTGTATTACTTTATGCTGGAATTTTTCCAGGATTATGGCAAATATATATTGAAAATGGCATGTTTCCAAAGCTAGCCACTTAAGCAAGCTATTTCCCGAGGTAACTAAGTTCCTTAATGTAAATACATGATGCACCCAGAATTTTACTGGAGTCAGGGACAAGAGTACTTTGGTAAAATTTCAGTTATGTCCTGCCTTCAAGCCTTACATATTTTAACATGAATGAAATGAAACGACCATATTGCAAATGTAATTGAATGCTTCAATCATAGCCCTAATTTTGGAGTATGTTTCTATTCAAGAGTCAAGGCCATGGCAATCAATCAAGATTACCTCAAGGTTGGAGACGTTACTGCTCCATCAAGTCTAGATAGTCTTAATTTCTGAACCAATAAATAGTAGGTCTCCGCTACTGATGAAAATGAGCCAGAAATGAATGTAGTGGATCCTTTTTGTCAAGTTCCAATTGCAGGTTGGTTTTCATATAAGAAATTATGGATAAGTTTGGTAAAAGATGATTTTTGGATGCAAAACTAAGCTATATAATATATCATTCTCCTTGACATATTATTTTGGTATGTCAATGTTAATTCCTATTCTCAAAAGGAGGTTACTAGAGTGGAAAGAAGTAAGTCTGTCTTTTTGGATAAGATTGTGTATTCAAAGTGATAGTTGAATTATAGGGATCTTTACTTTTGGTTCCTTCATAAACCAGGTTTTAGCTGTTTGTTCTTTTTTTAAAAAAAAACTATGATATTATTAATCTCACAAGAATATTGAATACTTACACAGAGGATTTGGGTTGGAAAAGGTAATTTCCAACCTAATGGAGGGGGCCATTGGAATGGGAATGCTTTGGCATTATCTCAAGCGCCCTGAATAAAAAGTTGAAAAGGGAAATCAGAGGGATATAAGTAATGTGAGAACATTAACTGGGAAGCAATCCTGATCGATTATAGAATCTCGACAATAGTTGTCACAGAAGGTAGGAATTCAATATTTTTTAGAGAAGAAATTAGTATAAAAAAGGCTAGAGGGGTTACAACCCATGTATAAAAGAGATGTGACTCAAAGACAGAAGAGATCAAACATATTGAGATATCCAGTTCATCTAGAAAAGAATGATGCTTAAACAAAATACAAAGGGTCCAATATAGAAGAGAATGGACAGAGGAGTTATCAAGAGCTCCACAATTCCTTTCCTTTCAAGTGACTCAGAAAATGAAAAGGGGTTGAGGGTAATGAATTCTTCTTCTGCTTCATTATCGGGGTACCACTCCAAGCCTATATTTTCCCCTTGATAGACGGACTGACAGCCCAAATCAAGATGAGGAGATTGAGAGCCAAGTCCCAAGCTTTCTAGATTACGTACCACGGAAGAAGATGGCTAGGGGATTCACACTCAGGTCAGCATAAGAAACACCTATCCAACATCACTCTACCTCTTTGAGTTATATCCCTTCTCCCATCAACAAATAGAACTAACTGAATTCTAAGATAGAGGGTCAAGAAACTCAGAGCCACTATTTTTGAACAACTTGGAGCCGAGCTTTCCTTTCCTACAATCACAGATATCAAATAAAAAGAATTGAAAATTTTGAATTTAATTGGCAACTGCTCCCAGCAGAAATAGGATTGACTACGGCTTCGACCTATGGTATATGGTTTCATAAAATTGTGCAATTCTCCCAATCTAATTCAAGCTGGTTTTACATGAAGAAGATTTGGTTCAACATTTTCTATTCGATATAGGTCAGAGAAGTGGTATTCTTTTCTTAAAAAAATAACATAACCAAGTAAAGATGATAAGAATCAATCCCTTCTTCTTGCACCAAAGATCTGGTGTAAATAAAAGATCTTAGCATAGATCCATTATGGTCTTGAAATTATATAATAATGGAAACAACAACCATAGTCGCCTGTATATTGCATTTGAGCAACCCTTTCAGCAACTAAGAGACCTATCCGAAGAACATAGGGACTAGTTGAAGTAATCATTGGGAGGTTGTTTACTTCAATTAAGACGATGAAAGATAAATTTGTTCTTTTAGTTGGAACCTTAGGTGGTTCACGAAAAAAATAGTAAAAAAATAATCCCTAAAGTCAATACTAAGAGGAATAATAAACCAATACTCCCCCAGTTAAAGAAAGAACAAGAGTGAAAGAAAAAGCAGCAAACATCAGGTTGTCCAGTGGCAAAATTTTGTTCCAAACAGCCTCCCAGGAGAAAAGGCCAATCTTATTTATGTTGAAGATGTTCAATTAGATTAAAGTGTTTAAGGGTAAATGACAACCTATATAATTAATTGTAGTTAATTTTCTATTTTCTTTTCTGTCTTAAAAAACCTATATATATAGGGTTATAATATTCAATAAAATACATGTCAAACCATTCTTAACATAGTATCAAAACTTTAGGTGAAGAAATCTTGAACTCTTTTGTAAACACTATTTAGCTTTAATTACTGAAATAATAAAACCCTAAAGGGAGCCAAACCTTCATTGTCGGCCATCACAACCTTAGTTGCCAACCACCATAGACCAGCCATTTCCAGCACAAGCTAACATCTTACCTGGCCATCTCCACCAAGACCGGCCTTCATTGCTGGATCCAGTTCACCCAGCCCAACCGTGTATAGCCCAGCTGCACCTAGTCCATGGCACTGGCCATCTCCACCAAGACCGGCCTTCATTGCTGGATCCAGTTCACCCAGCCCAACCGTGTATAGCCCAGCTGCACCTAGTCCATGGCAGTCGCTCAATCGCACACAGCCCAGCCACAGACACACCTCAACCATTCTTCTATCAAGAAGGAATTCTTTATGAATCATCATGCATCTACACTCTACAACAAAATGGAGTAGCAAAACACAAGAATAGTCACTTTTTAGTCACCACCAGAGTTTTCTTTTCCTAAATCAATATTCTAAAACAATATTAACCATCTGTCATCTGCATTATTAGTCGTCTTTCCACCAGCATTCTTGATTCAAAATTCTTCTACACTTCAATAATAAGTGTCAAAAACCATTTGGTCTCTCGGATATTTGGGTGTATTGTGTTTGTTCATATCAATTCCCATTAAAGAGGAAAACTTGATCCTTGGGTCTTGAAATGTATATTTGTTGAGGGTACTCCTCATTTTAAATGGGGTATAAATGTTACCATTTGCACATACGAAAATTCTATGTGTTTATTGATGTTACATTTGTTGAATAAGAATCCTACTTCACTTAATTTTATTTTTGGGGGAACCTATATTTTAAGATAAGAATACGAAGTTTTTAACAAGCTTTACCCTATCACCTTTGCCACATAACCTTTTGACACACAACCCTTTGCCATACACCCCAACTCACCACTAGAGAACCTTCAAAAGTCACTAGAAAATTATCTACTCAAGAGATCATATCAGACCCTAGGTCTTCTTAGGTATATACAAAGAGGAATATGGCGGGTACTAAGCTAAGTTGGCTCAAGAATCTTATCTTAATCCTAGAACTGAGGTGAGTCTCAAAAAACCTATACAGTCTAATAATAATAATATACCTATTATATTTCGTAAAGGTACAATCTATTTATCCTATCTTACAATTTATGTCATTTGATAAGTGCTCACTATCCCATAAAATTTTTTTCACAAGTTTGAATATTGAGTTTATTCTTAACACAATATATGAGACATTATTTTGTAAAAAAATGGAAAAAAAAAAAAAAAAAGCTATGAATATTAAGATGCTAACACTTGAGAAAAACCAACATGAAAAATAGTAGATTTACCCAAAGACAAGAAACCGATGGAATGCAAATAAGTTTTAAAATAAAATACAATGTAGATTGGTCAATCGAGAAATATAGAATAAGACTAGTGGTAAAGGATTATACATAAATATATGGGATAGATTATCAGAAAATATTCGCACCAGTAGCCAAGATGAACATTGGACAAATCTTGTTGTTATTAGCTGAGCTGCTCACTTTGATTGGCAACTACAACAATTTTGATCTAGAAAATGTCTTTTTTTATATGGAAATTTAAAAGAAGAATCTACATGGATATTCAACCAGATTTTGACAGAGAAATAGGATCAAATAAGTATGTAAATTAAATAAAGCTCTGTGTAGAGTCAAGCAATTGCTAAGAGTATGGTTTGGCAAGTATTCAAGGATGATGATAGATATGAGATTTAAACAGACTCAAGGAGGTCATACTCTATTCATCAAACACCAAAAACTGGGGGAGTTATAACTTTTTTAATATGCGTTGATGATATTATCATAACAGGAGATGATGAAAAAAGCTTATACGAAAAAAGTGTATGGCAAAAGAACTTGAATCAAGGAACTTGCTAATTTGAAGTATTTTTAGGGAATTGAAGTTGCCCACTCAAAATTCGGAATTTTTATTTCTCAATAAAGATACACTCATGACCTATTGAGGGATTCTAGCAAGTCAGGACTCCTATCGATCCTAATCAAAAGTTAAGAATAGCAGAAGAAGATACATCAGTAAACAATGAGACGTATCAAATATTAGTTGGAAAATTAATATATCTATTCCACACAAGACCAAACATCACCTAAGCCGTAAGTAGTATCAATCAATTCATGTGCACTCCGAAAGAAATACACCTACAAGCATCCTACATAGTACTGCGTTATCTAAAAGGATCACTTGAAAAAAAAATTATATTCAGGAAGAGTGATAAATTACATCTAGAAATTTATACTAATACAGATTATATAGGATCATTGTAAACATAAGCTCTACCACATGATTCTATAACTTCCTTGGGAAGTCATAAGCAAAATATAGTTGTAAAATCAAGTACAAAATCAGAATTCCGTGCAATAATGCAACGGATATGTGAATTGATATGGATAAGAAGAATTCTGGAAAATCTTAGAGAGTCAAGTAGGAAAATCCCATGCACCTATACAATGACAACAAGTCAACCATAGGCATTGCCTACAATTTAGTGCAACATGACCAAAGCAAATATATCAAGGTCAATAGACATTTTATCAAATGAAAACTTGACAATGACCTAATATGTACTATATGCACGCCTACTAATCGTCAACTGGCATATGTGTGACTAAAAACTTAAGTAATTCAGCATTTCAAACTCTTATTGACAAATTGGGGATGGACAATATTTATTCCCCAACTTGAGGGTGAGTGTTGAAGAAATGATAATTAGGTTAATGGATATAATGGTGAATTATACTTTATGTAATTAATTGTAGTTAATTTTCTATTTCCTTTTGTCCTAAAAAAATTATATATATAAACTTGTAATATTCAATAAAGTACACATTAAACCATTCTTAACAATTTAAGAATTGTGAGTTTTTGTGTTGCTGTGATGTGGAATGTGTATAAAGTATGAATTAAATATAGCAAGGGAACATTCTCACTCATCAACAATTCCTTTTGATGATGAGCAGTCATTGACAAAGTTGCCTTAGTATATTTTTCTTATATAATAGAAATACTTATCAGAAACTTATGGAAAAGTTTATTGATGAACTAGTTTTATCACCCAAAATTTTATGGAAAACAAATATGAGAGTTAGAACATTGAAAAAGAGAGTTTGAGAACGAGATCTCTGCTCGGCTCGGTTTGTTTGGCTTCTCTACTAGGTTTCTTCTTAAATTAAGTTCTAGTTCAGACAAACACTATAGCTTCTCTACTTGACTTTTTTCTTTCGAAAGAAAGCTTCTCTACTTCACTTGATTAGGAGTTAGTATCTTTTGCAATTAAGTCATTCTAGAGTAAAAGCACAGCAACCTTGAAGGGAAAATGTTAGAGACCATTGGTTTGTTTAAAGGTGGCTTCATCCTTTATGGGGAGGATCTTGGAATCTTTGTTCATATTTTCTGTTCTGTTGTTTACTCTTCTGCTTTTGTAGAAGGGATGGCACCCCCTTGGTGCCCTTTTTAATATATGTTCTCTTTTTTATTATTAAAGAAGGCACAGCAGCTAGAAACAGTAAAAAGGTTACAAGTTTAGCCTAAACAAACGTTGTTGAGCACAGAGTCATCGATCAAAGTTTAAAGGAAAAGAATTCTAGTGCTAATCTTTAGTGAGGGAGTGCCTATACAAGATCCCTTTATTTCTGAAACTAGTAGTGCTGGCTCAATATGAATGCATACAAAGTCGGCTGAGTTTGAAAGCAAGCTTTCATACTCAGTTAAGCTCCTTAGCTGGAGCTCAAGCTCGAGCATTGATGGGCTTGAGATCTATATGAATTTGAGGCAAATGGAAATTTGGAATAAAAAAAATATTCATGGATCTGAACACAAGTAAAGTTTTAAGATGTTCAAGTTTAAAATGTGCTTGAACAAACCATATCTTTAACTCACTGAGCTCAAATATCCAAATGTTGGCATGGATTAGCTTGGCTCTTTTCCACGCCTAGGTGCAAGATCCTTTATATTTTTAGGTACACTTCACTTTGGAAATACATTCTGAACTTACCAACCTGTTATTTCAACAGCCCAGAAGGCATTGAAGCGCTTTGTTCAGATATGGAAGTGCCATATACTGATGTCAGGATCTTGATGCTTGCTTGGTAAGTTATATGTAAAGTTGTTTGATACCTTTGTTCTCATTGTTTGTTGATACTGATGGACTGCACATTCCAGGAAAATGAAATCTGAGAAACAAGGATACTTTACTCTGGTAAGGAATACCACCAAGTTTCCATTTCAACTTTCAGAATATTGATTTTTAGTGATCAATTGTACATTCCTGTTTCTTCTCATCATCATAACTTGCCTCAACTGGTGTTTTCTTATATGACTTGCTTACTTGGCATATATCAGTTCCTCCTATATGCTTTTGTATCATGAGTGAGATACGACTGGAATCTTTGCAATCAATTGTTCTATAAGTCTTTGCTTCCGGGATTTTAGAATTATTTATTTAGTAAAGTGAATGTTGCATTATGATTTTGCTAATTGCTGATTAGAATAGACTATAATGATCCCACATTTCCAATCTTCTTATAGTGAAAATAAATACACACTTGTATGATCAATATGAAATTTTCATCACTTGTACAAATTTATATTGTAAATGTGAAAATCTCTTTTCCTTGTTACTGATGTAGGAGCAAAGTAGGAAAACTCCTAGAAGACTAGGAGTCTTAAAAGATTAGGATTTTAATCGGATGTTCCAGGGGATATTTCTCAAAAAAAAAAAATTTTGAAGTTCCAGGAGAGATTAAATTTCTACTGTTCTTCTATTGACTTTTCTCTTTAAAATATTTTTTTTTCTTTGCTCTTTCATCAGTTACAATCTAACTTATTTGTTTTCTAGATTAATAATTCTGAAATTCAAGTCCTCCATTGTGCTTCTGTTTCAGAGACTTAGATTTCCTTAAAGAAAGTTTCCACTTTTATAAAAGTAATTCAAATTGTTATTTCAAAAAAAAATGAAAGGAATTTAAAATGATTGTCTGATATCTTCTCGGGAAGCACCTTAGACACTATTTTTTTTTGTGAATAAATATTTTCTTACAAAAATACTTTATTTTCTTTTGGAAGCGTTTATGCCTTTTACGTCACAATGTAAGCTTTTATTGATTAGTACACAATAGTAAAAGATTATTATTTTATGCAAATCAGCTCCAAAAGCATGTCATATGAAAGAAGAAGCACATTGACATGGATATAAGGACCTCTCTTCTCCATTGGATGAAGTGGTAGGCATTGGAACTGGTGGAAGCTGGTACTAACTGCATTTTTATGTTGTTGTCTTTTCAAGTTTGTATATTTGACTATCATGTGAAATATAATATCTATATATGTTAGCTTAGTTTCATGGGAAGCTAATTTAAAAGCAATCTTGATAAAACAATTGTGTTATCTGATATAGAATGCTTTTTATTTATTTAATTAGTATTGATGACATTTTAATTCATTTATCTTTTTTTTTCCCTTTGAAATTTCCTTAATTTATTAGTAAATTGTGAAGGGCTGTCCCTTAGGGATAGTTTAAAAAAGTTGTTTTTAAATTATGAATACATTTGTCGGCCTATTGCTCAACTGCTTGTTCATATTGCATTTGCCACGTGAACATATTCATTGTACTTCGATACACAGACTATAGCTGCATGATGAAACCCACTATATGCTCATGGGCAGTTACGGATATGCTAAGTATCTTTGACCAATATGAGCTAGCCAAATTCCTTGCGTTGGCTTCTGCTGTTCCTTCTATAAGACACACAACAAATGGACTGACAATTGAGGATGTATTATTTTTATTTTCATTGGAAATTGATGCCAGTTAATTCTTAGATTAGTTCTTGTGTTACGTGGAAAATTGCATTAAGGTGAATCCATTGTTTTTTGTTTGGCTGTGTCGATTCTTGAAATTTGATGGACTTCATGAATCGTCTTCAATCTTTGAAATGCTCATGTTATATCTTCCTGCCCTTTCTTTTTCTTTCTTATTTGTGTCATATGAAAGGAAGAGTGGCGAAGAGGCTTGAAGGCGCTGAGGGCCGACACCATAAGCAAATTAAAGAAGGCTCTTCCTGAGCTTGAGAGAGAGGTAGAATGTCTAAAGCTGGATTCTTTTCTTATCCGTTTATTATTCATTGGGCTTGGGGTTTGGCATATGGTTTACCGGGATGATGTGAGTAATGACTGGATCAGTGAAGAAGAACTCTAGGCTTGGAAAGGCATCCATAGAGATAAGTGCTTTAACAAGACCTTAGACTTATCCTTTTTACCTTAAGGGTAATTTGGAAAGAAAGAAATAGAAGCATTTTTTGATGGTATAGAGCCTAATTTTGATAGATCTAATTATTAATGGTTCAAACTGTAGGCTTTTCTATCAAGGATCACCAGCTTTAAACTTGTGAGGTTCTAAGGAATCTTATTGACATTTTGCTTGAAATGTAAATACTTTGAACATGGGCTTGTACCACCTTGGTGCTTGTGAATGTATTTTTTTTTTTCCTTTTCGAAAAGAAATTCAGTGGACTTTTGACGCATGGAAAAGAATGGAATAAGGCTTAGTGCTGAATATAAATACTTTGATCTTTCAAAGGTCAGGAGGCCATCAAACTTTGTGGATTTCTATTCCTATTCATTCCGGTATTGCCTAACAGGTAATACAAATTTATAGTGGCAAAATTGTTAGTTAAGATGTCACTTCATGTCCACATGCACACATTTATCTTATCCTTTATTCCTTTTATGATCATTTTTGTAGAGGAGAAACAAAAAAGCATAGACATAGAGAGCATCTGCCAATTGCTAGATCTTGTTATGGGATCCCAGTTTCGTGCTCAGGTGGACTACTTCATTGAGTATTTGAAGGTTAGAGCTTCCTGTTTCCTCAAAGATTTCAATTGTGAAGTTTCCAAGGTTTTCAGCTTGTATTCATTGGATAATTAGTTCCCAGGTCCCTGGTGTTGAATAATTTTACTGGTGAACTTTACCAACTCTCTGTTGGAGTAGTTAGTTGATTGGCCTGACTTTTCTTTCCTTTAGGGAAAAGCAGCATAGTGCTGCTTTTGCGGCTTCTTGAGTGCCTGGCCTTCAAAGTTTAGTGTGCGTAATATTTACTTAAAACCATGTTCATTTTCTAAATGCAGATTCAAAGCGATTACAAAGTGATAAATATGGATCAATGGATGGGCTTTTACCGGTTTTGCAATGAGGTAAACTTGATGTACTTTGTTTGAAATTCTTGCTTACATCATATGTTAATTTTTTTTTTTTTTTTTTTTTTGCTAATTGTAATTTTTTCTGTCCCTCATAGGTGGACTTGAACTAGACCACTTTTATGAAAGTGGCTGGAACTAACCAACCAGCTGTGGTTTCATAAGTTCTATTATGTTCTATGAGAAATCTAGGTTACACTGTAAATTAGTTGATGGTCTCTTAGGACCTTTTGGGTAAAGCTCAGGTGTAATGTTAAGGCAAATAAGATGGCAGGGATCCAGATTGGGCCTCAAGTCTGTCCTTTAGTAAAGCTGATCTATTTTTTGTAGTGATTGAAAACAAAATGATACTAATTAGCAATATATAAAAGTATTTATTCCACAATGTTCAAAATTTAGACATTGAGTAACGTGTATTCCATATACATGTTCTTTTTCAATTTCTAACCTAAAAGTCTTCGTTATTGACAAAATGTTATTGTATATCATTACCTCTAGTTCTCGATTATCAAGTGTCCAAGATAGATATCCAGTGTTGGACATGGATCCATTCCCATACCAATTTTGTGTTATGTCCGACACGGGTATGGCACGAAAAGTAAAGAACCCGAGAAACATAGGGCTCCAGAATGCCTGTAGATAGTCATAACAGTTGAACAGTCCAGCTGGCAGCAAGTTTAGCCCCTTTCTCTGTGTAAGTATTTGTTTAAAACAGGGACCAGTATGTTATTTTGGGGGGGGGGGGGGGGGGGAAGAGGGACCAGTATGGGGTTGTGGCTGAACTGGTTATTTTATGAGAAACCCAGCTTTTCTCTCCCGGTTAAGTGAGTTTCCAAGGCATTTTGTTGCTACATTGGATTTGCTTTCAGCCCCCAATATGATATCTTGGATGGGTATCCAGCTTGTTACCAAGAATTAGCAGTATGAATACTGATTGGCGGTTGACCTTCAATCTAATATTTTGGATTGCTCTCAACCTTCACTCGTATAATACAAAGGCAAGCATACTATACTTTTTGCTTTTTGCCCTTTACTTTACTTGAAGGTCGGGCAGGGGTCTTGTCTCTTCTTCCCAGTTCTTGCCCTGATTTCTTACTATGGTCCATTTGCTATGGGGCCTTATATTTGAAAGAATTTTTGAGTTTTTTACCCATATTCCTCCTACCATACATAAATTTTTCTTCTCTCCCTCTTTTTTTTTCGATGGCTCAAAGGACTTCATAAGAGTAGAAGACCTACCCTCTTGGGAAAGAGGGAAGAACATAACCATCTCAACCAAGGGGAGATGGTTGTCTTCTCTCCCTCCCTTTGAAAAGTGAAAACTCCCCTCTGAGGTACAAATCTGCCTGTGAGTAGTGATATTAAATAGGATCAATAATAACAACTTGCTTCCAACTTGCAGACCCCAAAAAGTGCTGTCTCGGATGTTTATTTGGTGTGCCTTCACAGTTTAAAATACAATAGTCATTTGTTTCTTTACTGCAGGATGGCCTAGAGGGTTTTACTAGATTATTTTCTTCTTTTCCACGTTTCTTGGGTGTGTCCTCTCAACCTAAGGATCTTTATCTCCACCTCTCTATGTGGTTTCAAATGAACCGAGGATCATAAGATTCTTTTGGAGAGGGGCTACTTCTGCTGGTATGGGTCCTTTTGGAGATATATGCAAGTACTTTTAAGCAAAATGCTAGACTGTTTGATAATATTTGTGAGGGCTGGTGTTTTTTTGCTTCTGTCTTGACCTTTTTATCCACACTACAAAGAGTTCGGGTTGCAGTTTAATTTCCTCTGTTGAAGAAGGATGGATTATCCTTCTTTAGTTTGTAATTTTTTCCTCAATATTCCTTTTTTCTATTAAAGAAAAAAGGGAAACTAAGACTTAGCCTTCTTTACCACTTATGCTTTTCAAGTGTTATAAGTAGCACCTTCTCTAAATTGAATTTCTATTGACATTAAAATAGGTAAGAGACAACATTTATTTAATAGCTGATGGACAAAATAGGTACCCGCACTTCTTTTTTATTTTGAGGTTTTTAATGTCTCTCTCACCCTATGCAAAGCCACCCCAATAATAATACCAAGTTTAATTCTTTCGACTTGGTTTGACATGTTTAAATCTTTTGACACATTTCAATGTTTAACAGATAAGTTTCCCAGACTTTAGTAATTACGACCCAGAGCTTGCTTGGCCATTGATCTTGGACAATTTTGTGGAGTGGATGCGGGCAAAGCAGACTTGAAGCTGTTGTCTTTGATCAACTTGATCCTCAGCCGTAAACTGCCATGTCTACTCAAGTGGGTATTGGTGGACTCTTTATGTTCTTTTTCTCTTTATGAAAGATGTACTAGCTTAAGTCACTTCAGAGTGGTTGTTCGTTGATCAAAATTATCGTCATTAACATTATTGCAGGATCGTCCAAAGCCTACTTTCCTCTCTTTGTTTTACCCTTTTCTGTTGTGAACTCTTCCTCAAACACCAACGTTCTGCGAAATTGTTTCTCCTTGTTCTTGCTGAAGATGGTCTTAATACATTTTATTAGTTTTCTTGCATCTTCTATCATCAGTGTGATTGTGTATTGTCCAGTTGGTGAATTGAGATGATCTTTTAACATTAGTTTTAATTGGATGCTGCTTTTGTAATTTGAGGACACTGGAAGAGGATAACACAGAGAGAGATTTTAGGTTTGGATATATACTCATATATTGTGTTCCTTGTTGCTTTTGCTATCTTTTTCTCTTCTTTCTTGTTAGGCTATACGTTTGGTGTTTCATGAGAAACTGGTAGAAGATTTTGAATCTCTTTTTCATTCAATCACTTGGATTTTTTTTTATTTTTTATTATCTCCCCAATAACTATATGAACTCTTAGAGTTTATTAGTATATTTTTAGTAACTATTACATAAATTTTAATTTTTAGTCTCTACATTTATTTCTGAACTTAATGGGTATCCTTTAATTAAATAAAATTGCATTCATATAATCTCAACTTACATGACTTTCTCTTTTTTATTTACAACAAATTGCAAATCTTTCTCTACATTTATTTTAGTTCCATCCAAAGTCAATTTACCCACAAATTTACTAGTAATATTTTTATAAGTTCTTATTAAAAAGTTCAGAATTTAAAAAAATAATAATAATAATATACCTTAGTACTGAAATAGATCCTAAATTAGTCAAGTGTTCACCATCCAATATTAAATGCTAATTTTGAAGCTAATATAGATATGGGCATAGCCAACTTATCGCATACCATCAATGAAAGAACATAAAGTTTAGAGTTGCTAAACTTCTGTGCATCAAATTTTTCAATAATATCATCCATTAATCGTTCTATTAAGTATTTATTTAACCTACTCTTACTAAACGTATATGTCCTTGAATCAACCCTTCATTTCTTATGTCTCCGACAATACTATTCCTATATCTAGGAGTCTTATTTTTTTGTCACATTTGAAGTATTGGAACGAGAGTTGACCATTTTAGTTACTATTTCTTTAAAAAAAAATTAAATGCATAAAATTTTTTATAATCATCATTGAGGTTCACAAAAAATGTTATATTTTTTGTAACACCCAAAAATTGTATTTTTATTTTTTAATTTATTTTAATTTTTATTAAAATTTTTGTTTAATTTTATTCTATTTTAATATTTAATTTATAAGATTTTAATTTAATTTAATAGAAATAAAAATAATAATAATAATAAAATATGGTAAAATTATTTTTGAGATTTAATTAAAATTGATTTTGAGAAAAATAGGTGAAAATTTGGATTCTGGAGGTGTTTTTGAAAAGAAAATCGAAAACTGGGAGTCAAAACGCAATTTGGAAAAGTTATGTCACGTCAGCAGCCCAGTCAGCAACCCAGTCAGCAGTCCCGGCCAACTACAACACGCCACGTGACAAGGAAGCTGACGCGGGAGGCCACACGAGATGGAGCCACGTGGGCGATCTGCGTGCACGCGATCGAACGATCCAGATCTCACGCGTACGGACGGTCCAGATCTCACGTGCACGGACGGCCCAGATCTCACACGTGCGGACGGTCCAGATTGAATCACGCACGAATGATCCAGATCGCATCGCGATGGACGGTCAAGATTTATTCTCATTTAAATCGTGATTGGACGGCCCAAATTAAATCGTGATGGACGGTTGAGATTAAAAGGGGAAGGTTATAAATAACTTCACCCACACCCAACCCCAAACCCTAGCTGCCAGTACCCTCGCCGGAGAAGAAGAACCAGTCACAGGAGGAGCCGGCCGCTGCCACCCGCCACCGCACTGGAGGATTTTCCGACCGCCAAACGAGGTAAATTTTCTCCCCTTAGCTCTTTTTCGATGCTGAATCTGCCTATGGCCAAATCGGAGCCAAACCACCAGCCAATCGGCCGGAAAATACCGCTGAAGTCCAGCGGCGCCACCGTAGCTTCCCTCAGTTTTTGCCTCCGATGAGGCCCTTCCCAATTCCCGTTCGATGCAATTTTTACACCACTGTGATCACCATCCTTTTCTCTACAGATTGACCGGAGTAAAACATCAAATCGTGACTTGCACCGGAGAAGTCGCCGCACCCGAGAGCTCCGCCGACGGTAAGTCTCGATTTTTTGTGATTTTTTGGCCCACTGATGGCCCTAGGGTTGTTTTATCGCTGGAACCAATGCAAGTTTGGCCAAATTCAGCCCAAAACGGTCAACCCGAGGCGGATCACCGCTGTGGGCGGCAATGCCGTTGCTGGAGCACGGCGGAGCCGCCTTGCCGGAATTTTGATATTGGCCGAAAAGGGGCCTGGGTCTGATTTGGGGTTTTTTGGGACACGTGCAGGTACCGGAAGTGTGTTTCAGTTTTCCAAAAAAAAAATTCAGAAAATTTAGGGACAGCTCGTAGGCGTAGTGAGAACCCGATTTCAGACCCCGAAACAAGTAAGGATTTCTCACCCTATTTTCTATCACGGTATTAAAGCTCAATAAATGATAAAATGGTATTTCATTAATTGTGTATAATTAATTAAGGTTGCTAATGGAGCCCGAATCTAATGTATTTTTCGCTCAGTTGTTGTTTGATCTATTTTACAGTTTAAAATGCAGTATGGTATCTGATGTATTTATTTTATGGTTTCGTATGCATGAATCACGGTTTCATTCATTATGGTTTGAATTATTGAGAACCCGTTATTGTCTTATTTGGTGTTCATTACTGGTTTACGTGTTTATACTTGATTGGATAATTGAGACCGAGAAAAATAGAAAAATGTATGTGAATTGATAAATGGATGATGTCGACAGCCTAACTAGATATCCTGGGAGATGGTGGACGGACCGGGTCCGTAGGGAACCCTACCGAGAACGTGGTCTCTCATATCGGACAGGGTATGGAGACCTTATGTGTTTTGACGCCCATACCAGACGGGGTATGGAGACGGCCCGTTTCACTCTCATACCGGACGGGGTATTGAGGTTTATGATTTTTGGCTCCCATACCGGACGGGGTATGGGGACGGTCCTGAATCAAGTTATCAATGTGAATGGTTCACATGTAGCGGGGACCCCTATGGATCCCCATGGATACTAGTAGGCTGATAAAAGAGGAAAATCTGTTGTCTGATGATTGAAATGCAAAGGTATAATATGTGTTTTGTTATAAAGCGTGTATGATTTCATGATATTATAATGTTATTGTTTTCTTATGTTGTTTTCATGAAGCTCACCGAGGTAAGTGGACAGTAAAGGGTTTTATTATTGATAAATGAATTTATTATGAATTATGCTCCATTGGTTATTTTTGTTTTCTACCAACCTTTACTTCTGTGACAGTGAGATAGTGTGATGTCTTTACTGGGCTAGTGTAGCTCATTCCTTATTTAACCATTTCATATTAGGATGATTTGTTTCCCGAGCCCGTCTCGCAGGAAGACGGCGAGTAGACGTCTAAGGATTTCATAGTTTTATTTATAGCATTCATTACTAGTATTTACCTCAGTTAGTTTATTCTTTCACACGTTGAAGACGTTTTTGGTTATTGTGTAAGGGATGTTAATCAGAATTTTTATTTCGCTTCCGCACTTAGAATTTTTAATACATACATTTTCTTTTAAATTTCCAGGGCCGTTACATTTTTTTTCATTTATTCAGAGAGTCCTACAGTGTACATATTTTCATTTTAAAAAAATTATTTGTTGTCGCCTACAGAGATCTCAAAATGTATGAAATAAGTTCATAAGAACTTTTAAGATGATAAATAATTCTCTAACAACTCCTCTTGTATTCAATAAGTATCATTGGGTTATTCTTTTTATCATGTTCAAATTTAAACAATATTTTTTCTCGTAACACCTTTCAAATATTCTTCAAATTTTTTTAGTTATATTCAACATTATATATTTAAATTTTATTGCACTTGAGCATCAAATATAGAACACTCTCACTCTGTATTTCTCAATCATTGCATATTGCTTAAAGTTCTACACTTTGTTAAGTGTATGTCTAATATATTTAAATATCTTTTAATGATTATTTTAGTCTCTCTCAAATCATTCTATAAAATCAAATTAATTATGTATACAACAAATCTCATATGAACATATATTTTTTTTTCACAAGTAGAAGCTCCTTTGGCCATAATTGTTTTCCTCAAGTATTGACAAGCAATATTATTGGGTGATGTATTATCAACCATAAAAAAAAATGGAATTTTATTCTCAAGTCATTAATCCATATTACTTTCCCAATATCATCACTCTTATAACTACTAGTATGCAGTCAAACAAATGTAGTTTGTTTTTCAATTTGATGTCAAATATTAGTTGTAAGACAAACTCCTTAAGAAAAGATATTAAATAATTCCTTTAGTTTCAATCTTTCATGAATATACATTTTAAAAATCAATCACATGCAATAATAATTTACAAAAGAATACGAAATATAGGACAAATAGTTGATACAAACGTTTAAACTCTTAATACTCAAACTTAAAATGAAAGCTCATTTACTATATTAAGATGTGATAATACATTTCTACCACTCTATTAATCAAACTTCTGACAAGTTGATAACCCTTCTTCTCCACTCGTCATTCCAATTTTAAAACTCAAACGACTTTATACTTTTGTTTATTACTTTTAATTGTTCAAGTTTATCTCATATTCTCTTGTGTGGTGTAATGAATCTTTTGTTCCATTCTTGCAAGAATCAATAACATTCTTCGTACCATAATAATTGCATTTTTTTTTTGTTTCAATTAACTTAATATTCAAAATGCGACCATACTACTGATATAATGTAGCACCCCAATTATTATTATTATTATTTTTTTTGTAATTTTTATATGAATATAATGATTTAGTATGTAATAATATATGGTTTTAATTTAGTTTGATTTAATTAAATAGAAATAATAATAATAAAAATAATAACAAGGGTAAAATTATTTTAGGGATTTAATTGAAAATAATTTTGGATAAAATAGGTGAAAATTTGGGTTCTTGAGGTGTTTTTGAAAGAAAATTAAAAATTGGGGGTCAAAATGTAATTTTAAAAAATTACGCCACGTCAGCAGTCTGATCAGCAGCCCCAACCAACCAGGAAACGCCGTGTGGCAGAGGCGCTGACGCGGGAGGCCACGTGGGAGATCTGTGTGCGCGTGATCGAATACTGAGATTCGTTCCCATGCGCACGGACGGCCCAGATCAAAAACGCGTACGAACGGCCCAGATTGCATCGCGATGAATGGTCCATATTCATTTCTTATTTAATCGCGATCGGACAGTCCAGATTAAATCGCGATGGACGACTCAGATTAAAAGCGGATGGTTATAAATAATCTCATCCGCACCCAAACCCTAACCCTAGCCGCCAGAGCCCCTCGCCGGAGAAGACAGCCCAGCCGCCAGGGAGCAGACCGCCGCCACCCTCCGCCGGACCGAAGCAATTTATGGCCGCCAAACGAGGTAAAATTTTTTTTCGTGACTCAGAATTCGAAGTTGAACCCACCTATGGCCAATTTGGAGCAAAAACACCGACCAATTGACCGGAAAATACCGCTGCGAGTTTTCTCGATTTTTGTCTCCGATGAGACCCTTCCTGATTCCCGTTCGATGTAAGTTTTACACCATTGTGACCATCGTTCCTTCCCCTACAGGTTGACCAGAGCAAAACACTAAATCGCGACTCGAGCCGGAGGAGTCACCGCACTGGAGAGCCCTGCCGCCGGTAAGTTTTGTTTTTCGGTATTTTTTCGGCCCACCGAGGGCCCTAGGGGTGTTTTCTCATAGGAACCAATGCAAGTTTGGCTGAATTCGACCAAAAACGGCTGAAAACAGCCAATCCGAGGTGAATCGCCGTCGCTGGAGCACAGCGGAGCCGCCGTGCCGGAATTCTGAAATTGGCCGAATAGGCCTTGGGTCTGATTTTTGAGTTATTTAGGACATGTATAGGTACTGTAAGCGCGTTTCAGTTTCCAAAAAATAATTCAGGGAACCCAGGGACTGCTCGTAGGTGCAGTAAAAATTCGATTTTCGACTTCGAATCAGGTAAGGACCTCTCACCTTATTTCCTATTACAGGATTAAAGTCTAATAAATGATAAAATTGTATTTGTATGAATTAAATAGATATACATAATTATTACGGTTTCTAATGGAGACCGAACATGACATATTTTTCTGTCAGTTTCTGTTTGATTTATTTTACAGTCTAAATGTAGTATAGTATCTGATTTATTTATTCTATGGTTTTGAATGCATGAATCACTGTTTACTTCATTATGGCTTGATTTTGTGAATCCAATTATATGCTTGCCTTATTGGATGCTCGTTACTTGTTTAAGTATTCATATTTATGTGAGAAACAGAAAACTAAGAAAAAAATAGAAAATGTATGTGAATTGATAAATGGATAAGTTAACAGTCTCACTAGATATTCTGGGAGATAGTGGACGGACTGGGTCCATAAGAAACTCTACCAGGAACGTTGTCTCATACTGAATAAGGTATGGAGACTTTAAATGTTTTGGTGCTCATACCGGACGAGATATGGGGACGGCCCGTTTCACCCTCATACCGGATGGAGTATTGAGGTTTATTGTTTGGCACCCATACCGGACAGGGTATGGGGACGACCCTGAAAATTAAGTTTGTCAAGGAAATGGTTCACGGGTAGCGGAGACCCCTATAGATCCCCACGGATATTAGTAGGCTGATAAAAAGGGGGCAACTGTTATTATTATGTATGAACTTATGATATTTATGATGTTATTATTTCCATGGGTCATTTTTATAAATTTTACTGAGGTAAGTGGACGGTAAATGGTTTGATTATTGATAAATAAATTTACTTGAAACTTGTGCTCTATTGGTTATTTTTGATTTTCTACCAACATTTACTTCTGTGATAGTGATATAGTGTGATGTCTTTACTGGGCTAGTGTAGCTCATTCCTTACTTAACCATTTCAGATCAGGAGGACTTGGTTCCCGAGCCTGATCTACAAGAAGACGGCGATTAGATACCTAGATGTTTATTAGTTTCTTTTATAGTCTTTCATTTCTAGTATTTCTTTTAAAGGATTTATTTTCGGTATTATTAGTACGTTTAAGTTATTGTGTAAGGGATATTAATTAGAACCTTTTATTTCGCTTTCGCACTTATATTCTTTATATACATTTCTTTTTTAAATTTCCAGGGTCATTACATATAAGTTGTGCTCTTCTATTTAATAAGATTGATTAGACTCCTTAATTTTAACTTCAAATATTATCAGTAGTATCACTATTTATTGTTGACTCTTTATTGAAATAGTTGTAGGAAATTAGAAGTATTACATGAAGTTATTTTAGTTGAATCTAGTATTCTATATATGAATATTATTTAACTACATTAATTATTAACTAGAAATAATACAATCATTAAAGATACAATATCAAGCATTCAAGTACAATCACTTATATATCAAGATAACTTATGAACAGCTCTAGAAATATCGACTTGAAATAACTCAATTATGAACCTAAAGTAATATAAAGAAACAAAATTATAAACTACCATTGAAAATTTTATCTAAATATTAAATAAGAATTAAATAAAACCATTTACAAGCCAAACAACAACTTAAAATGCTACATTTTC
This sequence comes from Carica papaya, assembly GCF_054855325.1. Lineage (NCBI taxonomy): Eukaryota > Viridiplantae > Streptophyta > Magnoliopsida > Brassicales > Caricaceae > Carica > Carica papaya. Next base: position 40,531,028 of record NC_142313.1, on the reverse strand, counting down.
AAATATTCACCTCTATTATTATTAGTATATATTTTAAAAAATTTGATATGTACCATAGAAGTTGTAGATCTTATTTTTTGTATCATCAATCATTATTCACTCTCAAATATATATTGCATTTTCATTCATTTGAGATTAATTCCATATTGAAAGATTGTCCATTTATCCTTATTCATAAGTGAAGAGTAATCTCAAGTATATACTATAAATATCATATTTGTGTAAAACTTTTGTAAAACTCAAACTTGTCTCAAATTCAATTGGGATCGTATAAATATTATGTCTTTTAACTCGTACAAGTTTTTAATTAAAATTAACTATTCTATTTTAAATATATAATTAAAATACAGTTTACCATATAAAATATTGTATATTAAAAAATATATATATAATACATATGTATAATGTCATTTGATGAAGTTTGGACGAATTTTAGGCCAAATTAAACTCAGCTAACTCCGATATAATTAAAAGAAAAGTAACGAGTTACTAAATTAATTTTCGATGTTTGGTATTTGTTACAATTTGACCTTTAATGTTTTTTCCATTATAATTTATCATTTAACGTTTTCTACTTATTTCAAACAATTAATTACTTTTTTTCTATTTTTAATAAAAAAAATTAAAAATAATTATATCATGCTTAGACTCTTTAATAAAAAATAAAAAATTGAGATATATTTAATTATAATTAAATTAAATATCAAAAATTTAAAGTCGCATAATGAAGACGAATCAGATAGACGGGAGAAAGAATAAAAAAGTTACGAGGAAGAAAAAGGTTTACAAATCTCTATAGTACTTTTGTTTATTATTATACAACTTCGATATTTAAAATTACTAACACGTGGCAACCGACGTAAATTTCGGACACATTGACACAAGTAGATGGCTTATTGGAATATATTCCGGAAGTGTCTATTTGAACATACAAACACTACATGTGTTTGTAACCAAATTGGCATTTAAGCACATTCCTTTAAAGACAATAGAAGGTGAAATGGTCAACAAATTAACTTATAGTGTTTGATGGTAACTATAAATTGTATTATGAATGCAAATAAAATACACTTGAGATACCTTATACAACTCCAATTTCTTCTCAACTTCAAGCTTAAACTACCCCAACTAACACAAATTTGCAGAGGCAACATTATCCTCCAGCTACAAAGAAAACCCAGAAAAAAAAAAAAAATGGAAACTCAACTTTGGATCACATTTTGCATAGATGAGAGAACATGACTCTGATAAAATAAATAAAATGAAGAACATATACATGTACATTTATCCCCTGCATACCCGCAAAGAATTCTCGACCGAAACATTAGCATCATATAATCAAAGACAAGAAGGATTAAAGGGGAAAGTGGGAGAAAAAATTGAGGAGTGATTTGCTTAGCCATTTTTCTTATTTGGCAGCAGCAAAATTGAAATAACTCTGAACTTAGGTTTTTATCATGATGACGAAGAACCAATAATCAATGGCGAAGTTGGAGGGAGAGCACGTCTACTTCTGCTTCTACCCCGAGTTGCAACACCAGAAGGGGAAGATGAGGACGAGGAAGATGAATTAGAAGAAGATGTAAATCTGTTTGACCCGCTTGTTAAATTTTTCTTCTCTGCTTCACAAGGTTTATCCTCAATTCTATGATGATGCCGGACTTTTGTTGCATTTAAAGTTACAGGAAGAACACAATTGCAGAAGAAACCTTCAGTGAATTAACACAAGAGCCATGCTTCACTATTAGATACAGAGGAAAAAAAATGTAATCCCATTTAAATCAACTATGGTATTCATGCTCAGCAAAACTGATCCTACTAAAGAAACAGCCTTAATATGAAGCTAAATTAGAAGGACATCAATGTGATCCTACTTAAATGAGTAACAATAGAATTCAATCATGAAAAGATATTCAAGAAAACCAATCCGTTTTGAAGATGATGAGCAACTAAAAGAGAAGAATAGAAATGGGAAGATACCGATTCTTGCAAGGCGATTAACCCAACTGGGAATTGGATTTCCAGTCAATCTAATACAAGCATCATTGCAGAAATGGTTGCAGTTTTTGGTGATCAAATTATAAGCATTTCCTTTATAATGCTCTGCTAATTCCTCCATCACCGTCCTCACCTCTGCTGGCCCCAACTCTGTTTTCCCTATCAAAATTGTCTTTCTAAATGTAAATCCATCACACTGTTTTGGTTCTCCCTCAAAAATTCCTGTGGTTGAGTACTCGTGAGCTCCGAATGCATATTCAACGCCATGAACTGCATCAAAACAATTTCCTTAGAATTAAACCTCATCTACAAAAACACCAAATTCATTTTCAATTCTTTCCTTTCCTGGGTTTTTCCACAAATCCATCTCGATAATTGAAAATTGAACTTCCTTCAGTTTGATTATTCCATAAATTACCATACTCCAAAAACTGTAGAAAGGGATAACACATTGGTCTCCCATTTTCTGACCAACCAAACAGAAATATAACAAAACAGTTCCTTCTTCCTAAATCTGCAAATCAGGTCACTTGAAGCTCACTCAGCATATATATATTAATAGGGGTGGGTGGGTGTACAGTGATCTGCATTATTGAAGGAAACCCGGAACAGCAAAAAAACACTGAAACAAACTCAAACACAGATCTAAACTACAGTACAAATTTCACCCAAAAAAATTTCAAAAAAAAAATAAAAAAACAAACTCACTAAAACCCAACAGGGAAGAGAAAGAGAAGAAGAGTAATACAGAAATCTCTTGACATTAAAAAATGAAGAAGGTTACAAACCTTGAACACCCGAGTGATAAACACCGAGTCCAAACCAATAAGCGTAACCATTAATGGGTGTCAGATCATACACATTGAGGTACACCGGTACCGATCCCGCCACCTCGCAGCTCGAAGTTTTCCGACACAACATTTTAGAAAAAAAAAAAAAAAACTAACAAGAAAAAAAAAAAAAGAAAAAAAAGAAAAGAAAACGAAAGCTTCGGCGAAGTTAATCTATGATATCAGTGGTGTCATTTTCAACTTGGTTTCCATCAACAACTCCTCTCTCAATCAATGTTGCCCAGCAACAGATCGCTACATAACCCAATTCAACTTCTTTAAATTTTAGTACTCCCTTTTCCACAAATCGAATCCCACTATAGATTTTCTTTAAGTTTCTATTTTCAAAATCTGATTTTTAACCCCAACAAAAAGAGAGAAAATTAAAAAAGAGAACGAGAAAGAGGGGGGAAAAGAGAAGAAGAGAATCTTTTAAGCTTATGGGTACCACCGGCTGCAGGAAAGTGCCACACCCGGATTTTTAATTATAAAAATATTATGATATTACATAAATGGGCTTCGAAGTGTGTTAGAATTACAGAAATGCCATAATTTCTAATTATAAAAATAATTAAAAAGTGATTATTTAGAGAAGAAAGGCATGATATGATGGTGGCTGGTTGAGTTGGGAGAATTAAGATATAATTAAGAATATGATTAGTGGGGAAAAAAGGAATTAGAGACGATCATGATTTCAGGAGGCACACATGAATGGTGGGGCCCACTCCATATTTATTTTAAAATGTTTAATCACGGAAAATTATATTTTAAATATTTCTCTTCTACTTTTCTTACTACTTCAAATTAATAATTATGCTTTAATTAAAACATTTTTTTAATATTATTATATTTAAATATTTTAATTATCAGGCTTTAACAAATGATTATTTTTCTTCTCTTTAATGTCTAAATATATTCAACTTTAATTTTTATATATCTAAATAATTTATTCATTTTTTTATAGTAAATCGGATAATTCAATTGATAGAAGATAAATATATATATATATATATATGAGTGATTGACCATGAGAATATATCTATCCTTCAAAATTTTTAAACATAAAAGATATACATACATGGTATATATTATAGTATATTATCTTCTCTTGAAAAATTTTGATGTGAAATTATTTGAATCTCTCTAAAAATTTTTTATTTATTAATATTTTAATAATATCTTAGTGATAAAATTAGATATAAATTTATAACATTTTTAAACGAATAAAATATTTACAAAATAATAATAATAATAATAATAGAAGTATAAAAATAATTTATTCTTATAAAATATTATTAAAAATATAATTACTTTAATTATATTGTATTTAAACTCCACGCCTAAATTTACCTCAAATGTTTTAAACGAAGGATGAAGGGCTTAAAGTTATTCCATCTTCGCTCCATCTTTCCTTAAACCCTAGCTCTGCAACCACTCGCCGTCAATGGCTCGCGTTATCAGAGCCCTGAGTAGAACCCTTCGTTCTCCTTATCCTAGATGTCCAGTTCCTCGACAGAGCCTTACGGAAATCTGTCTACAGAAAAAGCAGCTTCACACTTTTTTATTTAATCCAAACTCTTTAATCTCTACTAGGAATTACGTTTCAGAAATGCGCAAATCCGCCTTTGAAGGTAACATTCTGAGACTTATCCGTAGTGAGATCAAGTACGAACTTGAGCAGGACCCTCCCAGACAGGTAATCTTAAATCTGTCTCTCCCCCACCACATTTTTTTTTAGTCTCATATAACTTCTTCTGTTTTTTTTTTCTCTTGGTGAACTGATATATATATATATATATATGTATATATGTTGGAAAAGTTAATCCCTTAAAATGCACACAATCACAACAATACATTTAACGCGGTTTTGTAAGTATGCCTACATCTACAGAGTAACATCGAGAAAAAACGTTTCCACTGTGATAAGTTGAGAGTGTTTCACCGATAAGGTCGTAATAGGCCCTTATATAAAGAAATTACCAGAGTTTTTCTCTTAAAATATTTTTTAGAATAAATATAAAACATCCCTCGAGATACATATAAAATATTTTCACAAGTCCACATCAACAATATGATAATGTGGTAAACTTGTATAAAAACTATGGTTGTTGGTTACTGTTTCTATGAGATAGTGCTTGGAGAGGGTGTCGTTGGGTATTAAAGACTTGCCAGTGTATTTTCACTGTCACTGATGGTTTCTCTGTTTGAAAGTTGAAGCTGTAGACTTGCTTCGCTAAACCTGATAATATGTCTAATCTGCTGAAATGGAGTAGGCTGTCAACTGATTTAGAAATTAAAATTACAGGTAATGTGTGTACTTATAGGTTTTACCTTTGAGAAAATTTTATTTTCTTTACTGAAGGAAAAGAGATAAAGAAACCAGGTAATACAGATTTTAAGGTTTGAAATATAAATTACAGTACTAGAGTTAGAATTGAGGATAATTCAAGGTCTTTATCTCATTTCTTCAGGACCCTTCCCATCAGATATCCTTTATAATCTTGACTATACTAACCACCCAACCATATAAAATGGTTTTCTGCAAACAAAATGTTTCTCCTTTTTCTTTTTCTTTAAAAACCCAGAGGGAAAAGTAGATATTATCAAGAAGGTTATATCCTGGTTGGTTGGTATTTGACATCATTTTGAAGAAAATTCAACTGAGCTTTATTTTCATATATTGCTTTAGCTGTATAGCTTACATTATTTGGGACCTGTAACTAGAGAAAATGCACATATATGGCTGGCTTGCTTGGAGCATAAACTTACAATTTGTGAAGTATAAAAATGTATTTAGAATTTATTTTCTTAATAGTCAAACACTACAGGAAGTTTTTATGTGTACTTCAGTCAAGGAAAACTAGAAACAGAAGCTTGAGAAAATTCTTGACAAAAGTCTATTGTGGACAGAGTGTGGTGGTGCTTTTGAGTTTTGTACTCTGACCTAATCCTAATTTGCTTGCAGTCTATAACCAAATTTGGTTCATTCACAGTTGATGACCGGCCAGGAGAGCAATGGATTAGTTTGAATAGAAAATTTGGTCGGACTGAGGATATTAAAATTGAGGCGACCATGTTTGATGATTCTATTCCTGTTCCAAAATCTGTTGGTGATATGGGGGAAGACGTTCAGCTCCACATTACATTCATTGTCAATATCTCTAAGGGTGATGATGGTGAAGTCATGGAGATCATGTGCTCAGCTTGGCCTGATAGCATAGAGATCACAAAGCTTTACATCCATCAGCATGGCAAGATGCTAGCAGAGCCTTATTTAGGACCTGAGTTCAAGTATGGTGATTTACATTCAGTTGGTTTTAGCATTCTCGTAAAATATTAAAAGTAAATTGTGTCTTTCTAATTTACTGGCATTTGACAGACACTAATTTTTCTTAAACACAAGTAATTTGATACTTGCATTGGTCCAGTTTTAATTTTGACATCTAAAAGAAAAAATAAATAAAAGCTGCATCCCATGGGATATATCCCTTGTCAAATTCCTTATTCCTTTCAAGATTTTCAGATCTTGTGGTAATTCTCATTGGGGTCTTGTTTGGTTGCTTGCAGGGAACTGGATGATGAATTGCAAAACTCACTTTATGATTTTTTGGAGGAAAGAGGTATAAATGATGAACTTGCTGTTTTCTTGCATCAATACATGAAGAACAAAGATAAAACTGAGTTTATTAAATGGATGGAAACTGTGAAATCTTATATTGAGAAGAAATAAATATTCCCTTTGCGAATGTTTCGTCTGGCATTTTTGTTGTCTTAACCTGTTTTGTGCATTGGCTATCTGATGCAGGGGCAAAAAAAAAAAAAAGTTTACTGTTAATTAAAGTTGTAGATAAATTTGGCAATTTATTTATTGCTGGATTAATAGTCCCACTATTTAGGAGTATTTTGATTTTGTTCTTGTTAGGTTTTATTTGAGTTTTGAGTTAGTATTTATTTTGAATTTATTCTGACTTAATTGTTTATAGGAGTAGGATCCATGGAGGTCCATGTCATTATATATATCCATCTAATTTTTTATGAGTCAGATTTCAGATTTGAATACACAGCATAGAATTATTCAAGACAAATTTTTTCCTGGATAAACTAGAAATTTGATCCAAATTTTCCATATTCTAATTCATAAAATTATTTTCCCAATTTACCCGCTCCCGACATCAATTTTTATAGAATCCATCATCTCATATATTCATCATAGGTAGGAATCCATTATTCTCTTATAGGATATTCCATGTATATAAAAAATCTCCTTAGTTGGGATATTCAACATAGACAGGTGGTAAGCTCCAATCTAGAGAACTCATAAAAAATTTACATGAACATATGTATAGATTAAGATACAAACACCAATCCTACTGCTATTGATATAAAGACAGGATAACTTCAAAATAAATCCCAAGTAAAAGAAGAGAAACATAACCTAGACAAAATAGTGTTAAAACAACCTAAGCAAAGAGGTTTTTTTCCTAATGTGAAGTTAATAAAATTCCAGGACCTAAACACCTAAATCTGCAAATTGAACAACCCTGAATGCGAAAGCTGCTTTTTCTTTAACTCTTCTCTTGTTTGTTGGAAAACCGACATTGCTGTTGGAATAGCTGGTTATGTAGCTTTATGAGGAATTGGATTGGCCACCAGAATATAAGTTTAGTTTGTCTATTCTAATCATCTATACTCCGCAGCAAAGTCTTTTACATTACATTAGTCTTTTCCTATGTGTTAAGCTACTACCAGAATGAGTTTCAGAGGTAAGTTTCAAGTTGTTTCATAGCTGTGAATGGTCACTGAGGTCCTCTGATGTAGGGATCTGGAAATCCAAATTGCTTGATTTAAATTCTTCCTAGAAATTGAAGAGATTCTTATTAACTATTTTTTCTCTATGTTATAAAATATGATAAGATTTTTAACAATGTGTAAAATATGATAATGCTTGGTAGAACAATTTTGAAATACAACATGATTGGTTTTGCTATCTCACTTAACTTGGACACACTGTGTTCTGGTCAAGTTCATGTTTAATTATGAAATTTTTTTTCTTCTTTGATCTGGTACTCTTCATACATACATATATCTATAAGCTGAAGCATTAAACTTGAGTTTTGAGTTTATATGTATGTATATAAACTTAATGGAGGAGGGTTAACTTGCAAATTGCATAAATGCGAATAAAATTTATGTTTTTGAATCCGAGTTTGGAATAGGTTCAAATTTATATATTATAATTACGGGTTAAGTTCATATTTTATGAAATCGGTTTTAAACTCGATTCATTGTCATCTCTAAGTGAAACAAATATATTGATGGTTGAATGAAATACCTCAAAAAGCTTACATTTTTATTCACTTACATAACCTATGGATAAAAATATAGCAAGTGCAATAAATTATAAGTTATAAATTTATCCAATAAGATGTTGTTTCTATATAACTATTAGATTTCAAATATATATATTTATAGTAAATATAAGAAATACTTCATTTACATGTCATAGTCTTTTTAGAATATGATGAAATATATTTACGTATCTTGTAGTATTTGGTTGCAGCTTTTGACTATAGTTTTTCTGAATACTAAAATACTTTGTAACAAAACATAAAAAATTTTAATGTACTTTCAATCAAAATTAAAATATGCTTTTAATATATATATATTATTGTTTAATTTAAGTCCCAATTTTTTTTTAAAAAAAAACAAAAAACAAAAAGAAAAGATGGGATAAAGCCAGTGCAACACGAGAAAAAATGACAGGCTAGCGCAATTAACACGTGGCAACAACCCACAGTGTCCCGATTCACTTAACTGGTGACAGGCCTGTCACCTATTACAATATTCCTTAGTTAATCTCTGATTTTGTAGTTCTAGGTTAATTAACTGTCATCATAATATGATTCTGATTAACTTTATAATCCTGATTCCACCCAAAAGCTTATCGGATTAAATGATTAATCTGATTTTTTTGATGGGACCCAACAAACCCACATGGACCCCACTCATTCAATATCTCTTTAGGTAAGAAATCAACCCTACACAGATCTTTCCCACAATTTTTAATTGGGAAAATGATGTTGATGTCTTAGCTTAGACTTAATGTATGCATCACTCATCTCCTCTCTCATATACTACAATATATACATACATACATACATACATACATATATATATATATATAATCTCTATCTTTCCAAACATAAAACACTCGATACATACATGTGAATTAATAATTTTATAGTATAACAAGTTGTTTAAGTATAATACAATAAGTCATTTATATTTGTCATCGTTAACATATTATGTTTATTATTTAAACAATACTTACTTAATAAAATATATATTTTTATTAAAAAATAATATGTAAGTATCTATTAGAATGATAATTTGATATTATAAAAATTTATTATATATATAACATCATGATTTTTTTTTTTATATAAAATAAATTTTAAAATATAAATATTAAGTTTTATGTTTTAAGGAATTCATTTAAAATGTTTATAAAAACAATTTGTAAAGAAATTATTCAAATATTTAATATTTATCTAAGGTCTATTTATTCAACCACAAGTGGATCAAGGATGTTGGCACGAGGACAAATCACAACCATCCGATTGGTATACATTGGAATGGCATGGACCATATGGTGTTGAACGACGTACGCAACACTTTCTCCGGTTGTATGAAACGACAATGGAAAAAGACCAAAACGCAGTACTGTGGACCACGTAAGGGAAACGTGCAAGACTTTGACGAATCGTACGTTTGATTAAAATAGGAAGTAACGATCATCACTCTCTACTAAACATAATTAATTAATTAATTGATTAATTAATTAATCCTATCCATATTAATATCCAGCATGAATATTTATTCCCACTATTCAAAATTTGAAATTTAAACAGCAATTAATTAACAAATTAAATTAAATTGGAAATGGAATTAACCCATTAATCAAAATTAAACGCACGCAAATTCCTCGCTGTAAATAATCACTTGGGTGTGAAATCAGTATTCGAAGGCCTTTTTTAATTTAAAATTAAAAGGGTTTCAAAATTTTTGACTGTATTATTTAAAATTTAAAATTTTATAGTACCAAAACTCATATAAAGAAAATGTATTTGTAATTCATTCAATACTTTAGTTGTAATTAAGATTTATATATATAATATTCTCTAATCAGATTAGGTACAAACAAGCCAAATTACATTTACAGGCGATCATAAATAATATTCCAACCAAATACAGAAGCTGAGGAGTCACTTAATTGAAATAATCAAGAACAATTTAGAAATTAAAAAAAAAAAAGTAAAAAAAGGTAATAAACAAATGTCGAAAAGAAGAAAAGAAAAAAGTTAAATTTACCAGAAAAAGTTAAAAAGTAAAAGAGAAAAACAAGTAATTTTCAGAGCTTGAGAGACAAGTCAAGCTTCTTCAATTCATCTTGCTTAGTCTTCAAATGGTTATCCCACCGATACCCACCAATTATTTCGGTCCCTGAAGAAAACCCATTTAATGATCTCCGAAATCTTGCAGTAGATGGAACAATATTCTGTAAATTGCCTAGCCGGCCGGTTGCCGGAGGTCTCGCCGTCGACGGCCATGCTACAGTGAAGGTTGATGACGAAAATGATGGCTTGTGGATGACGGAGTGAAGCTGAATTCCCAGTGAGCCATGCAGAGGAAGAATGGAGTAACTATTAGGGTTTCCGAATGAGAAACCGGCGGCTCCGGTGACTCGGTTTCCTCCACGTTTTGCCAGCGTCCTTTCTCGCTTGTGAGCGTTTTGGTGACCGCCTAATGCCTGTGAACTGTAGAATTTCCGGTGGCAGAAGTTGCATGAGAAGACTCGAGGCTCAGCCGTTTGATTATCTTGATCATGAGGAGGAGTTTCCGAGAAGTTCTTATCTTGATGATCGAAAGAATCAATGAGATTGAGTTCTTGACTTGAATATTCTTTACTGGAGTAGAGACTTAGATCCAGTTTAAGATCAGCTTCTTCGTTAACCGCATCGTCTTCTTCGTGCGGTAATTGTTTTGTCCTTTGGTTTGTCTCAGTGTCCGCCATTGAAGGGTTGAAGCAGGAGGCAGGGATTACGTTTGAAGTTTCGGAGGAAGATGGCTTTGGTTTTGGAGGATCCATGAGGAGAAATAATAATTTTGGGGTCAGAATTTTCCTCTTCGAGTAGGGACGACATATATATATATAGATAGATATATGGATTTAAATACCAACAGATCCACTAGTGAAAAAGTACAGTACTATATCAATACAAGACATGCATATGTATACATATATGTATATGGGTTAATAAATGCTGATTTCTGCTATCTTAAGAAAAAAGGGTATCCACCACTGCTTTGCAGTGACTTATCTTGATGAATCCTAGGTAGTATATACACACACATTTATATATATATATATATATATATATATTTGTAACAATTAGAGAGGGAGAGGGAGAGTTAGAGAGAGAGAGAGAGAGAGAGAGAGAGAGAGAGAGTTGTTGAGCAGTGTGAGGGAAAGTCATGAGGAACGCCATATATATCTTTTTCTTGCAATATATGACCTACATAATATATATATATATATGTATACATATGGTACATTCATGTTTTACATCTGATTAACAAAATCTAAATAATATAAAATTCTCATATCACCTTTAGGTTAGGATTCCAATATATATATATATATCTATTATCAGCAGCCGTTTTTGTTACGAATTAATTAGCTATATATATATATATATATATATGAATTCCAAAGAAGGAGGAGGATCTTTACTGTGATATCTTCACAAAAAAAGACCAGCATCCATATCCTCCATTAAGACATACACATACATATACACTTGTATTAGTCGTACAGACAGTGACTTGTCCTTGGACCAACCTTGTATATGTATATATATAGCTCAATAGTTTCCAGTGTACTGATTAAAATATTTAATATCGTCTACATGATTAATTTCTTTCTAGTTTAGGCGACCCACCAAATACAAGAGTGCTAATTTTGTGTGTATATACATATATATATATATATAGCTCAATCTTAAAACCTAAAGTCTTAATAAAATCCAAAGCCAAGCCTTTTAAATCAACTCAAATCCAATCAGGCCCAACTCAAGACAACCCGTAAACCAAACCCCTTTGGAATTTTTTTTTTTTCAATCTTTTTTAAAACCCTTTTAAACCAACCCTAAAAAATTTCATAATTTGGCTTTTCCGGTTCAAAACCGAACCGACCGATTAAGATTAATTAGTTCACTTTTAGTTTTGTTGCATTGGTTCGTCAATTAATTTGGTTTTGAGAATCTTTTTACCTATCTGACTGAAACTAATCAATACTTTTCTTTAAGCGCAATAGTTAAAGAATGAGAGAGATTGATGAAGGCAAGGGAAATTGTTAGGATGATAGTTTCTATGAGGCAAAGAAATCTTGAAATTTTGTATTATATTTGATATATATATATATATATATTAATTATCGAAGTATATAAAATTTAAATTTAATTAAAAAAATAATGTAGAAAGAAATCATATTACTAAAATTGGAATAGTTTCTTTATTATTTCCTCTTGGTCCCATTGTGTTTCTTCCTTGACTCTCTCTCTCTCTCTCTCATTTATGATTTCTTTTCTTATAGAAAAGAGTCTTAAGGCCACAATTGAGAGCCCCCATCAATTTGAACTTTAGAAATAGTGGCTTGAAAGAAGCTTCCTTATACTTTCCAAATTACTAAGCTCCACTTGGTAAGCATAAAAAGATTTGCATCATGTCTATTACATCCATTATGTATGGCATAAAAAAAAATACAATATTAATGGATAGTAAATGCCAATGACCCTATATATAGTTTTGAAAAAATTAAATAATATACTATGTAACGCATTGTGAAGTTAATAGAACTTAAGATTATTATTAAAGAAAATAGATAACAACTCGAGTATATCACCTACTAGAAAATTAATAAATATTATTGATGTATTTAAATTTATAATATATAAAAAAACTTATGATTTGAATTAACTTAAAAAGAAAGTAATATAGACAAAAGTAGTTGTGATCACATATAAATTAGATACATTTCTTGGACAAATAAAAGAAGAAAGATGTCAAAGCAATAGACTTACATATAGTGGATGAAGGAATCCCATACTTTCCTTTTTCAAAAAACCCATTCAAGAAAGGCCAAAAAGTTTGCACCACCCATAAACTACATATAACCTCTCCTACCCCCGAGCCATTCCCATCATCACCTATTACTCCTCCCAACCTTAGTAGTTGTGTAGACAACGCCATGAGGTGTACCAGTAAAATAGTTGTTCCTGGAACGAAATATATAGATTCATCGAACGTGAACTTAGTTGCATCAGAGTCTTCAATACTTGAAATGGACGATATGTCCTTTTTTGTAACTACAAAGATTGTGTTAGACACCCCTAAAAGCTTAAGTACAACATCATATATCCCAAATAACCATGCACTTGTTTTTATTATTCTTGACATGTTCTGGTTAATTAACCAACATCGAATTGACATCCCCAAATTTAAATATTCTGATATAGTATATAAAATATAAATCACCAAAATCGAGACAGGAATGCACATTGCTATATCATCCACCTGCATGATTCACATATAAAAACACAAGATTTCAAGTTATTCATTATTTCAAACTTATATATGAAAAGTGTGAATTAGTAAAATCCTTTATAACATCTCGAAAAGAAAAGAAAAGTACCTTGGGTAAGAAATTGGAGTTGATAATGAGACAAAATGCAGGGAGAAAAACATAGGAGAGTTCAAAAATAGAACGTAAACCCCACGAAAGTAGCCATAGATAAGTTAAGCATTGCCTGACATGGAGCTTTTTATTGACAACTCCAAGTATGGGATTGTTTTTACTAGCTAGGATTTCAAGCAATCCCGTTATCCACCTTTTTTGTTGGCTCATTGCCCTTGGTACATCCTTGGGAGCACAACCTAGAAATGCTGGTGGCTCTGGGCATAAATAAATACTTTTCCAACCTTTTTCATGAATCTTCAATCCTGTGTTCACATCTTCTGTAATAGATCCATAAATCCAACCAAACTGCATAAATAATAGAATAAATTCAACGTGAATATTTTATTTGTTTTCTTTTTTATAATCGAATAATCTAATATTTCTTTTTAAACTATTTTTATTTACAAATATTTATAACTCTATTTTCTAAATAAAAATATTTTTTTATCTTTCATTTTTAAATTTACATATATTTTATACATATCAGCATACAATTCTGACTATTAAAAGGTGGGATGTCGTGTGTTTGTATATTAATTATTAAAAAAAAAAACTATAATTTTCTTCAAAAGCTCCATGAGATACATCTAAATTTCTCTACTTAAAAAAATTATACAAAAATTACTTTCTTTAGAAACTATTACATAAAATTTTTTCTCACTAATTTTATTAAAAACAATTGGCTTATATTATACTATTGCTATTACGTACGTATCATTTAATTAATAGAATATATAAAATTTCGTTTAAAAATTATTCAAAATACGGAATAGAATATACTTAAAAGGAAGTCGTAAGAGAAATTAAATCAATGATACTAACATTTTTACCCCAGCCAGTACCATATTCATAGGTACTGTCTCCAAGTCGATGTGCTTCCTCGAGAAAATTCAAAAGATTGTTGGAACAATTTGTCTTCCCTTTCAAAGCCTCCACCACTGACTTCACAAACTCCTTTGACTCTCCAAATTCGTTGCTTAGTCTATCTTCCCCCAACTTCTCTGCAACATATACATGTATACACACACACACACACATGCGAGGTGCATATGTCGAGTCAATCATCGTTTCATGGGGGTGAATAAGTAGAAATCTTGATTCATAAAACATAAAGAAAATGGCCAGAAATCTAAAGAAGAACTATATATAACCAAGTACATACATTAATACACACACACACATATATATATATATATCATACCATTTATTGGAGACGAGAGAGAATTTTCTCCTCCAATTTGGACATCATCTGGCCATAAACCATATATGACTTTTCGTCTATGGAAGCATCCTGACCCCTGGTAGACAGGTCCTTGACTTCCTTCTAATCCCGGCATGAAAGCCTGAAGATATAGATTATACATATATATAGCCCAGCTGGCTATGTAGTAGTAACAATTTGTAACTAAAACCCAAAACTTTCCATTGATAAAATTTAAGTAATATTTTTGCTTCTTTCTTAAACTTATGCAATTATTAGGAGGTATAAATTTTTAACTCATTTATGGTATAAATAATTGATTTAATATGTAATTTTTTCTCTTTTAAAATAATTGGTCATGAAGAAATTATTTATTTCTCATTAATTAATTACCATAACAAACTAATTAAGAAAAATTAAGGACTTAAATAATTAAGATTAAATTAAATAGAAATTTTGGAGCACTCACTTTCTGCATAACAAGTAATTCATTTTCTGGACTATCATGGAACAACTGTGGACTTTGAACAAATGCACAATCGATCTCAGAAGTCGAACCAAGCAATAAACACATCGCAAGACGAACAATCTCTGGATTATTGACAAACATGTCGCAGTCTACGTTCAACATAAATGGTGCATTTGTCATCAACCCGGATACTCTTGTCTGCTCATTAGATTAATTACGAACCAAAAATAAAATTAGCAGATAAAATGAATAAATTTAATAACAAAATTTCATGATTTGTAACGAATATATATTATTCTAGTAATTAGAGCAAAAACTTATTAATTTCTTTTTTTTTTTCTGATCTTTCTGAGTTATTGTATGAATTAGAGTGATTAAAGAATGTTACCATCATGCTAATATCAAGATTTTTTTGCTTGTTTACTCCATTGTTGGGTTTTGTAAAGATTTTTCACCAAGTAGCTGAAGGGTCCCTCATTTGTTCTTTAAAGATTTAAAGATTTAACTCTTGAAAAATGTTTCAAGGTGTTAATAATTGGTCCATACTCAGTGATTTGTATGAGATTACAAGACTAACGTGATTTGATGAAAGTTGGAAGTATAAATAATTGGTTCATACTTATTTTTTATATGTGGATTAAATAGAATTTTAGTATTAGCGCGAGCACACGTGAGATAATAGAGTTCGAGGGTGATCTTTCCTATTGTAGCTTGACTTCAAATCTTAGTAATTCATCCAAATATCCTTGGTTAGTTTGGAAGGTCTCTCACAAGCTGAGCACTGATGGTTCTATTCTACGTGACACTGAACCTGTGATTGCTGGCTACCTCATCAAGAACGACTAGGAGAATTAACTAACTTCATGAGTAATTCAGATACTATCCGAACCTTATTTTTCGAGTCTCATGGTGTTTTTATGGGTCTAAAGCTCATCTTGAGTGTTGTTATTATGAAGTGCAATATCGAGGCTGACTTCATCCAAGTCAGACGCCTCCTCTAACAACCGGTCCTCCACCACTTTGATGACATTAGTGTAGAAAATCCAATCAGGAACATGTTTTGTTTAGGTTGTGACGTTCAACTCTTCTATATTTATCTTGAAGGTAACACTCTGCATAAATTATCTAGTCCATTGGGTTCATTACATCCCCTTAACTAGCTCGATGTTTCTGAGGCTCTGATAGATTTTTATGTTTATTTATATTGGATCATTTTGACATTGGATGAGCCTTTCTCAATAGATGTTTAATTTATGAAACAATTTTTGGCATAATTTCTAACATTTTCTCTAAAGAAAGTTACTCTATAAGAACAAATAGGGAAACTTATACTAATTTTTATCGCATGTTAATGATTTGAATGGTTTTGATATAAACATTAATGAAAGTATAAAAACTAAGTTGCATATGTTTTTCAAAATTCTTATATAATTAAAGAGTTTAAGAAAGCGTTCATAATAAAAGTACTTGATTAAATATCTTACCAATACATTCATGGCGCCTGCTTTGTAGTTGTGTGGATGATTTGGTCGCTTTTCACGAGATATGTAAATTAAATGTGGCAACCCATCAACTACACCTTCCTTGTTTTCCCATATCACCTGCATCCGGAATACAAATATATATATATATATATATATGATAATATAAAATTATCTGTAATATTCTCCTTTAAAAAGTTATTTGTAACATATATACACAGCATCAATGCGTATACAAATATAAATTTTAGTAGAAATACCATATTAATATGTATAACTTTAAATATATGCATATATTAAATCAAATGACAAATAGTGTCAATACCTTAACTATAGTGGGATGGTTTTGACGTTGAATGCCAGAGAAAATAGCCAAGTCTTCATCAAAATCAGGTGGAAAACCCTTCTCAGCTGCAGCTTCTAATTTCCAACAAAGCTGCTCATATTCCATCTACAAATCAACAAAAACTAATCAACAACATATATATATATATATGTCATATAATTTATTTATGAAATATATAATTTTTTATTATTAAAAAGTACATAAAAAATAATAATGACCTTCATTCTCTCCCATTCTTGTTGAAACTGGTCTGCTTGATGAGCACTAAATGGTTGGGATAAACATGGAGAGTTAGAGGTGGAAAAATGCTTAAAGGGAGCTCTGACTTGAAGATTATACTTCTTGCAAAAAGGAATCCAAAGCTTTGCAAAAGGGATTGTTTGGATGAGAGAATAATAGATGAGAGGTGAGCAGCCATCATCAGACACATACAAACAAAGCTTGTTTGCTGGATAATTCACCGCCACTAAAGACAGCACGGTGTTTATAGTGATTATTGGTGGTTCCAGCTCTGGGTCTGCCGTTGTTACAAACATGTCCACTCCTGGAAATTCTCCCACCCTTTATGTATATACACACACACACACACACATCAACAGAAAAGAAAATTATTAGCATGTCAACTTACGTAGAGGCAAGGAAATCTAAAGGAAGAAAAAGAGAGAGAGAAAATATAGTATGTTTAATTATTTACCTTTGGTCAAGGTTCTGCAAGTAAGTTTTATGATGAGCAGGAGTCCATTTGATGGTGGTTGTGAGAAACCAGAGGAAGGTGAAGTATGACTCACAGAGAAAAGCAAGAAGCCAAGCAACTCCATGGTTTTTTATGTTTTGAAGACGATAGAGAAGGAGAGAAAGAAGAAGAAGGAGGAGAGTCAGATCCACACATCTTTTTATCGTGTTCTTCTCGTAAATCTTTTCACAAAGAGGCAACATACACCTGGTTTTCTCCATTACTCAAATCCAACAAGAAGAACAAGAAGACGACGACGAAGAAGAAGAAGATAGATTTTCAGGCTTCAGGCCAGCCTGCTATTGCATGATAATAATTCAGTGGCTTAAGTTGCTCGTGTATCTGTAGACATAAATACACATATATAGATATATGTCTGTGTGTATGATAGAATGATTGTCATCATGAAGCTACGGATGTGATTACGCAATAGAATATTAATAAAAATTTAAAAGAAAATTATTAAACAAAAATATATGAAAGAATTTACAAAAATGAATCAAGTCTAATATACTTTAATATTGTACTGTTAACTATTTATGTTTTTTAAACATAAATTTATTTGTTTCATAATTAAGTGGTATACACAAATTTATTATAACAAATCTCTTATATTAAGGTTAAACATATTAATTATCAAGTTAATAAAATTTATTAGTACAACTAACCACTTGTTAAATATGTGGTGAAGGCTTCTAGTATATTCTGACTTCTATATTTTTTAGGGAGTTTCATAGAAGATTACATAAATATGGAATAATTTGTCTCTATACATGTGTGTATATAGGGTCTATACAAACATATGTAATTAAGACTTGTAAGCTCGTGATGTCTTAATAGCTTGGAAGAACACGATTTTAGTCGAAAAAGTTTCAACACCAATAGTAGACTGATGTGACAAATGAATGGTAACAATAATTTTTGTAATATAATAATATATGATAGTAGACTGATGTGACAAATGAATTTCATCTTGTATTTCCCCACTACTATCATATATTATTATATTACAAAAATTATTGTTACCTACTCACTAAGTTAAACTAAAAGTAATGTTGATAATTATGTAATATTATTTTTTAAATTTATAAATTATATAATAAAATTTAAATATTATCAAAATGTATTAGAATCAAAAGCCAATATGATTTTCTCACCAAGAAAATTTTCTCAATTGAGGTAATTTTTAGATATTCATATTATTTAGTAAAATTTTTAGATATACAAATTATATTTGAGTCTAAATTTAAATTCAACTTTTAAAATAATTATATATTTTATAATTAAATCTAACTAAAAGTTATACTATATAATTAAGAATTCTTCTGAAATTTTAAAGTTCAATTAATAATTTATTAATTATTTAATTAAAAACTCTACTAAAAATTAATTTAATTCATAATAATAAATGATATAATTAGTGATAATATAATGTATTAAATGTCACGCTCCGACACTCATGTTAGACAGTATGAGACAAATACAATAGTGATGTTTCAATGCAAAATTCATTTATTATTTTCACTTCACATGTTTCTGATCGAATTTCTGAATTTATTTAAATATCATATGCAATTTTCAAATGTATATCCGCATACTCTCGAAAGAATATATATACATTCGAATATCAATCATTATATCGAAACATAATTACATACACATGAAAGATCACATATACACTTGAAATGTCATTTCTATAGTTTCATCGCACGATGTCGTTAATGTCGTCATTGAGGAGACCCTATCGCATGGATAACACACACACACAAATTTTACAATGATAACAGCATGTACGTTTACTAGGTGATCTACGCTCACAAATATTTATCCACATCTGGATTAAGTTTTAGACTCTATCTATGTACAGGTTCATCATGCCCACTGAACTTCAACCACACACACATACTCTCTTCTTCGATTTAGACTAAACGAGAAGGTATACAGAGTCCCTACCCTATTCATTCATATCATTTCATTCTAAAATTCTTATCTACTTACATCTTATTCTATTTTTCTCTAAATTTTATTTAATTGATCATTTCACAGTCTCAATTATTTTTTTTCCTTTTTATTTTTACTTTTTATTTTATTTTATTTTATTTTTAATTTTTCACTTAATTAAGAATTTTCTTAATTTTTAATTTCGTATCTTATCAAGTTCTAAATAAATTCTCAATCTTTTGGGTCTGTTGTCTGAGTTCGTTTCCTTATAAATTTTCAATTGCTTAGGTTTACTAGTTATAAATTTTAGTTCTGTTTTTTATCGAAAATTAGGTCAGTGTCCATTCAAATTTTAAAATTCATAATTTTTATAAAATAGATGTACCTTTAAAAATTCGAACTCGGTTGAGATTTAAAAATACTTACACTTCTACACATTTTTTGGGATATGTTTAAATGTCTTAGTTTCCTGTATGCACACAACATAAATTAATTAATATACTATGAAATACTAAAAATTAATTAAATCATATCACAGGTTTCAACGATCACTTAATGGAAAACCGAAAATTATTGGGATTTGTACTTGAAAAATCTTTCAGCTCCCAGTTCAGCGAATCAGATTTTTATTTTCAGGAAAAGACTTTTCAGCTTCTTGAACGGCGAATCAGAATCCCAACAGGTGATTTCGGTCACCATTCCTGCAGAAGACCCTTCGACTTCTACGGTGGGTGGATTTTCCCATTTTCGAGAAAACCTTCTCAGTTCCCGCGCAGGTGGGTGACCTGGCCAAGCTTATGCGGCCAGCCCGACACCGTCCCACTCCACTGCCACTCAAACCACCATCAAAACTCGAAAATATAATGGTTTTACCTTCAGTGTGAGTGATTTAGCCTCGGTTTAGCTCCCGGTCGTTTTCCCTCAATCACCCCGTGTCTTTTTAATTCCAAAATCTGCACACACACACACATATACGAACACCAGTTTGGTCAAAAATACAAATCGAAAGAAGAAAAAGAACCCACCTAGCTCGGGTGCGGTGCTCGCAAAATCCAAACAGTCTCGATTTTGGATTTTGCCGTCACATGGTGCTCTTCAGTCGCGATTCCCTTTCTTCTTCTTCCTCCTCCATGATTCTCTCTCTTCTCCTTTCCCCTTGCGCGGTCAATCTTTGGCTCCCATTCTCTTTCCTGCTCGACCACTCCTTTCTTTTCTTCTCCTTCCCTTTTTTTTCTCTCATTTCCCTTCTTCTTTCTGACCTCCCTCTTCTTTTCCTCTCTTTTGTCCCAGCTTTCCCCGCGTGACAGCCTTCTTCTTTCTTTCTCCCTGATCGGTTCCTCTCTCTTTTTCGACTGCTCTATAAATGAAGAGAGAAACCCTAACTTTTTTTTATACTTGTTCGTCCCAACCGTCAGATTTTTCTGATTCAATCTGGACTATCTGTTCTCTTTTTAAATCTCAGCCATCTGATCTGTAGCGCCTGGACCGAGGAAAAAAAAAAAAGCCACGTCGGCAGCCACGTCAGCAGGCCCGGTCAGCAGTCCCGGCCAACCGGGGCCTGCCACGTGGCAAGACCACGTCGCTCCTGAACGGGCCACGTTGGCGATCCGCGTGGGCGCGATTGGACGGCCTAGATCAATCGCGCGATCGGACGGCCCAGATACAATCGCACGGACGGCCCAGATTAAAACAAAATGGATGGCTGAGATCAAAGGGCAAGGGGTTATAAATAGAACCCCCACACCAGACCACAAACCCTAGCCGCCTGCCGCTCGCCGGAGAAGACGAACCAGAGGCCGACCGCCGCCACCCGCCGCCGCACCGGGGAAATTTCCGACCGCCGATCGAGGTAAATTTCATACTCCCGACTCGTTTTTCCACGCTGATTCCTCCTATGGCCAAATCGAAGCCAAAATCCCGGCCAAACGGCCAGAATACGCGGCCGAAGACCAGCGGCGCCGCCGCGCCCCCTCTCAGTTTTTGCCTCCGACGAGGCCCTTCCCGGCCTCCGTTTGATGCAATTTTTATATCACCGTGATCACCATTCTTTTCTCTACAGGTTGACCGGAGCCGAATCACCAAAACACGAACCTCGCCGGAGAGCCGCCGCACCCGAGAGCGCCGCCGCCGGTAAGCTCCGTTTTTCTGTGATTTTTTGGCCCCCCGAGGGCCCTAGGGTTGTTTTCTCACAGGGACCGATGCGAGTGTGGCCGAATTCGGCCGAAAATGACCGAAAACAGCCAACCCGAGGTGACTCGCCGCCGCCAGCGGCGGCGCCGACGCCGGAGCACGGCGGACCCGCCGTGCCGGAGTTGCGATTTGGGCCGAAAGAGGCCCTGGGCCTAATTTGGGTTTTTTTGGAACACGTGCAGGTACCGTTAATGTGTTTCAGTTCCCCGGAAAAAATTCAGGGAAAATTAGGGACGGCCTGTAGGCGCACTGTGAATCGTATTCGGATCCCAAAAACAAGTAAGGACCCCTCACCCTATTTCCTATCACGGTATTAAAAGTTCAAAATGATAAAACGGTATTTCTTGAATTAACGAATGTGTAAAATTGCTTAAGGTTGCTAATGGAGCCCGAGTCTAGTGTGATTGATGATTTACTGTTATTTGGCCTGTTTTACAGCTTTAAATGCAGTATGAGATTTGATGTGTTTATTTTATAGTCTCGTGTGCATATATTACGTTTTTATTGGTTATGGGTTGAATGACTGAAAAACTGATACCGTATGTTGTCTGTTTGGCATGAATTACGATTTGCTTGTTTAAAATGTGAATTGATAATGCTTACTGAGGAAGAGGAAAATGAAAGATTGTGTAGACTGATAATTGTATGATGGGGTCAGCCTGACTAGATATCCTGGGAGATGGTGGACGGACCGGGTCCGTAGGGAACCCTACCGGGATTGGGGTCTCACATGCCGGACGGGGCATGGAGATCTTATGTGTTTTGGCGCCCATACCGGACGGGGTATGGGGACGACCCGTTTCACCCTCATACCGGACGGGGTATTGAGGTTTATGGTTTTGGCGCCCATACCGGACGGGGTATGGGGACGGCCCGTTTCACCCTCATACCGGACGGGGTATTGAGGTTTATGGTTTTGGCGCCCATACCGGACGGGGTATGGGGACGGCCCCGGAAACTGATTATGAATGTTAAAGGTTAACGGGTAGCGGGACCCCTAGGGACCCCCATGGATACTAGTAGGCTGGAAAATGAGAAAATGATATGTGGTATAATGATTGAATTACAAAAGGCGTGATAAGTGCTATGTTTTACAACTTATATTATTCCATGATTGTGATAATGTCATTGTTTTTCTTATATTGTTTCATGAATTCCACCGAGGTAAGTGGATGGTAAAGGTTTTATCATAAATAAAAAGATTTGTTGTAAATCATGCTCCATTGGTCTTTTGTGTTTTTCTA
This sequence comes from Carica papaya, assembly GCF_054855325.1. Taxonomy (NCBI): domain Eukaryota; kingdom Viridiplantae; phylum Streptophyta; class Magnoliopsida; order Brassicales; family Caricaceae; genus Carica; species Carica papaya. The sequence goes on along the minus strand of NC_142313.1, from coordinate 40,507,797 downwards.
CCCACCTTTACCTCCGTGACGGTGAGATATCGTGATGTTCTTACTGGGCTAGTGTAGCTCACTCCTTATTTAACCATTTCAGATCAGGAGGACATGGTTCCCGAGCCCGTTCCGCAGGAGGACGACGAAGGGGATGCTTAGAGATTCTGTAGTCATACTCATAGTTCTATTTTCGAGTTTCTCTTTTAGTTAGTTTAATCTTTTATATTTTAAGTACGTTTTTTGTTTTCGTGTAAGGGATGTTAACTGAAATTTTGATCTCGCTTCCGCATTTTATGTGTTTAAATACTCATTTCATTTTCACATTTTCGGGGTCGTTACAGTTGGTATCAGAGCCGCATTTCCTCGGACCTATCCCTTACACGATAGTGCCTTAGATAAATACTCACCGATATATCGTTACTCAATCATTCCTTGTGAATGCAGGTACACGGGAATGAGGAGAGGAAGGCCCCCACTAAACCGAGCGGCTCAGGATAATTCGATTCGGGAGGATCTTGACAGACTGTATGAGATGGTGGAGGCTCTCGTAGCTGCCCAGCGAAGGCAAGAGGAGAGAAGGGAGTTACCGGGACCTCCTCCGCTAGCGCAGGTTGAGCCCCCGCTATAGCAGGCTGATCCCGTACCACCCCGGCAGGAGCCTGTTCCTCCACAGTACCAACCGGCACCACAGCCACAGTACCAGCAGGCGCCGCCACAGCACTTTCCAGTGCTCCCACCACATCAGCAGGTTCCACCACAGGGTCCCCCAGTTCACCCTCAGCCCGTCCCAGTCCCTCTACCCCGGGACCCTGCTCCTTCCTTGATCGACCCCGACTTCATAGAGAGGTACAGGAGACTGAACCCTTCTACCTTCTCAGGGAGATCCTCGTTCGAAGAAGCCCAATATTGGCTGGCAGAGACTGAGAGAGCTTTCGAGACCTTGGGAGTAATTCCTGAGCAGAGGACTGCCATTGCCTCCTACATGCTGGTAGGGGAAGCGGTACGCTGGTGGGAGCTCAAGCGGGCCACGCTGCCTGTACCAGTTACTTGGGAGCAGTTCCTAGCGGCCTTCCATGCGAAGTATCTCCCTAAACACATCCAACATTTAAAGGAATTGGAATTTGCTCAATTGGTCCAGGGTAATATGACAGTGTCGGAGTATGCCCACAAGTTCTTGGAGCTGGGCCGACATGCCCCGGAGACATTGTTGGATGAGGGCCTAAAGGCCAGGAAATTCCAGTGGGGCCTCCGCCCGGCGATCAGACAACACTTATTGGTGATGGAGCTCGAGACATATTCGGCAGTCCTGGCAAAGGCGCAGATCATAGAAAGGAGCTTCGACACCCGCCCTCAGTTAGCGGGAAGTTCCCGACCCTCAGCCCCGCTCTGCAGGCCAGCGCCTACCATGCTTGTCCAACCCAGTAAGAGGCCCAGGCCTGCCGTTCAGGCCCCTCCTCAGGCTATGGGGGCAGCACGTGGGAAGATCTGCCAGTACTGCGGCAGGGATCATGGGGACCGACCCTGTTACCGCCTCAACAACACCTGTCGCATATGCGGCAGTGCCCAGCACTATGCGAGGGAGTGCCCTAGAAACCAGAATCAAGGGAGGCCTCCAATCAGGGCAGAGTTTACAATCTTACCCAGAAGGATGCCGACGCAGACCCGGACGTGGTACATGGTATGTATACTATCTCTGGCCACATTGCTCATATTTTGTTTGATACTGGTGCATCACATTCTTTTATTTCACATGTTCTTGCTTCCAAAATTTGTGTATCACCTGATAGACTTGATTCATTATTGCTTGTATCTACCGCTGGGGGGGAGACATTGCTAGGAGAGGTTGTCTACAGGGCATGTGCCGTGGAGATAGCAGATAGGAAACTGAGGGTAGACCTTATAGGGTTAGACACAGGGGATTTTGATGTAATCGTAGGAATGGATTGGCTAGCGGCGTATCACGCCACCATAGACTGCTTTAATAAAAAGATTGTATTTAATCCTCCCAACGAGGAGCCTTTTACAAGTTAATAAAATTATCCAGTACTGATTTCCCGAATGGCAAGTTTTTCTTGATTTTCAGTGCCTTAATCTTGTATTTTCTCTAACTAGGTAAACCCAAGAAAGAAGTTTGTATCCAAGAGATTCCAGTAGTCCGAGACTTTCCAGACGTATTTCTGGATGAACTGCCCGGTCTACCAAGGGACAGGGAGGTCGAGTTCACCATAGACTTACAGCTAGGTACCCAGCCCATCTCAGTAGCTCCTTACCGAATGAGTCGCATCGAGATGGAAGAACTAAGGAAACAGATCACTGAGCTACAAGACAGTGGCTTCATTAGGCACAGTGTTTCCCCATGGGGTGCCGGGGTTACTTTTGCAAGGAAGGGAGATGGAACGTTGAGACTGTGCATTGATTACAGAAGGATAAATAAGGTAACAATCAAGAACAAATATCCTCTTCCTCGGATTGATGACCTTTTCGATCAGTTGCAGGGTGCACAGATCTTTTCTAAAATAGATCTACGATCAGGTTACCATCAGGTAAAGGTAAGAGCGGAGGATATCCCCAAGACGGCATTCCGAACCAGGTACAGACACTACGAGTTCCTGGTTATGCCGTTTGGGCTAACCAACGCCCCGGCCATCTTTATGGATCTAATGAACAGAATCTTCAGAGAGTTCTTGGATTAATTTGTCATCGTGTTCATCGATGATATCTTAGTCTACTCAAAAAGTAGAGAAGAACATGCTCGTCATCTTGCCCAAGTCCTACAGGTACTCAGGGAAAAGAAGTTGTATGCAAAGTTGAGCAAGTGTGGATTTTGGCTCGAGCAAACCGCCTTCCTAGGACATGTTATATCGAAGGAAGGGGTATCGGTGAACCCCGAAAAGGTTGAAGCGGTACTTGGTTGGGAAAGGCTGACAACAATTAAGGAAATTCGCAGTTTCCTAGGGATGGCAGGTTATTACCGCCGATTTGTTGAAGGGTTCTCTAGTCTAGCAGCTCCTCTAACCCGACTCACAAAGAAGAATGCAAGGTTTGAATGGAATGAGAACTGCGAGAGGAGTTTTTCAGAATTGAAGAAGCGACTGACTACTGCACCCGTGCTGGCTCTACCGAGTGGATCAGGAGGGTATACAGTTTATAGCGATGCCTCCTATCTGGGTCTGGGTTGTGTCCTGATGCAGCATGGAAAGGTTATAGCATATGGGTCTAGACAGCTAAAGAATCATGAGAAGAACTATCCTACCCATGACTTGGAGCTTGCCGCAATCATACACGCCCTGAAAATCTGGTGCCATTATTTGTATGGAGAGACCTTTCAGATCTACACCGATCATAAGAGTTTGAAGCACATCTTCACTCAGAAGGATCTCAACATGCGTCAGAGAAGGTGGATGGAACTCCTCAAGGACTATGATTGTGACATCCTATACCATCCAGGTAAGGGCAACGTAGTAGCCGATGCCCTCAGCAGGAAAAGTGCAGGCACCCTGGCCCATCTGATGGTTTCAGAATGCAGGTCCATTGGGGCCACGCAGCAGGTTCGACTGCGAGATCTGAAGAGGGCCACATGTTTGAGCCATCTAGCAGTCCAACCCGAGTTAATCCAAAGAATAAAGGGAGCCCAGTCAATCGATCCCGCCCTAGTAACCCGCAAGAAGGATGCAGAACAGGGAGTGAACTCAGAATTTCAGATCTCTGCCGACGGATTGATTCGTTTCAGGGACAGAGTGTGTGTCCCAGACGACAGTGAGTTAAGAAGAGACATCATGACAGAATCCCATAGTTCAAGGTTCGCCATGCATCCAGGAAGTACGAAAATGTACCAAACTATGCGACCTCGGTTCTGGTGGAATGGGATGAAGAGAGATATAGCCGACTTTGTATCTAAATGTTTGGTATGTCAGCAGGTCAAAGCAGAACATCAACGCCCGGGCGGGTTACTTCAGCCTTTACCGATTCCGGAGTGGAAGTGGGAACATATCACCATGGACTTCGTATCGGGACTACCCAAGGCACGATCGGGACATGATGCTATATGGGTAATTGTTGACCGACTCACTAAGTCTTCCCACTTCCTGGCCATCAAAATGACTGATTCCTTGGACAAGTTGGCAAGGATGTACATCCGGGAGGTAGTCAGACTACATGGAGTTCCAGTAACAGTGGTATCCGACAGGGATCCCAGATTCACTTCTCAGTTTTGGAATAGTTTCCAGCAAGCTATGGGAACAAAGCTGTCTCTTAGTACTGCCTTCCACCCCCAAACCGATGGACAATCAGAGAGGACAATTCGTACGCTGGAGGATATACTCCGAGCCTGTGTCCTTGACTCCGGGGGCCATTGGGACGACCACCTACCCCTGATAAAGTTTGCTTACAACAACAGCTACCAAGCAAGCATCGGCATGGCCCCATACGAGGCGCTATACGGGCGTCCGTGCAGGTCGCCGATCTGTTGGGAGGAAGTGGGCGATAAAAGATTGTTTGGCCCGGATTTGGTAGAAGAAACCACGTCCAAGATAGTTAAGATCAAGAAGAACATCCAGACAGCTCAGAGTAGGCAGAAGAGTTATGCCGATACCCGGAGAAGGGACCTGGCCTTTGAGAAAGGTGACCGGGTGTTCCTTAAAGTCACCCCCTTCAAGGGAATTAGCAGGTTCGGCAGGAGGGGAAAATTAAACCCCAGATATATTGGACCCTTTGAAATCTTAGACAAGATTGGTACCACTGCCTACAGACTTGCACTGCCTCCTGAGCTCTCCCGGGTTCATAATGTGTTTCATGTATCTATGCTACGTAAGTACAATCCGGACCCTTCTCATGTCTTGGCTCACGAACCGCTTCCACTCCGAGAGGACTTGTCTTATGAAGAAGTACCGGTCAGTATCACGGACCGAGAAAGCAGAATACTCCGCAACCGAGAAATATCATTTGTGAAAGTCATGTGGCAGAACCACACGCCCAGGGAGGCGACTTGGGAACTGGAATCAGAATTTAGGGCCCAATATCCCCATCTGTTTGATCAAGAGTAATGAGGCAAATTTGGGGACCAAATTTCTTTATGGGGGGGAGAGTTGTAGCGCCCGGACCGAGGGAAAAAAAAAAAAAGCCACGTCGGCAGCCACGTCAGCAGGCCCGGTCAGCAGTCCCGACCAACCGGGGCCTGCCATGTGGCAAGACCACGTCGCTCCTGAACGGGCCACGTTGGCGATCCGCGTGGGTGCGATCGGACGGCCCAGATCAATCGCGCAATCGGACGGCCCAGATACAATCGCACGGACGGCCCAGATTTAATCAAAAACGGACGGCCCAGATTAAAACAAAATGGACGACTGAGATCAAAGGGCAAGGGGTTATAAATAGAACCCCCACACCAGACCACAAACCCTAGCCGCCTGCCGCTCGCCGGAGAAGACGAACCAGAGGCCGACCACCGCCACCCGCCGCCGCACCGGGGAAATTTCCGACCGCCGATCGAGGTAAATTTCATACCCCCGACTCGTTTTTCCACGCTGATTCCTCCTATGGCCAAATCGAAACCAAAATCCCGGCCAAACGGCCGGAATACGCGGCTGAAGACTAGCGGCGCCGCCGCGCCCCCTCTCGGTTTTTGCCTCCGACGAGTCCCTTCCCGGCCTCCGTTTGATGCAATTTTTATATCACCGTGATCACCATTCTTTTCTCTACAGGTTGACCGGAGCCGAATCACCAAAACACGAACCTCACCGGAGAGCCGTCGCACCCGAGAGCGCCGCCGCCGGTAAGCTCCGTTTTTCTGTGATTTTTTGGCCCCCCGAGGGCCCTAGGGTTGTTTTCTCACAGGGACCGATGCGAGTGTGGCCGAATTCGGCCGAAAACAGCCAACCCGAGGTGACTCGCCGCCGCCAGCGGCGGCGCCGTCGCCGGAGCACGGCGGAGCCGCCGTGCCGGAGTTGCGATTTGGGCCGAAAGAGGCCCTGGGCCTAATTTGGATTTTTTTGGAACACGTGCAGGTACCGTTAATGTGTTTCAGTTCCCTGGAAAAAATTCAGGGAAAATTAGGGACGGCCTGTAGGCGCACTGTGAATCGTATTCGGATCCCGAAAACAAGTAAGGACCCCTCACCCTATTTCCTATCACGGTATTAAAAGTTCAAAATGATAAAACGGTATTTCTTGAATTAACGAATGTGTAAAATTGCTTAAGGTTGCTAATGGAGCCCGAGTCTAGTGTGATTGATGATTTACTGTTATTTGGCCTGTTTTACAGCTTTAAATGCAGTATGAGGTTTGATGTGTTTATTTTATAGTCTCGTGTGCATATATTACGTTTTTATTGGTTATGGGTTGAATGACTGAAAAACTGATACCGTATGTTGTCTGTTTGGCATGAATTACGATTTGCTTGTTTAAAATGTGAATTGATAATGCTTACTGAGGAAGAGGAAAATGAAAGATTGTGTAGACTGATAATTGTATGATGGGGTCAGCCTGACTAGATATCCTGGGAGATGGTGGACGGACTGGGTCCGTAGGGAACCCTACCGGGATTGGGGTCTCACATGCCGGACGGGGCATGGAGATCTTATGTGTTTTGGCGCCCATACCGGACGGGGTATGGGGACGGCCCGTTTCACCCTCATACCAGACGGGGTATTGAGGTTTATGGTTTTGGCGCCCATACCGGACGGGGTATGGGGACGACCCGTTTCACCCTCATACCGGACGGGGTATTGAGGTTTATGGTTTTGGCGCCCATACCGGACGGGGTATGGGGACGGCCCGTTTCACCCTCATACCGGACGGGGTATTGAGGTTTATGGTTTTGGCGCCCATACCGGACGGGGTATGGGGACGGCTCCGGAAACTGATTATGAATGTTAAAGGTTAACGGGTAGCGGGACCCCTAGGGACCCCCATGGATACTAGTAGGCTGGAAAATGAGAAAAGGATATGTGGTATAATGATTGAATTACAAAAGGCGTGATAAGTGCTATGTTTTACAACTTATATTATTCCATGATTGTGATAATGTCATTGTTTTTCTTATATTGTTTCATGAATTCCACCGAGGTAAGTGGATGGTAAAAGTTTTATCATAAATAAAAAGATTTGTTGTAAATCATGCTCCATTGGTCTTTTGTGTTTTTCTACCCACCTTTACCTCCGTGACGGTGAGATATCGTGATGTTCTTACTGGGTTAGTGTAGCTCACTCCTTATTTAACCATTTCAGATCAGGAGGACATGGTTCCCGAGCCCGTTCCGCAGGAGGACGACGAAGGGGATGCTTAGAGATTCTGTAGTCATACTCATAGTTCTATTTTCGAGTTTCTCTTTTAGTTAGTTTAATCTTTTATATTTTAAGTACGTTTTTGGTTTTCGTGTAAGGGATGTTAACTGAAATTTTGATCTCGCTTCCGCATTTTATGTGTTTAAATACTCATTTCATTTTCACATTTCCGGGGTCGTTACATGATCTCCTCAAGCGATCTGATTCGGGCCGTCCATTTTTCTTGATTTTCTTTGTCCCTTTCTACTTTCACTTATTTATATTTTTTGCCCCTTTTTTCTCACATATTTTCATTTAAATTTTAATTCTAATTTTATTGATTTATTTTATATTTCTTTTGTTTTTTCTGGGTAGATATTATATTAAATATCATCTTTTACTTTTCTAAAACATCCCAAAAAATATTATGACGTACAAAATTGAAATGAATGATATTCTCTAATAAAGAAATTTTAAGAAATTAAAGTTCAAACTCAAATTGTTAACGATGATGAATTTAACTCTTAAATAAAAAATAATGATTACATACTTTTTATGATATAGCATGTTCTCATATCATTTGTATCTTATCATATGGTTTATGATGAATTAGAATTAGCTCATACAATTCAAACAATTCTATGTCATGATTATAGAAAAGTCAATGTTTACTAAAAAGTCATACGACATTTATCTTGTATAATTGTATGTTCACTAAAAAGTCATAAGACATTTATTTTATATAATGGTTTCTTTATGTCATGTCTATTGAAAACTTTTTCTTCCCTATAAATTAAATTTAGTAACTCACATAATTAAATAGATTATTAATATAAATGCTATACGACGCCAACATTTACTCGTTATACACGAAAAAATTTATTATTTTTTTAAAACCACCTTAATTATGACAAGAAGTAAACATCTATCCTTTATCAATCAAATATACTTCAAAATATGAACTATTCACGAGATTAATTTAGAATTAAAAAATAATTTTTAAAAATATTAGAATTTAAAAATGAATATATTTAAAAGAGTTAAAAAAATTAACACTTTTTTTTTTTTAATAATAATTATGAATCAACACAATAAAATATGAAAATATTATTTTAAGAAATTATTATTTTATATTTTAACTACGCTAATAAATTTGTTTCAAAAACAAAACAAATAAAATCAAATAAATGTTGTTATCTTTGTAAATTCTATTACTACTAACACAATAAGATTTTATTTTCCTTTCACAAATCATGGCTAAAAAAATACTTAATTAATTTTATTTTTATTTAAATAAATTACAGTTAAAAAATTAACTAATATAGAAAGTACAAAGACTTTTTGTTGTCATTTTATTTAAACTAAACATAATAAATATGAAATATTACTAGAACATTATTTTTATTTTTAGTATATATGAGATACTAATATTTTATAAAAAAGGGTAGGTGTTTAAATTTATATTGTCAATTTGTCACATTTCAACTTTAATCTGATTTATATAAATTAAGATTATTTACTTTTTAACTTGAAAAATATAATTTTAGAAGTACAAGAATCAATTGACTATTTTTAGAAAATATAATTAGCATATTATTATTAAAGTATTTATAATTAAATATATCTAGTTTTAATAAATATGGTAAGATAATTTTATGAGAAGGGTAGATACCAATTTCCCTGAGTAAAAGAAAATCTCACTCTCCAACCTGTGACCAAAATCAGATAAAAGAAGAGATGAAGAATTATTATTTCCACTAAAAAGCTCAAACACTCTGATACCAATTACATGACAAAGAGAGACACACACAGGAAATACGAGGAAGAGATGAGACAGATGAGAAACAAACTGGGTTTCATGTTCGGAATGCCTGATTACACATGTTAATCGGGTGTTTTTGTACCCGATTCGATTCAAAGACGAAACTCAACTTAATCACACATAACTACACAATCAATCCCTAATTCTCAATTATTGGCACGCTTAGTATCCCAATTTCTCTGTTTTACACATATCACAGTCCTGTGCCAGTTAAATATCCAATCACTATTCAGTACTTTGGAATATGTTTTTTGTCATTATATATAAGATTATTACTTCTTCAGATTATTATCTTTTAACTCTTTTAATTTTAATTATTTAGCCTAACTCATACATGTTCTTGCTCAAAAGTCCTTATTGAGTATAAATATTCAGTAATAAGACTAACAGCTTCACATAAAATGCCAAAAAAAAATCAAACTGTCAAGTATTGAACAGCCAGAAAACAAACGACAAATACTAAACTGCTGATAAACTAAATCAGAAAAGTAAACTGTAATTTCCTTTTAAGAATACAAGACAAAAAATTCTAACCCCGACAATAGTGGGCCAACCCTCTTTTGTAAATGCTGCGCTTTATGAAGGACAAAATAATTCAAGAACAAAGAAACAGAAGAGACTAGTAACTGTCAATCTGCCAAGAGTCCTGACATCAATAATGCCACTACCACACGTTGAATATCCTTCATTATATACTAGCGATTTCAAAATTTTGATAATGGAAGAAATAATTTAAAAAAAAAAATAGAATCCACTTATTTGATCTGATTCTGAGAGCACTTGATGTACAAGCAAATGAAAATTTTCCACCACATTTTATTTCGTGTTCCAGATTAACCTGAGACTGCTAGGTACAAAAACAATGATATGTCATTTATCATGAATGATATAGGATCTTTGTGCACATATATTTGTAAATTAACGATCACTAGATATATTCTGTATCACATTGTACAATGTAGAACCCTTGCAGATAGCCTAAACCCACCCGACAACCCTGAGGTAAGGATGAAGGCGATTAAGACACAAGCACCCAAAAGTAATACAAAATAACATCCTTACTTGCTCAACCAGTAGATAAAAATGAGAAACGTGCACACTGATGCAACAAGGGAAAGTATGATTGTGTCCATGGACTTTTTCCTCTTTATTGCTGAAAGAATATGATTTACCTGCACCACATCAAGATAGCATTCTGATCGATATAACACAAACCAGACCAAGCAGAAAGAATAAACATGTTCTTGAAATGATCATCTTGCTCAATAATTTAGCATTTCGATCAGTCTGCGGATCTATTCATTCTTAGAGATTCATGAATGGCAACAGCATTTCTTCTAGCATCTTCTTAAAAAGTGCATAGGACATGAAAAGATTGAAAGGTAAACTGAGCAACTGAAGAGATGACACGTATATGTGCAACAGAGACCAGTGCAGTACGCCAAAAGCCATCGGACATAAAAGTTATTTATATATTGAAGAAAGCTGTAAATTTTATTTTATGGTTCTTTTCTATATTATTACATAACTTATAGGGTTGGATACTAAATCAGTATTCTCCAAAAATGAAATAAAAAATATACATCTAAAAGGTTTAGAAAAGTTTCCTCTATTTAGGATTCTAATATCAAATGCAGATCCTCTTTTTTCTCCTAAATTTTATCCTAATATTTCTGCATATTTCTTCTCCTAGATTTTCTCATATTTCTACACTCTCCCTCAAGTTAGGCACAGATATTGATCATGCCAAACTTGGAGCTCAAGTCCTCAAACTTTCTTTTCTTGGAAAGGCCTTATTCAGTATGTCCGTTGTTTGTTGGTTGGACGAAATGTGTACCAAATTGATTATCCCTTGTTTTACCATCTCCTTTATGAAATATTGATCTATCTCAACATATTTAATTTGATTATGGTGAGCCAGATTTTTTGCAATACTGATTGCAGATAGATTGTCACACAACATGTTTATGGGAGTAGAATTCTCAATCTGTAACTCTTTTAGTACACATGAGAGTCACATTCCTTCACATGTTCTTAGTGCCATAGCTCTGAATTCCGCCCCAGTGCTAATTCAAGCCACAACTGGTTGTTTCTTACTATGACATGTTACTAAATATCCCCAAACATATGGGCAATATCTAAAAGTTGACCTCCTACCTGTGATAAATCTTGCTTAGTCACTTTCGAGAACTTAAGAGCGAGGGGACAGATTATTGTTAATAGATGCTCCCTTCGCATGTCTGCTGAGGAATCTTGTAATCACCTGCTGCTATGGTGTCCTGTTGCTCACAGCTTATGGAGCATTATTTATCAGCTTTTGGGGATTAGTTGGGTGATTTCTGGGAATGTGAGGGGGGAAATATGGGCTTAGGATGGGCTGATCAACAAATGTAATGTCGACAATTTGATTTCTTTGTCTGTTTTTTAGGTTGTTTGAAAAGAAAGAAATACTAGGATCTTTGATGGGAAAAAGTTAGGGTTGTATAAATTAAGAGATAGGTGGATTAACTATTTTGGGTCTAATTTGCTTGGTCATGATATTCTAAGGGATGAAGATTTTGGAGATATCATTGACATACTAACTACTTTGTAAATTATTTACGGGACCGTACCCCCTCTTTTTTGGTACCTTGTTAATATACACGTTACTTTTTATTTCAAAAAAATAAATAAATAAATAAATCTTGCTTAGTCAGCATCAGTGAATATCTCTACACTCTTCTTGTGTCTTTTCTAAAAGATAATCCTTTCTATGATGTCATTTTTAAGTGTCGTAGAATTCGATTCACAACCTATAAATGTTCTTCAGTTCGGTTATTCATAAATTAACTTACAATACTTACAACAATATTCGGCCTAGTGTGTGAGAGAGAGATCAGCTTTCTAACTATCTCCAATACTGCCCCTTGTTTACTATAGGACTTTTCCCTTGTACTTTGAACCTGATATTTGGTTCCACTAGGGTGTTTGCTGGTTTACACTTACTCATCTTGTCTCCTTCAGTACGTCAATCACATACTTTACTTGTGCTACAATAATTCCTTTCCTAAATCCGTGCTACTTCCATCCCAAGGAGGTACTTCAAATTCCTGAGATCTTTGGTCTTGAAGTTTTGTATTTCTTAAGTTTTGTACTTGAATTTTGAACAAAATATCATCCACATAGACGATAAGTAAGACAATTTTGCCCGTTTGGGAGTGCTTCACAACAATGTGTAATTTCTTTGACACTGTATAGATCCGCACAATTGCACTGCTATATTGAATTGGCCGAACCACGCTCTAAGAGATTACTTCAATATATAAAAATGTTTTCTTCAACTTACAGACCATATTCATATTATCCTGTGTCTCAAACCTAGAGGGTTATCCGTGTAGACTTCCACTGCAAGTTCCCCATTTAAGAAAACATTATTCACGTCCAGTTCGTAAAGTGGGTAATCAAGATTTGTTGCTAACGATAACAGTATCTAGATTGTGTTCAACTTCACAACATGGAAAATGTTTCATGGTAGTCAATACCATATTATTGTGTGAACTCTATCGCAACTAGCCGAGTTTTTAACCTGTCAATTCTGTCATCGGCTTTATACTTCACAATGCAGACCCACTTACAACCTACTGTCTGTTTTCCTTCTGGTAATGTTGTGAGTTCCCATGTTTCATTTTTCTTTAGGGCCTTCATTTCTTCCAACACAGTTATCTTCCAACCTGGAATACTCGAGGCTTTGTGAATTGTGTTGGGAACATCAGGATTATCCAGACTTGTAACAAATGCCTAAACTTGAGCTGAATTGTCTTGTGTCAAATTTGCCATGGTGTTGCAAGTGACTATAAACAAATGCAGTGCACCCAAAGATTTTTAGTGGGATTGATGAAATGGTTCTGTCATGTGGATAGGGTGTAAGCAATTTTAGTATTCAAGAAGACATTCTATTGATGAAGTTAGCAACAGTGAGTATGGCTTCCCCACAGTCTTCGGGTTTCCAAGTTTGGTATTTTGGGTTGTTTATGGCTGGCGGATCATGCCTCCTGTAAGATAGTAATCATTTCCCTTTCCCGCACACGAACTCGTGACAGACTGCAACCGAGATAGGTAGTTTGGTCATTTAACTTGTGCAGTGATGGACATCATCAGATTATCCATCCCTTTAGTTTCCATCAAACTGTCGATTGCACAACTTCTGTCTTTGAGGCTTGAAGATGGACAGTCATGCAGTACTTCGGCATTCTAGGTATTCTAGGTTAGATGGAAGAGAGAACCATGCTTTGATATCAAGAACAAAGCTGCAATTTCCTTCGATACTATTACATTACTTAAGGGTTGGATACCAAATCAGTATCCCCAAGAATAGAAAAGAAAATTTACTTCTAAAAGACTTAGGAATTTTTTCTCTAATTGGAATTTTAGTATCAAATTTAGATCCAATTTTTCTCCTAGTTTTCTCCTAATATTTTTGCATATTTCTTCTATTAGATTTTCTCCAAATATTTCTACATATATGTATACTTTTTAAATTATAAAAAAAAAACAAGTATTCTTACCGTGGGCAGGCGGCTGCTAACATTGCTAAGCTTTGAATTGATGCCCCCAAATGTTGAACGTTGAAGCATAAGTGCCCCAAGTGTTGACTGAGCTTGTGATATCACAGTATCCATCTGTAACACCACTCATAATAAGAGAAATTTCAGCATAAAGCACTAAGGATTTCTTCTTTTATTTGTTTTTTTTTTTGTTAGTAAAAAGCACCAAGCAAAATAGAGGAATTTAATACTTGCCATCAGTTAGAAAAAGTTGCGGATGTTTCCCAGACATGTCATAACAAGTAATAATTCTCACTTCCAACATAAATGAAAAACCTAATACCTATGTTACAATTGAAAAGAAAATCCCTGAGATTCAAAAAACACACACAGAAACTACATAAAAAGCCAAGTCCATATATTTTATCTTGACATGAACAGGACTATCCTCTTGGAGGATGGCAAAGATGTGAACGAGCACTTTTCAGTTACCTCTTGATGTTTATATAAACAGAATTTTTTCCTTGAGAGAGAGAAATGTTAACGAGCACTTTTCACGACCACATAAAAAGCTATGTCCATATATTCTATCTTGACAAGAACAGGACTATCCTCTTGGAGGACGACAAAGATGTGAACGAGCACTTCTCAGTTACCTCTTGATGTTTATATAAACAGTCTTTTCCTTGAGAGAGAGAAATGTTAACATTTTTTAAAATAAAATAGTATGGTGTGATTCATTACATACACGAATAGGGTGGAAACCCATGTACAAAGATATTCACATGTTGATCAAAACAATTACAAGGTTCCCAAAGTGCTCAAGCGAATAGAGAGGATGACCCATAGAGTCTGGAGTCATCCATCTTTTACCCTTCAAAATCATCTTCCACACCCCTAAAAGCTCTCTTGTTTATCTCTTTCCACACCACCAAAAAGGTCGCAAGAGCAATGAGACTAACATGTTTTTGCACTCTACTAATGCTCTTCCATACCCAAATTTATTCCTCACTGAACCACCCATCACCCAATTGATATCCAAGAGTCCATAAGCAAAGCTCCACAATTTATACACAAAAGGACACCATAGAAGAATATGATTACACAGCTCCACCTTCTTTTTACATAAAAAACACTCATTCACCAGAATAAAAATGCATTCTACCTACAAATGAAGCATCTTTCTCCTACCACAAGCATGTGCCAACCAGGCTGGTCGCAAATGGATGGGGCCTAGAAAAGCTTTGCATAGTGCAGAGATATTTTGGATGGCAACCTGAATAAGTGATTTCTCTGATCATCCGAAATGTGCTCAAGATTTTATAGTGGATTGACACACTGAACTCTTGTTCATTGGAGAACATTGAGTTACTTTGACACAACAATCATATTTAGAAATGTCATGTAAAAAGTTTAAATACTTCAGACTCCACTCAACTTGAGATTCAAATACTAACTAGCATTAGAGTTGTATATAAATATACAGATAGAAAGAATTTTGGTCCAAAATGAAAAAACAGAACAGATGTACCTGCCCTGTATTTCGGCTAATGGCTGCATGCTCTTTGAGAAGTAATTGTTGCTCCGTGGATCCAACACCATCTTCCAAGTCTATCCTTGACCGATCAAACTCCCTAAAATCCTCAAGAAGCGAAGCATGCTCCTGTTTAGCTCTAAGACTGGAACGGAGACGATAGAACTCCTGCATTTAAACCATGGCTAACATTACATCATTACCATTCAGAGTATCTGCAGTGGTTCTTAGCAAAAGAATGTAAAATTGATGGAAAAAGGTCAGAAGTTAGGGTGTATAGACAACCAGTTCAATATCCTAACAATTTTCTCAAGAAAAATAAGAAATGCATTCACAAAAAACCATGGAGATACCACCCAAGTAGGAAAGGGATTCACAAGGAAGAAAAAGACAAAATATCAATAAGGTCTCCTGAATCAACTCCACCAACGAGAAGATAATCTCAAACAAAATATAGTTCTGGAACCAACAACCTCTAACCTATCAAAAGGACTGGAATTGTCTTAAAAGTTTCTTTTGTCCTTTACTTCAAGTATTCTAAAGCTTTAAAGCAAGCCTCTACTATCTCAGAGGAAAATTTTACGATTAAGCTAAATGCTACTTCAACATGGTAATTAACTAATGAACAATAGAGTGCTCAAACTAATGCTGCTTTAAGAGGAACAATTCACAACCATATTTATCGATTTCAGTCCAGTTCCCTAAGAGGCGTTAATAACAGTTAAATACATCGCATGCGTCAATTTTATGACTGTTAAATTATTAAAATAAAAGCAAGATAATAAATACTTTACTTGAAAAAAAAAAAGCTAAGGTTTTAGTTCATATGGTGAAAAAAAGCAACAATGAGGGTGCAAGAAGAATGAAGGGGTGCACAGAAAATTATTGTTTAAATAATTAATTAGAAAATAATATTCTAGTTTTTGAAAGGATTAGATTGTTACTTTCAAAAATAATAAACTCAGTTCAAATTATATCAAAGATTAAATACCTCTATGTAACTTAACCTTTTAATAAACAACTTGTGCTCATCCCAAAATATTATATCTGCTACATGTGGAAGTTCATGGAAGGGGATCATTGATCAACACATGGCAGGGGAATTTTATTGGTTTAATCAATTGGTCCAGCACGTTGTTTTTGCAAGAACTTTTGTTTCATTTGTACTGTTCTGCCTCCTTTTTCTCCAACTTTCCCCAACAGCACCTGCATTTTCCTTGTTTAATGAGGTAGGTCTTCATTTCTACCATATCTTTCTCTAAGCTCACCCACTTAATCCTCTACCTCACTTCATATCTCATCTCCCCCTCTTATTGATTGCTTCAGTTAAGGGTTGCCTTACAACCATAAAAGAAAACAAGTAGGAAGCTCCCTTTATTTTTTCTCTTTTTACAAGAGCTGTGAAGAGATACAGGATGACAGAGAGAGATGAACCATGAGCTGAGAAAAGTGATAAAGTAGATGGCGGATGCCAGCAATACTATGTTGAGAGAGAGTGAAAGAGAAACCTGAAGAATGGAGATAAGAAAATGTAGTCCGATTGCCAAAGGGTGAAAAGGCAACGGAGACTAGCAAGAAAACACTGACCTAGAGGGAAAGGTAAGGCTTACATGAAAAAAACCTCAAATCAAAGAGTAATTTGAGTTATCTGATTTGATATCTTTCACACTTAAAGCAGTAACATCAGCATTACTGTGTTCTTCCAAGAACCATCTCATTATAAATAATCGAGCATCCACTCCAGGGTGCAGAAGTTATGCAGTACCACAACTCTGCCAATTACTTTCCCTTAAGGCATCCTCATAAAGCCATAGTTTGACTAGATAAGATATGTCATCACATGCATACTTCAGTAGTATTTTTCAATTAACTCTTAACTTTTAGTAAAGTTATATTGACTAATTTCTTATTTTGATAATCAGAATTATAGAGTCTGCAGGTTTTAATTTATGTTAAGGGTTTCCTTAACAATGTGGTGTTATTTTTGGTTTTGTCTGTTATGTTGTATGTCTCTGTTTTGTGGAGTTTGACTGTGGAGCAAGCTATGAAATTTGAGTTTATCTGATAATGGATTCTTTTTGTTAAAATTGTATCTGTTTGAATGTTAGATGAACTGTATCTGATTGGTAACTTTTCCAATTAGAAGAAATTGCATTTTGACATTAGGTGACTTATCTGATTATTGATCTTTTTACTTACATGATTGATAGATATCTAACAGGAAATTTCTGGACAGTTTCTTTCCTTATCTTTTGTTTGTTCTTTCACTTTTGAAGGACATCCAGTCCTCCTTTGATATGTTTAATTTCTTTTGTAATATATTTATTTTTCTATCAAAAAAATCTTAATAGAAAAGATTATGTCTGGCACCAAGTTTGATCTCTTTATTCTACTTCGACTTTGTGGCAAGAAGCAATTTTTGTAATCTAGCAAAGATTGGTATGGCTAGATACCTTCTGAATTTGCTCAGTTTGGCTAGAAGAAATGATTTTTGATTGAAAGATTATTTCTTTACTTGGCTTATCAAGGTCCCGCCACCTATTGTAGATTTTGTGGTTGATTTGATACTAGGTTATTGTGTGAGAAATAATCTATCCTAGGTAAGAGCATTTTTATGTTGAGTTTGTTTAAACAAGTCAAACCATGTGGCCTCGATAGTTCTTTTTTCTTTTTTGTATAGAACATGTGCCATGCATAGTATTGAACAGTTCTTAGGGGGGCAGTTTTTATCCATAAGATGACAATGTCAGAAGCCTTTAACATAGCTATCTGATCTTGAGAAAGAAGGAGAGGAAGAAGAGAGAAATAGAAGAGAAACAGAGAGGGAAATCTGAGAAATAATTTTATTCTTTTTCTTGATTGATTATAATATAAAAATTGAACTTTTTATAGGTTATAAACAATTAAAACAGCCATTATCATGGCTGGAATCAATGCAGTGGTGGCTGCTGTGAAATAAATTCAAAACATTAACTCTAATTTTAATCTTAATTGATACTTGTAAAAACCTAATTTATCCTTTTTATTATTTCTCTTTTTTTTTTACTCTTAATGCCCTGTCTTTTAGCATCAACCTTATCCCCAAAGTTAAAATATAATTTATTATTATTATTATTATAGATACATATATATTTTTTTAAAATAAGTTTTTTTTTTTCTTTTTCATATATATAAAGTTATATATATATTGATTATTATATATGTATACATATATATTTTTGCTGAAGCATTTTTCTACTACTTCCACCCGGTGAAAATTTGATTTTCACGGATTGGCCCCTCCACACGACCGATGCAGCCGCTGCCAGGCAATATAATCTTGCTGCTGAAGTAACACCTTCTTCCACCTCTTTTTCTTCCGCTTCTCCTTCTTTCGCTTCTCCTTTTCCGGATCAAAACCCATTTGGAGAACGAGAGAACTGCAGGTTTCCATCTTGACCTCGCACGGATTAAAGCAAAACCCGAGTAGAGCTTCTGGGAGGTAGCTCTTTCTAACTGGTTGGCTGCGGCCAACGAGGGAGAGACCTCTAGGGTATTCATTCCCAGCCGCTATTGCTTGAGATAAAAAGAGAAGGGGAACAGGTGAACCAGTTCCGTTCAAAATGTTGGCTGGACCAATTCGAATCGGATAAATTAGCGAAACTGGTTCGGTCTGTATTGTTTGGCCCAGTTCAATAACTGAACCGGTTTCAAGATTTATTTTTTTATCTAAACCCCAATTTTTTTCTTCTTCTTCATCACGCAGAAGAGGGGTCGGCTGTCCCTCAGGTGCGGCCCCTTGAGCCGTCCTCGCATCTCCGGGAATGCCTCCGCCAAGCGTGCCAAGCTTTCTTCGGTCCAGTTAGCAGATCTGCCACAGATAAGATCCAAGATCATGCTGAATTGCCGCCGCGATTCTTTCTTGAAAGCGGTGAGTTTCAGGTCGATCTCCTTCACAGTGATTGCTTCCGGATTCTCCGGTTCTGATACCACATTGTCAAAAGCCTTTAATATGACTGTTTGATCTTGAGAAAGAAAGAGAGGGAGAAGAGAGAAATAGAAAAGAAACATAGAGAAAAATCTGAGAAATAATTTTATTCTTTTATTTGATTGATTATCATATAAAGATTGAGTCTTTTATAGGTTATAAACAATTAAAGCAGCCACTATCATGACCGGAATCAATGCAACGGTGGCTGCTATGAAGTAAATTTAAAACATTAACTTTAACCCTAACCCTAATTGATACTTGTAAAAAACTAATTTATCCTTTTTATTATTTCTCTCTTTTTTTATTCTTAATGTCCTGATAGCTAGTTAATCTGTAATTAACAGATCTATGTACTTTGGTTCTATGATATGCATGCAGAAAATTTGTCTTAGAGTTTCTTAAGTACTCAAGGAGATCTTCCAATTCTCTTTTAACGAGGCCTAGTATTCATCTCCATTCATAGGTTTAAAAGGAAGAAGAGCCCGAAAAACTTTGCTTTAACTTTAACTGACTTCAAACTCCAAGGATCCATAACCAGATAAAGGGGATTGGAAGATACCAACATCACACCTAACAACTAGTTCTGAAGCATCACATGACAAGACATGATTGCATAATAATCAGTTAATGAAAATAAAGTCAGAATAATTTACCAACCAATGGCTTAATCTCAAAAATTGAAATTACAAAAAACTTAAATATAAAATCCTAATCTAACTATATCAGGCAACTCACAACTTGCAAAAATTTAAACTATAAATAATATCATAAAGCTAGCAGAGTCCTAATACCCATATACTATAATATATTGGTGACAAGATAAAAATAGAATTCATAATCTATTTACAAAATCTAGTTCATATCTATTCTGCATCACCAAAATATCACACAATTACAAAGATATTTCTTATCACCAAAAACGTTACGTTTTAAAATCTTCTCATTCTACACCATTCTCCCCCACTTTGTGAAAACTTGGCTTTGTTTTTGAATGAAGAAGCATAAAGACAGCAAGGTTGGGACATTCCATTCAAGAACATCCAAAAATCATGATTTAGTGACTAACAATATCCATTGGGAAGATTAGTTCGTCAGAAGCATAGATCCGTTCCATTAGATTATGAAAGCAAACAAGACAAAGCAAAATCACCAAAAAGAAATCGCTCAACTTGATTACTGATAAAGGAGCAACTTCAGAAGATGTCAATGTTTCTTCTACAGTGATGGTGATTTGGTAGAAACATCAAGCTTCCTCATTTTCCAGAGCAGTAACAGCCAAAAATTTTAGCTCATCATTCACATTTTGCATGTTCTATAATCAATTTTTTAACTTTTTGAGTATAGACTTAACTCGTATATATATTTAGTTTATACCAATTATTTTAGATCCAAGACAATTTGAGAAAATTTTTAACACAAACAGCTTCTCCAAGATATTGATACTAATACAAGCTTGATTAGTTACGCTATGTTAATGTCAATGCTTTCTATTATTCCATGTGCACCAAAACTTGATGTAAAAACATCCTCTGTAATCAGATAGGTAACATGATAAAACCAAGAGTTGTGTTAGAAGCCTTTGACATGGCTGTCTGATCTTGAAAAAGAAAGAGAGAGAGAGAGAGAGAGAAGAGAAATAGAAGAGGAACAAACAAAGAAATATGAGAAATAATTTTATTCTTTTTATTGATTGATTATAACATAAAAATTGAACATTTTATAGACTATAAACAATTAAAGCAACCACTATCATATCCGGAATTAATGCAGCAGTGGGCTGTTGTGAGGTAAATTCAAAACATTAACTTTACCCCTAACCTTAATTAATACTTGTAAAAGACTAATTTACTCATTTTATTACTTCTCTTTATTTTTTTACACTTAATGTCCTGACAATACTTTCTCCTTCAACATCAACCTTGTCCCCAACGTTAAAATACAGCTTATTATTATTATTATTATTATTATTATATATAGATATAAAGCATGTTTTTTTTTCTTTTTCATATATATATATATATATTTTAAAGCAGTTATATATATATGTCTTAATTAATATATATGTATATATCTTTTTTTTCTGAAACATTTTCTACTACTTCTACCTCATAAAATCAAATTTTTTTATTATTATATATAGATATATATATATATTTTTTAAAGCAGCTTTCTACTATTTCCACCCCGTGAAAATCAAATTTTCACGAATTTTCAACACCGCTATGGGGCGTTGTAATCACGCTGCTGCAGTAACGCCTTCTTCTTCCACCTCTTCTTCTTCTGCTTCTCCTTCTTCCGCTTCTCTTTTTCCATATCAGAACCCATCTGGAGAACGAGAGGCCTGCAGGTTCCATCTTCACCTTGTGCGGATTAAAGTAGAACCCGAGCAAAGCTTCTGGGAGGTAGCTCTTTCCAACTGGTTAGTCAAGGTGAACAAGGGAAAGACCTCTAGGGTGTTCATTCCCAGCCGCCATTGCTTGAGAAAGAAAGAGAAGGGGAG
The DNA here is from genome assembly GCF_054855325.1 of Carica papaya. NCBI lineage: Eukaryota > Viridiplantae > Streptophyta > Magnoliopsida > Brassicales > Caricaceae > Carica > Carica papaya. The sequence continues at coordinate 40,486,207 of NC_142313.1, read as the reverse complement.
TAGGTGAACCGGTTCAGTTCAAAATGTTGGTTGGACCGGTTCGAATCGGATAAGTTAGCGAACCTGCTTTGGTCTGTGTTATTTAATCCGGTTCAATAACTGAATCGATTTCAGGGTTTATTTTTGTATCTGAATCCCAAATCTTTTCTTCTTCTTCATCACGCGGAGAGGGCTCGGCTGACCGTTAGGTGCGGCTCTTTGAGTCATCGGCCTCGCATCTTCCAGGAATGCCTTTGCCAGGCGTGTCAAGCTTTCTTCAATCCAATCGGCGGATCTGCCACAGAGCAGATCCAGGATCATGCTGAACTGCCGCACGATTCTTCCATGAACATGGTGAGTTTCAAGTCGATCTCCGTCACGGTGATCGCTTCTAGATTCTTCGGCTCCAATACCACTTTGTTAAAAGCCTTTGACATAATTGTCTGATCTTGAAAAAGAAAGAGAGAGAGAAGAGAGAAATAGAAAAGAAACAGATAAGGAAATCTGAGAAATAATTTATTTTTTTCCTTGATTGATTATAACATAAAACTCGAGTTTTTTATAGGGCATAAGCAATTAAAGCAACCACGATCATAACCGGGAATCAATGCAGCAGTGACTGCTGTGAAGTAAATTCAAAATATTAACTCTAACCCTAACCCTAATTGATATTTGTAAAAATACTAATTTACCATTTTTATTATTTCTCTTTTTTTTTACCGTTAATGTACTGACAAGTTGATTGGTCTCTATGTCAAAGCTCATAATGATATGTCACTCAAAAAAAAGGCTCAAATAGACATGAAGACGGCTTGTCTTAGCTCAACTCAAATGACAAAATGGCCTAGCTCACTCAGCCTCATTCCACAGATTCTGACTGATGTAATATTCATGCAACTTCCTGATCACCAAAATGCAACAATCTCCAGTTTACAGATTGTATAAATATTCAACGCTGGAAAAAGGGAAGTCTCAAGGAGCTGCAGCAGTGGAACTTCAATTCAGTGATTAACCTCGGACGAAAGAGTGATTGACAGCAGGTCTGCATGCCAGCATGGTGGAGGCAGCTTAATGGTGAGAAGGGTTGGTGTATGAAGGACCAGCCATGGCTATCTTCTCTAATTTTTTGGTTTTTTATTCTTTATTTGTTTTTTTTTTAAGAGCTTTTCTGGGCAATGCAAGAATCAATTATTATTTTTTCCAATAGTAATACAACTTACATCAAAATACTGAAATAATAAAAAAAAATCACAAGTTTCTTAATCTTACTCAAATCTGGAATCTACTATGGTTCAACTACTATTTCCTGATAGCCTAAATGATATAGGAATATCAAGATAACAAAATAACTAAAAAATATTATCTCTCACAAAGTCTTCCGTTTCAAGATCTTCTTGCCCTATATCACTTATCTTTGTCCAAAGTAATAACTTCTAGGCTGGGTTGACATTGAAAATAGAAAACAAAGTTGGTCCAAACACCGATGGTCCAAATCCATTTACACCTGATAAAATTAAGTTAGAAATGCCAAAGTACCTGGGTTATATCCTGAAGAATCTCCTGATGTCGATTCAATGTATGAGATACCATTTCTGATCCTCCTGATAATACCCAAGCTTGCATCTGTGAATTTACTTGTTGCAGGTGTTTCAGTAATCGATCTATTCCAGATTCAAGATCATTCTCCGCAGCATCAGCTTTGCTAGAAACTTTTGTGGAGACCATTTTCCGATATGAATTCATCTGCTCATCTAACTGAGCTTCTAGTTTTCTTGCCTGCAATCATGGATAAAGCATATTTACCAATTTAAAATTTTTCAATGTGCTCCTTGGCAATATGAAAACAAGATAATTTAGAAGATCAAAACGGGAAACCAATTAGGAACAAAAACACCCTTCAGGAAATGCAACTATTTGGCAGTAAAATAATGTGATAAGTAGTCCTTTAGCAATAAACATGATGCTAAATGGATTAGACTTATAATTTCCAAATAGATCACAAATTTTATTTAATTTCTAATTTATAATTTGTTGAAATAGCACAAGCCAATATCAGGTATTTTACTTGCAATTGAAATTCTTTTAAGTATTAATTTTCTATTAAGGTTCTTTAAGTAGCTAGATCAGGATTTTAAATTAAAGCAATATAAATATTTCTGTAACCTCACTCTTGAGATTAGTCCAAATATTCAATAAGTGTATTTTGAGAATTACCAATATAGAGGTCATGTAATGCTTAAGAATAGCTTTCTTAGGTGTGATATCTAAAATATCCAGGGTGTGACATCTAAAATTTCCAGGGTGTGATATCTAAACTTACCAGAAAATTTCTAATTAGACAAATTATTCCCTACTTGTCTTACATCAATTGATATTAGAGCAAAAACTTTCTACACTCAAACACTCAAAACCCTCATCCAAACAGATTATAAACCTTCTGATAATCACTGAAAATGTCACTGTAAAAAGACAACCACTATCCCAATTTCTCAACCTAATGCTAAAACATTTTCTGCTAAGAATCACTTTTGACATTAGTTTTGTTATTCAGAAAAAGCATTTTAAGAATCTATCTTTCAGGTTATACGATGAAATCAAATTTAAATGTGAAGCTTAAGACTTCTCTTAGGTATGATATCTAAACAATGATAGGTATTATATCTAGGCTTATCCCAAAGCTAAATATATGAGTAGAACAATTCCTAATTTATCTTACATAAATTGGTAAAAAGCCAAAACTTCCTACATTCATACACCCCAAACCCTACATCCAAACAGATTATAAACCATTTGAGAAAAAAAGTAACTATAGGAAGACAATCCTTAATCCAGTTTCTCCATGTACCACCAAAACCTTTTCTATTAAGAACCTTATCCAGAAAATTCCAATTTACTCTATTGTAAGCTTTCTACCAATTTATACACCATATCTTTCCTCTTTTTCCACCTTATATCCTCTGGCAATGCACACCAAAATCTGCAAGATTCTGGACAACATTAAATCCAAATTTCCTCAATACTTCCAAAATCAAAACCATAACAGCAAGTATGTAGCTTTTCCTAGATTAGTAGCAGTTGAGATTAGATTTCATCTATAAAGGAGCCTATAAATATCTGAAAAATCAGTCAATTCCAAATTTTTTTTTTTTTTGAAATAAATCAATCGATTGCAAATTGCTTCATCATTAATAATATTTTTAAAGATTTTTTTCCATTCTTCCTAAAAGGTTACTAGGTGTTGAAAGGTAAGCAGCTAACTCATCTACAGGACCATTCCATGTCAAGTGATATCAGAGCAAAATTAATCTAACATGGTTGCTCATAGAGGAGAGCAGAACTATCCTAATGACGGTGAACAATTGATGAAGACCTTGGGACAGCAATTCAGAAGAAACAGGGTGCATTGCACAAACAGCAACAAGTTGTGAAGCTTGGCTTTGAGGAGATCTGCGGAAAGTTGGCTAGATTAAATTTTGGATTCAAATAAGAATTGTGAAGAAGGCAGGTACAACCACATTGGAAATTCTTGTTGATTGTACATCCTACGAGCTATAGATAATAGATTCCCTGGATCAGTGCAGTGATGCAACTATGAGTTTTTGCCCACTAAGTTGCCAAGAAAGTAGTCCTATCCTATATCTCATCCAAGAAAGTAGTTCAGTCATGGAGAATTTGCCGGTTCTTCACTAGCTAGATACACCATACTCGGGAAAAACCGCCTCTTGCCAAAAAGGCTTAGCTTCTTTCTGTCAAGAAACCCCTTAAGGTTATTACAGAAAGAAGGGTAAGAAGGGAAATATGCACACCAAATGGAAAAAGGGAGAAAACACAGAATCAGCTGGAATCGGGGTTGACCTACCCTAAACTGGTTCAGCATGTTCCGCACCCGACACCTCTGCATTCAATGATTCTTCCCGCAGCCAACGCTTATGCAAATCCGCACTCCATCCCGTGGCCAAAGCCGCGCTCATCATCTCCACGCAAGTCCGCCATGAAGATCGTTTTATTTATTGTGTAACGGCCTATAAAAGGTCATCCTATTTTCAGTTGTAACCATGACAAGAAATCAATAAAAATCCTTTGTTTTCGTCCTTCTTTATCGTTCTTCATCTCTTCTATTTTCTTCTTCTTCTTCTCCATTATTTCTTCACATATCAGAGCAATGTCCAAGGCTTCTGACACTTTCTTCACCCCTACTTCATAGATATTTGTGCAAATAAAGCTTTCCACTGTGGGAGGCAACAACCTTTAAAGCCCAAACAATCTCACTAATCTCATCCACATCCTCCAAGCTAAGTTGCAATGTAGAAAAAGGTGAGAGTGGGCTCACCTCTTGCAAAACACATTACGGAGATTTTTTTATATATATATAAAAGTGTAATTAAAAACCGGCACCAAGAGGGAGTCAATCCATATAGAAAAAATTTACAATAAGATCTCTAAATTCTTCATTGAGTAAAGAGAATGACCTAAAATAAAAAAACTAAGGATCTGAAACCATCTATTCCTAACCATGTCAAAATCAATATCTTCATACACCTCCCAAAAGCTCTTTATTTCTCTCATTCTAAACCATCCAAAAGATGGTAAGCAGAATGACGTTCACATGTTTCCTGCACCCGCTAATACCCTTCCAAGTCCAAATTTCATCTCTAATGGAGCCCAGTATCACCCAATTGATTCCCAAAAACCAGTAAACCATTGTCTAAAAATTGTAAACCATCGAACAATATAGAAGAACATGATTATAAGTCCCCATAGTGCTTTTACAGAGATAACAACTATTCACCGTAATCTTGCCCCTTCTCATCAATTTGTCGATACTCAGAATGTAATCGCTGTTAGCCTCTCACAAAAAGAAAGAGACTCTAGGAGGGGTTTAACCTTACAAATTTGTCTAATCGAACTAGTACCAGCGTCTTCAAGCTTAGTCAAGTGCTTGTAAAAGGATTTCACCGAAAAAGACCCAATAGCATTAAAACACCACACAAGTTTGTCACTGTTTCTATCTAAAGACATGAGAGAGAGATGTCAGGACCAATCTTGACATGTACTTCAGCATGGCCAAATCAGGTAAAATATTGAATATTAAATAATTCTTGGGTAATTTTAAAAATATTAAGCACATAGGGAGGGAATCTGGAATTAAGGAAAGATTAAGGGTGAAAACAGAATTTATAGAAAGTTGTAGAGAGAGAAAGGGAAGAAATCAGAAAACAGGAAGTTGGGGAGAGAGAAAAAGAGAATCTGAGAGCAAGAGAGAGAGCCGGTTAGAGAAAGGAGAACGACTAAAGAGAGAAAGAGAACAGCCAAGAGAGGGGTGGTCGAGAAAGAGAGAGCGGAAATAACAGAGAGTTTAAAGAGAGATTGAGATGATTTGAGATTAATCTTTGCAAATAGAGTTTGATGATTAGAGTTTACAAAATAGGGGGTTTATATACACAAAAGAATGCATGAATAATCTTTCCAATTGTCGAACAACACCTTCAAGACTGGAATGCTTGTGGAAAAGCCGGTGAACAGAAGGGATGAACCTGCCGGGTTCGTGAATGAAGAGGGAAGAAGAAGACATAGGTTTGGTGGTGCAGCGGTTCATTGAAAAGGAGAAAATCGATTTGGTTTAGTGTCGGTCTAGGGTTAAGGTTTCAAATACCCTGCACACATTCCCATTTTTCTTCTCCTGTTCCCTGATTTCTGCTTCTCTGCACTCGGTTTCACCAAGTTTCTCATGCGTCTGTTTTGTCTGCTTGATTTCTTTGTTGAGATGATATGGGATCCTAACAATTCATTCCCCTTGGACATCAACCTTGTCCCCAAGGTTTAGATTTAGCTTCCAATATTTGGTGTTTCAAACAAGAATATTATTACTATTTATTATATTTATATATAGATATTATTATAGTTATTATATATACATTTTACTGTCCTATCTAAGAACTCCCCTGCATTATCCTGTTACTTGTCATCTAGAGGTTGATCCTCTACACTTTCTTCTTCTTCCTCACATGTCTGCATTATCATGGCTATGTTTTCTCTACACCGATGCCCTAGATTGTATTTTTTCCTGCATCTTTAGCAAAAACTCAGCAATTTTATATGATTTGTACCCCTCAAGGGTGCTGCTTTTTGAAAATTTCCAATTTTGGAGAAATTTTCAGGGATGGAAATACTTTCTTTGGAAAAATTTGTAGAGTGTTTTAACTTATTGCGACGAATGATGGCCTCTACTGCTTGTTCTTGCCATACAGCTAGCTTGAATGCATGGTTAAGCGTGAGTGGTTTATACATCCTTACTACTGGTCAAAAGTTCTTTTAAGCCACTAATAAAACTGGAGATAACATATCTCTCAGTAAGGCTAGGATTTTCAATTAAGAGAAGAGACTGCATTTTCTCAAATTTTTCTTGATAATTGAGGATGATTTCTTTTTTTTTTTTTTTAAAGTATAAATGTGTATTAACAGGATACTAATTGGGGTACCACCATTTACAAAAGATTTACAGGTTTGTTAGGGTATCAATACCATCCTCAAAATTCTCATTCTTAATAATATCATGCCCTGACACAATAGACCTAAAATAATTAAACCATCTCTCTCTCAATCTACTTTTATCATTCTCTACACCCTCAAATGCTCTCAAATTTCTTTCTTTCTAAATAACCCAAAAAATTGTCGATGGAATTAGTTTTGCAATAACTTTTTTCAAACCAACACCATTCCAAACCCAAACCTCATCCACAATCGAACTCGAGATTACCCAGCTGAGGCCTTAAAGCCCATAGACCATGCACCAAAGCTCATATACAGCAGGACACCAAAGTAGAAGATGACACCAGGTTTCCTCCGCCTCCTTGCACATGAAACAACCATTAACCAAAATCAACCCCCTGGACTTCAATTTATCTAAAGTCATAATGCACTCTCTGCATGCCTCCCGCGTAGAGGACGATTTCTTGAATCAACTCATTAAGTTTTTTAACAATGCCTACCCAGCCAACCCACCAAATCTTTTACATAATTCTTTCATAAACAAATCTCATTCAAACATTCTGGGTTATGGAACGAGATGTCAACCTTATCTACCAAGTACAGTGAAGTTGTTCCACTCTCTATTCTTCAGAAATACGAGATACTTGGAAGTATTCAATATATCATATAATCAATTTTTGGGATTAGTGCCCTCAAAAATGGGTATATCAATTTTTGGGGCCAGGTTGCCCATAAGACGACTTCTTGAAGTCACTCAACTACTAGTTCCTAATTCACTGGTATTGGGATTTGGCACTAATCCCTTATCGATATGTAAAGCACAGGCAAATTGACTTATTTTGACGAGCAATTCTGCTAGCCGCGCGCTCCCTTGAAACAATTCCATGCGCCGCTCCATATTTTGATGGACCTCAGTCATGAATGCAGTGAGCCACTAATCAATTACACACATTTTTTCTAGGATTTGTGTTTTTTGAGGTTCATTTATCACAGTTTTACCCTTATTCTTCACCATTGTTACTAAGCTCGCAATGGTCTCCTCCAGCTCAACTTGCTCTAATACCGAGTTGTCAGGACCCAATCTTGACACGTACTTTAGCGGAGCCAAATCAGGTAAAATATTGAATTGTAAATAATTATGGGGCAATTTTGAGAATATTCAGAATATGGGCGAGAAATCTGGAATTAAGGAAAGATTAAGGGTAGTCGATAGCAAGAGAGAGAGAGCAGAAACGACATAGAGTTTAAAGAGATTGAGATGATTTGAGCTTAATCTTTGCAAATATATTTTGATGATTAGAGTTTACAAAATGGAGGATTTATATACACAAAAGGGTGCATGAATAATCTTTCACATCGTCAAACTACACCCTAGAAGCCGGAACGCTTGCGGAAAAGCCAATGAACATAGGGGATGCACCTACCGGTTTTGTGAATGAAGAGAGTACGTTCGGTGGTGCGGCGGTTCATTCAAAAGGAGATAATCAATCTAATTCAGTGCCTAGAATTAGGATTTTGAATACCTTTCATGCGTTCCCATTTTCCTTCTCTTGTTCCCTAATTTCGGCTTCTCTGCACTCGGTTTCACTGAGTTTCTCAAATGTCTGCTTTGTCTGCTTGATTCCCTTGTCGAGACGGTTTGGGATCCTAACAATAGGGTGCTTAGAAGATTCTCATGCTCTTTTTTTTTTGAAAGAAAACTATATAAAATTGCTATAGGCACCAAAGGGGGTGCCACCCATTAAATTCCCAATTATTGAGGTGCCTACCATATCAACCTGTCATTCCTTCCCCCCGCACCAAAGGGGGTGCCACCCATTAAATTCCCAATTATTGAGGTGCCTACCATATCAACCTGTCATTCCTTCCCCCCCCCCCCACCCATTAAATTCCCAATTATTGAGGTGCCTACCGTATCAACCTGTCATTCCTTCCCCCCCCCCCCATATGCAAATGCCACTTCTTCCCGTCGCATCCGTCTTCAGGACGATCTAGTCACAAGTTTTCACTTCTCAGTGAGCGAAAGATTTTTCCCCGGGTGTACGTTGAAAGCTTCTATAGTAGAACTCATTCGAGAGGGCTTGGTGGTCTTAAGAATGGTTCGGGTATTCTTGTTCACATCAATTGTGAAGAGTCAGTAAGCATGTTCTCCAGATCCAGACTTTTAGAAAAAATAGATGCTATTGTTAATAATGATCAAATCTGACTCCAGATGATCTCGTCTTATTGCAATCTACCAATTATGGATATTAATGGAAATGACATATCGGAAATGACCGGTATTCCCCCTGTTCCTTTCATATCTGATATTCTATTCAATATCTTTATGGATGACATCGAACGGAGTTACTAGCCGGCTAAGAAAAGGCCAGGCGCAAGGAACTACTGCTCCAAAAGCAACTCTAACTTATGGCCTACCTGAGAAGAGAACTAGCCTGCCCCAGCTCTTGATCTTTGCCTTGGCTTGGAAAAGACTGCAGACTTGGGAGATACTAGAGCTTTTGGTACTCACACTCTGGTATGGCCAACTGGTCGGGCTTCTAAATGAATCACTTATAAAAATATCTTTCCATTGTGCGATGGCAAATAGTTGAAGATAATGAACTCGAAGGGTTACTCCATCCAGTGACAGATCCTGCCAAAATCTGACTCTGTCACCGTTACCAACTTTCCATCTAATACACATTTGGAATTTGTCTCAACCCATGCATATTTTCTTCCACATGCCTTTCACGTGTGATCTTAATAAAGCTCTAGTATACCAACTTCCCTCCTCTTTACCAGACTTCGCATCTATCACCTTTCTCCGTAGTACACCTTCTTTCATAAACCTCCATAGTCATTTGTCCTTTAAGGCCAAGTTCATCTCCACTAGAGATCTTAACCTCAAATCTACTTGGAAAACTGACTTTTTAATCTCATCCAGGCTAACAGATGGGATCTTCTTCTTTCCTTCGAGTGATGCAAAGGAATCTACATTGAATAACTTTTAATCTCGTAATGATATTCACCCGGATAGTCAAAAGGGATATATAATAAATGGGTAAGTTACCCAATGTGCTTTGATGAACGTAAGTCTCCCCCTTTTAGAGAGAAGAACTCTTTTCCATCCTGTTAACCTCTTCTCAAACTTGTCCACCACAAGATCTCAAGTCCCCACCGCTTTAAAATTGGCCCCCAATGAAAGCCCCAAAAATTTAATTAGCAATCTAACTATTTTACAGCCCATTACCCTTGCCAAACTATCAGCATCACTCTCATCCCCCAGTCTAGCAATCTCTGATTTGGAAAGATTGATGTTGAGCCCCAATACCACTTGGAAACCCATCAAGACACACCTTAGGTGTAGCATAACTCTTTTGTATGACTCACAGAATAGCAAAGTATTATCAGCAAAAAATAAATGGATCACCTCCTCGACATGATCCCCCACACCCATTCTAAGGCACGGTGAAGGCGACAAAGTTAGAGCATCTCACTGTATTAAGCTTCCGATGACTGGTTGTCCACGAAAACACCATTATCTTTGAAGGTACTAACAATGACTTACATGTATACATCCCAATGGTTCAAGGGTCCAGGATCTGTTGTCTGGCTAGGGTGAACGTTGAACGGACTCTAAGGTGGCTAACAAGGATGACATTTCAAAAGACTCCCTCTTAGATAGGTTGTTACATTTAATTTGGAACTTCCAAGCTACAATGATTAAACATGAAAACTTGAGCTTTGTATTTGGCAAAAAATCACATACTTTAGGAAATCTTTGACGAATAATGATTGACCCCTACCCAAGTATCTTCCCCAAAACATGATTCTAAATCCATCTCCCACATGGAAATGGGTGAGCGGGCATAAATAGAGTGGACTTGAGGGATGGGCTTTTGAGACTTTGATAAGATGTAGATCTCCCTGATGATGCATCCAAACTCTCCCATTCACTTTCATAGATATTGTTTATCACCTTATGCCACAAAGAGTTTGGTTCATACAGAAAGAGTCAAAATCATTTTGCCAATAATAGTACATTTTTTGGTTTCAAATTCCCAATACCCAAATCCTCTGAGCTCTTGGATTGATAACAAATTTTCCAACTCACTAGGTGATCCCAACTCTCCTGCTCCCACTCCCACCTATAGAAATCTCTTCATGTATCCTTCTAATCTCTCAACTATCCCAATAGGAATCTGAAAAAGGATAAAAAAATGAAGTGATTTGCTAGTAAGACGAGCCTAGATGAGGGTGACCCTTCTCCCAATGAAAGAAGACCCTTTGTCCAGCCGTCCAATCACCTAGCTATCTTGTTTTGCACCGCCTCCCAAAAAGTTTGTCTCTTGACTTACCATCCAATGAAGCACCTAAATAAGTAATATGGCCATGATAACCTAGTGCATCACATTGACTCAGTAATCTAATCAATCACTTCATCCCCAATGTTAATCCCGTTGATGCCACTCTCAACCAAATTTATTTATATGAAATATTTTCAAATCACTAGATAAGAGCGAGTGCATTTGTAATGGACCTGTCATCATACTCCAAAAAAGAATCGTATCATCAGCAAACTGTAAATGCAAGATCTCAACATTTTCTTTATAGATTTTTGAAGAAAAAATAATAATTTTATTTCTCGCTCTTTAGCTTGTTATACCTGAGATATTTATAAAATTCTTAAGTTACTAATAAGAAAATTACTATTCTACTAAAATTCTAATTACATGAGATTACTATTCTAATAGTAATCAGTTAATCATTTTAACTAATTAAATAAGAAACTTAATAAAATAATTAAATAATAAAATATAGTAGTCAACACCCCCCTAAAATTGGTACAGAGATATCACACATGCCCAACTTGCTGATCAAGTTCTCGAAAGTCATCATATAGTCTACCAGATGCGTACGCACGCAGAAGAGTTGGAAAAAACCTCAAGTTGGAACAGACCTTCTAATCAATACCAAAAGATGTCAAAAACGTGTTGCAAATTGGAACCAGATCTATCAAACAACAACTCGGTTTGGCTCGGTTCAAAACCGGCTCGACTCAGCCCAAAACCAGCTCGGTTCAGCCCAAAACGGCTAGGCTCGCTTCAAAATGGCTCGAACTCAACTCAAAAACAGATCAAGCTCAGCTCTTAAATGGCTCAAATTCAGCTAAAAAATGGCTCGAATTCAATTCAAAAATAGCTCGGACTCGCCCAAAAACAACTTGAACTCGATTCAAAAATGGCTTGGGTTCAGCTCAAAAAGGCTCCATACAGATTTGGTTATTTTCCGCCGCGCACAGAGCCAAAAAATGGTTTTTCTCTCCCGTAGCGGCCTGCTTTCTTTCGCGCACGAATCTAGGTCAAGTCGAGCTCCTTCGGCTACTATTTTCTCGCACATCGGTCGGCCTGGCTCAGATATGAGTAGATCCGCCCTTGCACAGCTTCCTTCGCCGCAATCTACTTCACTTCACGCAGAGATGCACGGACTGCTGTCTAAATCGGGGCCGCCTCACTGATCACTTCGCCGACAACGTCCCTTTTTCTGGTGTCGCGCCGAATCTGGTAGCCAGATAAGCAACTGTGCCCTCTTCTGCAAACCGCCGCTCCTCATTGCGATATGAGCTGATTTTTGCTCTCTCTCTTAGATTTGGCTTTCTAGAGTGATGATAAAATCAAATCTAGATAAATTGGTACCAACCCAACCTATTGCTCTAATTTAATGTTTGAAGAAAATCAATTAGAACCCTTAAATTAAAACCCTAAAATACATTTATTTAGCTCTAATATATATAAATTTTGAAAAAAAATATATAAATTTTATTTCTTATCCTTTAAATTATTACAATTAAAGTATTTATAAAATTCTTAACCTATTAATAAGGAAATTATTATTCTACTAGAATTCTAACTATATGAGATTACTATTCTAGTGGAACTCCAATTACATCTCTTAACTAATTAACTAATAAACTTAATAAAATAATTAAATAATAAAATATGTTAGTCAACACTCCTTTTCCATTTTGATGCCCTTCGATACCTTTTCCAATTACCCTTTCCAATTATCTGTAACCAGGGTGAATAACAAAGCTGAAAGGGAATCTTCTTGTCTTAATCTTCTTGATCTAGGAATCTCCAATTTTGTCTATCATATGCTTTCTCAAAGTCTAATTTGAGAGTTAGCTCATCTCCTTTCATTTATCAAGTGTACTCCACAACCTCATTTGCAACTAACGAGACGTTTAGGATTTGTCTATCTCCCAAGAAAGCACTCCGATTTAGTGACACTGTGTCATCCAAGACCTCACTAAGTTGTATCAATAGGACTTTGGTAATGATCTTATATGCACTTGTCACTAAGCTAACCAGGCGATAGTTGGATACCTCCGAAAATGTATCCTTTTTAGGCACTAAGAAAATGAAAGCGGATTTCATACCCTTACATCTAGTCCCATTTAGGTAGAACTCCTCAAACACTTAAAATATATCTCTTTTAATGATGTGCCAACACTCCTTAAAAAAACTCTATTGTGAATCCATCAGGTTTAGGACTCTTATTGGTTGATTATTGGTATGGAGTTATTCTATACTGCTAAGGCAAAAGAGCAGCTCCAATAACATCAAATACTTCATTCAAATGTAGCAATAGAAAAAGGTATATCCGTTGATTATTGGTCGTGATAGTTTTAAAAATATGGTCTCAAAATCTCTTGTTAACCACCTATAATTGTCAATGGAGTGACATCCTGAACCACACAAGCTAGATTGCATCAAGATCGATCTTGTCATTACGGTGACTCCAATTTGCCTCAATCCTACTTCTATAGGAAAGTTCATCATGGATGTCATCGTTTACAAAGAAGTTGACACAAATTCCTGTCATATTTTACCTGAAAGAGCTTGAGAGATCTTTACGGTATAGTGTTGATGCAATCCACAAAAGTGTCAAGAATTATTACATCTTTAATTGGGTGACATACGAAAATTGTAATATTTCCTAACTAAAGCAAGTAAACTATACCCAAAACTTCTAAAGTGGAGAGGCAAATGATTCGTTTATCAATGACCATGAAGAAGAAATTGCCATAAGCGCAAATAGGGTCAATAAAGCATTTCTTCTTGTAGTGAAGAAGTTCGCCCCTTTTTGGAGGAATCCACAAAAGGAAGAACAAATAAGCTGCCAAATCGTTTGCCACCCATGCTTGACATCCAACATCATATTGATTTTAATTCCTTGACAAAGCTAACCAAATTTGCCTCACTAGTAGGAGAACTCAAAAGTACAATCAGATATGAAGGACAAGATTGAAGAGCTTATCCAAAAAAGGGTTGCATTAGGACAAGGATAATCACTTTGCGCCCCCTACTTTGTTAGCAAGAAGAACTATGGAAGTTGACTAATGTGTTGATAGTCGAGTTATGAACCTTGGTACCATGAGGTACATATTTCCAATTCCTTGTTTGGAAAAAATCCCGAACTACCTCGAGGGTCCACTAAACTTGATTTGCAAAGAAGTTATCACCAAATTCGCATCTAGTAATGAATAAAAGACAACCTTCAAACTAAGAAGGGTTTATACGGGTGGTTGGTAATGGCCATAACCTGTCCAACAGGCCTAGCACCTTCGTGCAATTTATGAATCAAGTTCCAAAAATAAACTAAATTGTTTAATCAAGTGAAGTTCTATATTTGCAAGCTAGTGTATCCCTCAAAAACCCAATACATTCCCCCCATTGTTAAATCAAGTGAAGTTTATAAAATTCACATTTATTCATAAGATTTAATAAAACAAAACTATGATTCATAAAATTTAATAAAACAAAACTATGTTTCTCGATTGGTGAGGAATCTAGAATAGAAAATTCTATTAATCCCTAGCTTGTCTCCAGCATCACAAATTTCCACATAATAACTTCCACTTTATGAAATTCAAAATACAATCGAATCAAACAACTAAAAACACGAAAGGCATCTATATCAATTTTCACCGCCTAAATTCCAAGTTATTTCTAAGCTTTATCATCAAACGTCTTTGAAAACAAAGCTTTATCATCAACCAAACCGCATCTACGCGAAATTCAATTCAGGAGAAAAAAATTAAGAAACAAAAATGCACAGAATGAACCAAATTACCTGTTTGCGTAAAGCGTCCCATGAGCTAGGCACCTCCATGATTTACCGCAGATCTATGTATCTCAAAATTCCTTCCCCCTTACTATTTATCAGAAACGATCAGACAAGATTCAAAAGCCCTCTTCTTCTCACAAATATTTACTTTACAATTTCTTTGAGGGAGAAAAACACGTATTTTCTTTATAGTAATTACTATATTTACTTACGAGAAGGAAATGATTAACCGTCTAGTTTATAAGATGGAAGGGTCGTCTGGAGAAGGAGACAGATCTCCTGCTCTCAAAATCAAGTTGGGTGGGTGATGGCGTGATAGGTAATTGAGGGGATGGAATTTTATAATCTTCTGCAACCTTGCTTATTATATTTAGTACATTCTTGGATCGACAGTTGTCCTATCAATGGAAAAGTTCTCTCATTTTTTACTTTGAACTATGAAAGTTTTGGATTAATAATTTGGATAAATTTTATTAATAGTTAATTAATATATAATAATTAAATAATAATAATACATAATTAAATTAATAAAAAAAATTTATATTTAAATGATGATATATTTTTATTTAAATAATCGAATAGTATAATTATATTTTTAATTAAATTATTAAATTATTTATATTTATTATATGTAATAGTAAATAATATAAAAAAAAATATGTAATAAAAAAAAATTATTTATTAATATAATTATATTTATATTTAAATAAATAATTATTATATATAATTAAATTAAAATTTTATATTTAATAAAATAAATAATTATTATTTATATATTAAAAATAAATTATTATAATTTGATATTATTATATTAAATCTAAAATTATTTTAACAAATAAAAAATTAAAATATATTTAAAATAATCACATATTATAACTTAATTTATTAATTAATATTATTTAAAAAATTAATCATCAATAAAATTTTATGTGTATAATAATAAATTTTTTATTAATTTCAAATTTTTAAATTTATTTTTTAAAAAATATATATAGTATATATATACATATATAGATATCTTGTATTTATATACAATAATAAAAAAATATGTAATTATATTTATATTTAAATAAATTATTATTATATAATCAAATTAAATTTTTATATTTAATAGAATAAATAATTATTATTTATATTTTCACATTAATTTAATTTTTAAAATAAAATTATTTATATATTAAAGAAAATATTTATAATTATATATTATTATATTAAAATAAAAATTACTTCAACAAATAAAAAATTAAAATATATTTAAAATAATCATATAACATGAGTTAATTTAATAATTAATATTATATAAAAAATTAATCATCAATAAAATTTCATGTGTGCAATCATATTTTTTTTTATTAGTTTCAAATTTCTAAATTTATTTTTTAACAAAAATGTACGGTACATATAAATATGTAGATATTTCATATTCATATTCAATAATAGAAAAATATTTATATTCTTTTACTAAATTACTTGATAATTAAACAAATATCACAATAAACTAAAACTGCTTTAAAAATATAAAATGATGTCCACAAACAAGCAAAGAAAAATAGGAAAAATTATTCCATTTAAAATAAATTAATCAATCCAAAACATAAATTAGCCCATCAAAATAATAACATTTATCCATTAAACATCCAACATCAGTTTGACAAAGGTTCCTAAAACTATAATATAGTCTTGCATTTCGGCAATAACAACCTTTATTTTCAATTATCTAAAAATTCGAAGAAAGTAAAAAATAAAAATTAACAAAATAACAAATAAAAAATATTTGAACTTGAGATATGATATTAGTTAGTACCTAGTAAATTAAGCAAACTAGTCATGAAAAAACTACGCCGATTAGGAAAACAAGTCATTAAAGCTTTAGTCATGTTTGGTTTATCCATAAGCAGCATAAAAGCTTGTTTCTAGAAAGGGATCTAATCCCATACGAGAAACTTCTCAATATAGTTCTTCTGTTGAAACATGCGTTTTTGAAATTGTTAATATTTTCTTCACTGAATTTGAAATAGTTAGAACTTCAACTGGATATTCTTCTTCATAGACCATTGTCAAACATATTGCTTTCTTTCTCATTAAATACTCTTACACCTCATGTTCGGATTTTGGAGTAGGAATTTTGGGTGTTGGAGCCTCACATAAACTATCCAGACCATGAAAATTAAAATTACTACTTAAATCTTGGGTAATTTGTGTCTCACTTGCTGCATCCAGACCATATTCATCACCACTCCTCTTCCTTTGTCTTCGAGGGTTTAGAGATGTCTCACTTGTAGACCCACTAGCTTTATTTCTTCCATATATTTTTAACATTTTCTCGTAATTTCGCACGCGTTTATTTTTTAATTCCACTGTTTCAGATTGAGTCTAACATAAATAACTATATTAATATTTAAACAATATAAAAAATGGCAAATAACATATGATAAAGTAAGAGATTTACCTTTATTAGTTGCTCCCAAACTTCCTCTTCTACTTCGAATCATTCAGTTGTTGGATTCCAGGCAAAACCACTCATTTTATGTTTGAAAACATCATAATATTTTGAGAATTGTCTTTTTAAATTTTGTTATGCAGTTATGTATATGCTCTTTATCAATGTCCAAATCTGAAAATGCATTCCTCACTTCTTCACGTACACAATCAATAGCGTGTGATGTGAATGTCTCATCCGATCTACGACCACGCAAATGTTGATCGCAAAACGAGTTTATTAGGACGTCATCTATATGATCTGACTAGTGGATCATTTTAATTCCTGTGTCTGCATTCCTATTCCTCTTAGCCATTGTCTAAAACACATATAAAAATACCAAATATAATCATATACAAAAAAATATAATATAATTACAACAAAGTAAATTCTAAATTGTAGCATTCAATTAAAATATTTAAGTTGCACATATATCATAAGTCATACAAATGTCATACACCATACAAACATCATAAACTATACAACTATAATAAATTACACAAAATGTAATCAGCCCACATATTAGCTACTATTGCATCTCTAATTGCTTCGTCTTTTCTCATTTCTTCAATACTGTCCCTAAAGTTGCAAATATTTCGTCCGTCTAGATAAATATTTCGGAGTTCTTCATCAACCTCTTGAAGAAGTTCATCAGTTTGATCATCTCTCCTTAAATAATTATGCAAAATGCAACAAGAAAATATAATGGTATTAACAGTCTTAATCCGATAATGAAGTTCAGTCGGGGTTTAGATAATTGGAAAATATTTCTTTAAAACGCCAAAGGCACGTTCAATCGCATTACACAAATAAGCATGTCGTAGATTAAATAGCTCACGAGTATTGCGTGGTGGATTCCTAGAGTATTCACTTAAATGGTAAGTGGTAGTGTTCTCCTGTGTAATTAGTCCACCCCGCAATAAGAACTCAGCATCAACAAGGTAAAACTTACCTATAAGCAATAAACAAATTAAGTTATAACATTTTTATTCAAAAGTATACATTACATATCGAAGTTAAATATATTTTAATTACCTTCGGGAATTACTAGAGGATCATCAACTCTGTTTAACGCATCTTTTATTATTCTTAAATCTGATACGGTCCCCTCCCACCCAGCTAAGAGGTATGAAAATTTCAAATCAAATATACGAGCTGCTAACAAGTTTTTGGTGGGGAAATCTTTTCTCCCGCGAAACCGTGGAACATTTTTTCTAGACACTTTAACACGTATATGTGTTCTGTTAGTCGCACCAATATAATCCTGAAATTAATTATTAACTAATTAATTAAACATGCACTCATGTTAAAATAAATAATTAAATTCATATAACTTATATATATACCTTAAAAAATGGAAAGAATCTAGGATTGTTGGCTATTTTCGGAGGTACTTGTTGTAACGACCTCGGAAATTTAAAAAGGAAATGTATATAAAGAATATAAGTGCGAAAGTGAAATAAAAGGTTCTGGTTAATATCCCTTACACAATAACTTAAACGTACTAACAATACCTGTAACGGCCCCGGAAATTTAAAATGAAATGTGTATTAAAAATATCAAATGCGGAAGCGAAGTCAAAATTTCGATTTAACATCCCTTACACTAAAACAAAAAATGTGCTCACAAAATATAAAAGATCAAACTAACTAAAAGAGAAACTCGAAAGTAAAAGCTATGAATATGACTATGGAGTCTTTAGGCATCCCCTTCGTCGTCCTCCTGCGGAACGGGCTCGGGAACAATGTCTTCCTGATCTGAAATGATTAAATAAGGAATGAGCTACACTAGCCCAGTAAAGACATCACGATATCTCACCGTCACGGAGGTAAAAGTGGGTAGAAAATACAAAAAGACCAATGGAGCATAATTTACAACAAATCCTTTTATCGATAATAAATCCTTTACCATCCACTTACCTCGGTGAAATTCATAAAACGATATACGAAAGCAATAACATTATCACCATAATGAAATCATATAAACTGTATAACATAATACTTATCACGCCTTTTGTAATTCAATCATTACACAACATATTTTTCTCATTTACCAGCCCACTAGTATCCATGGGGATCCATAGGGGTCCTACTACCCGTTAACCCTTAACACTCGAAATCAGATTCCAGGGCCGTCCCCATACCCCGTCCGGTATGGGCGCCAAAACTATAAACCTCATTACCCCGTTCGGTATGAGGGTGAAACGGGCTGTCCCCATACCCCGTCCGGTATGGGCGCCAAAACACATAAGGTCTCCATACCCCGTCCGGTATGAGAGACCACAATCCCGGTAGGGTTCCCTACGGACCCGGTCCGTCCACCATCTCCCAATATATCTAGTCAGGCTGACCACATTATACAATTATCAATTTCCATAATCTTTCATTCTCCTTTTCCTCAGTCAGCATCATCAATTTACATACAAACAAGCAAACAGTAATTTATGTCAAACAAGACAACATACAGCATCGGTTTCTGAGTCATTCAACCCATAATCAATAAAACGGTAAAATATGCACGTGAAACAATGAAATGAAAACATCAGACCTCATACTGCATTTAAAACTGTAAAATATGCCAAATAACAGTTAACCGACAAACACACTAGACTCGGGCTCCATTAGCGACCTTAAGCAATTTCACACATTCGTTGATTCAAGAAATACCGTTTTATCATTATTGAACTTTAATACCGTGATAGGAAATAGGGTGAGGGGTCTTTACTCGTTTCGGGGTCCTCACAGTGTGCCTACAAGCTGTCCCTAATTTTTCCTGAAATTTTTTCGGGGAACTGAAACGCACTACTGGTACCTGCACGTGTTCCAAAAAATCCCAAATTAGGCCTAGGGCCCCTTTTTGGCCAATATCGCAATTCCGGCACGGCGGCTCCGCCGTGCTCCGGCGACGGCGCCGCCGCTTGCGGCGGCGATTCGCCTCGGGTTGGCCGTTTTCGGTCGTTTCCGACCGAATTCGGCCACACTTGCATCGGTCCATGCGATAAAACAACCCTAGGGCCCTCGGGGGCCCAAAAAAGTACGAAAAACCAAAACTTACCGGCGGCGGTGCTCTCGGGTGAGGCGGCTCTCCGATGAGGTTCGTGTTTTGGTGATTCGGCTCTGATCAACCTGTAGAGAAAAGAATGGTGATCACAGTAATATAAAAATTGCATCAAATGGAGACCGGGAAGGGCCTCATCGGAGGCAAAAATCGAGGAGGGGTGCGGTGGCGCCGCTGGGTTTCGGCCGTGTTTTTCGGCCGTTTGGCCGGGATTTTGGCTCCGATTTGGCCACAGGAGAAATCAGCGTGGAAAAATGAGTCGGGGTATGAAATTTACCTTGATTGGTGGTCGAAAATCTCCCCGGTGCGGCGGCGGGTGGCGGTGGCCGGCTTCTCCGGCGTCTGGTTCGTCTCCTCCGGCGAGGGCAGGCGGCTAGGGTTTTTTGTGGTCAGGTGTGGGGGTTCTATTTATACCCTTTTGCCTTTTGATCTCAGCCATCCATTTTGATTTAATATGGGTCGTCCGTTTTTGATTGAATCTGGACCGTCCGTGCGATTGCATCTGGGTCGTCCGATCGCGCGTACGCAGATCGCCAACGTGGCTCGTCCCCGGTCGACGTGGTCTTGCCACGTGGCAGGTCCTGGTTGGCCAGGATTGCTGACTGGGTCTGCTGACGTGGCTGCTGACGTGGCGCGCTCTTTTTTTTTTACTTAATAAAAATATTTAATAATAAAATACAAATTTTCCAAATTTTTCGGGCGTTACAATACCGAAAATAAGTCTTCTAAAGGAAAATATTGAAAATGAAAGACTATAAAAGAAACTAATAAACATCTAAGTAACTACTCGCCGTCTTCTTGTAGATTGGGCTCGGGAACTAAGTCCTCTGATCTGAAATGGTTAAGTAAGGAATGAGCTGCACTAGCCTAGTAAAGACATTACACTATATCACCGTCACAGAAGTAAAGGTTGGTAGAAAACTAAAAACAACCAATGGAGCACAAGTTTCAAGTAAATTTATTTATCAATAATCAAACTATTTACCATCCACTTACCTCAGTGGGATCTATAAAAACGACCCATGAAAATAATAATATCATAAATATCATAAATTCATACATAGTCTGTATCATAGTACATGTCATACTTTTATATTTCAATCATCAAACAACAGTTACCCCCTTTTTATCAGTCTGCCAGTATCCGTGAGGATCCATAGGGGTCTCTGCTATACGTGAACCATTCATTTAACAAACTTAATTCAAGCCGTCCTCATATCCCGTCCGGTATAGGCCCCAAATAATAAAACCTCAATACCCCGTCCGGTATGAGGGTGAAGCAGGCCGTCCCAATACCTCGTCTGGTATGAGCACCAAAATATTGAAAGTCTCCATACCCCGTCCGGTATGAGACAACGTTCCCTGTAGGGTTTCTTACGGATCCGGTCCGTCCACCATCTCCCAGGATATCTAGTAAGGCTGTCAACTTATCTATTTATCAATTCACATACTTTTTCTATTTTTTTTAGTATTCCTTTTTCCACATAAACATAAATACTTAAATAATTAAAGAGTACCCAACAAGGCAAACATATTATTAGATCCACGAAATTAGGCCGAAATAAAGTAAGCAGTGATACATGCATTCAAAACCATAAAATGAATAAAACAGATACCATACTACATTTAAAACTGTAAAATAAACCAAACAGGAACTGACAGAGAAATACGTCTGGTTCGGGCTCCATTAGCAACCGTGATAAATTACATGTATCTATATAATTTATAAAATATAGTTTTATCACTTATTAGACTTTAATCCCGTGATAGAAAATAGGGTGAGGGCTTCTTACTTGATTCGAAACCGAAAACTGGATTTTCACTGCGCCTACGAGCAGTCCCTAGGTTCCCTGAATTTTTTTTCGGGAACTAAAACACGCTTACGGTACCTATACATGTCCCAAATAACTCAAAAATCAAACCCAAAGCCTATTCGACCAATTTTAAAATTCCAGCACGGCGGTGATCCGCCTCGAGTTGGCCGTTTCCGACCGTTTTTAGTTTAATTCGGCTAAACTTGCATTGATTCCTGTGAGAAAACACCCCTAGGGCCCTCAGTGGGCTGAAAAAATACCGAAAACTGAAACTTATTGGCGGCGGGGCTCTCCGGTGCGACGGCTCCTCTGACTCGAGTCGTGATTTGGTATTTTACTCCGGTCAACCTGTAGAGAAAGGAACGATGGTTACAACGGTAGAAAAATTACATCGAACGGGAATCGGGAAGGGCCTCATCGGAGGCAAAAATTGAGAAAACCTGCGACGGCATCGCTAGGCTTCGGAGGGATTTTTTAGCCAATTGACCGGTGTTTTGGCTCCAATTTGGCCACAGGTGGGTTTAGACTCGAATTCCAAGCCAATGGGAGAATTTTTACCTCGTTTGGCAGCCGGAAGGTGCTCCGTTGTGGCGACAGGTGGCGGCGGTCAGTTCTCCAGTGGCTGGGCTGTCTTCTCCGGCGAGGGCTCTGGCAGCTAGGGTTAGGGTTTGGGTGTGGATGAGATTATTTATAACATTCCACTTTTAATCTGAGCTGTCTATCGCGATTTAATCTGGGTCGTCCGATCGCAATTAAATAGGAAATGAATCTGAGCCATTCATCGTGATGTAATCTGGGTCGTCCGTGCTCGATTCAATCTAGGCCGTCCGTATGCGTGCAATCTGGGCCATCTGTACGCGCTTTTGATCTGAGTCATCCATGCGCGCGGGAACGGATCTCAACCGTTCGATCACGCGCACGCAGATCGCCCACGTGGCTCCTTTCCGCGTGGCCTCCCGCGTCAGCATCTCTGCCACGCGGCTTGTCCTAATTGGCCGGGGCTGCTGACCGGATTGCTACGTGGTGCAAGTTTTTTAAATTGCGTTTTGACCTCCGGTTTTCGATTTTCTTTTCAAAAACACCCCCATAACCCAAAATTTCACCCCTTTTTTCCAAAATTATTTTTAATTAAATCCTAAAAATAATTTTATCTATTATTATTATTATTATTATTATTATTATTATTTTTTCTATTTAATTAAATTAAACTAAATTTAAAACATATATTATTACATAATAAATTATTATATTCATCTAAAAATTACAAAAAAAATTAAAATAAAATAAAATAATATTAATAAAAATAATAATAATTTGGGGTGTTACAACTCTCCTCCCTTAAAGAAATTTGGTCCCTTAAATTTGCCTCTTACTCTTGATTGAACAAATGGGGATACTAGGTTCTAAAGTCTGATTCTAGCTCCCAGGTAGTCTCCCTTGGCATGTGGTTCTGCCACATGACCTTTACAAAGGATATTTCCTGGTTGCGGAGTATTCTACTCTTTCGGTCCGCAATGCCGACTGGTACTTCCTCATAAGATAAGTTCTCATGGAGTGGGAGGGGTTCATGAGCCAAGACATGAAAGGGGTCCGGGTTGTACTTACGTAACATGGATACATGGAACACATTGTGGACCTTAGAAAGCTCTGGAGGTAGTACTAGTCTGTAGGCGGCAGTACCAATCCTGTCTAAGACTTCGAATAGTCCAATGAATCGGGGGTTCAGTTTTCCCCTCCTACCAAACCTACTATTCCCTTGAAAGGAGTGACCTTGAGGAACACCCGGTCGCCTTTTTCAAAGGTTAAATCTCTCCTCCAGGTGTCCGTGTAACTCTTCTGCATGCTCTGAGCAGTTTGAATGTTCCTTCTGATCTTAACTATCTTGGAAGTGGTCTCCTCTACCAGCTCCAGACTGAATAATTTTCTATCACCCACTTCTTCCCAACACATCGGCGATCTGTATGGATGCCCATATAACGCCTCATACAGAGCCATGCTAATACTCGCTTGGTAGCTATTGTTGTAGGCAAATTCTATCAGGGGTAGATGGTCGTCCCAATGGCCCCCAGAGTCGAGGACACAAGCTCGAAGCATATCTTCAAGTGTACGGATTGTCCGTTCTGATTGTCCATCAGTTTGAAGGTAGAAGGCAGTACTGAGGGACAGCTTCGTTCCCATGGCTTGCTGAAAGCTACTCCAAAATCGAAAAGTGAACCTAGGGTCCCTGTCGGACACCACCGTCACTAGAACTCTATGTAATCTGACTATTTCCTATATATATATTCTTGCCAACTTGTCCAAGGGATCGGTCATTCTGATGGCTAAGAAGTGGGAAGACTTGGTGAGCCAGTCAACAATTACTCAGATGGCGTCATGTCCTGCGCGTGCCTTAGGTAACCCTGTCACGAAATCGATGCCGATATGTTCCCACCTTCATTCCAGAATCGGTAAAGGCTGAAGTAGCCCGTCTGGGCGCTGATGCTCTGTCTTGACCTGTTGACATATCAAGCACTTAGACACAAAGTCAGCTATGTCCATTTTCATCCCATTCCACCAAAATCGGGGTCACATGTTTTGGTACATTTTGGTGCTTTCAGGATGCATGGCAAACCTTGAGCTATGGGCCTCAGTCATAATGTCTCTCTTCAATTCACTATCATTCGGAACACATACCCTGTCCTGAAATCAGAGTAACCCATCGGCAGAGACTCGGAATTCTGAACTAACTCCCTGTCCTGTATTATTCTTGAGGGCCACTAGGCAGAATCAGTTGACTGAGTTTCCTTTATTCTCTGGATTAACTCAGGTTGGATGGTCAAACGGCTCAAACATGTGGCTCTCCTCAAGTCCTGAAGTCGAACCTATTGTGTAGCCCCAATTTTCCTGCATTCTAAGACCAGCAAATGGGCTAAGATACCTGCACTTTTCCTGCTGAGTGCATCAGCTACCACGTTGCCCTTACCCGGGTGGTACAAGATATCACAATCATAGTCTTTAAGAAGTTTTATCCACCTTCTCTGACGCATGTTGAGATCCTTTTGAGTGAATTTGTGTTTCAAACTCTTGTGATCGGTATAAATCTGAAAGGTCTCTCCGTATAAATAATGGCATCAGGTCTTCAAGGCGTGTATGATTGCAGTAAACTCTAAGTCATGGGTGGTATAATTTTTTTCATGACTCTTTAACTGTTTGGACCCATAAGCTATGACCTTCCCATGCTGTATTAGGACACAACCCAGGCCTAGATGGGAGGCATCACTGTAAACCATATATCCCCCCGATCCACTCGGTAAGGCTAGCACAAGTGCAGTAGTCAACCGCTTCTTCAGTTCTGAAAAACTTCTTTCACAGTCCTCATTCCACTCAAACTTGGCATTCTTCTTTGTGAGTCGGGTTAGGGGAGCCGCTAGGCTAGAAAATCCTTCAATGAACCTGCGGTAATAACCCATCATTCCCAGAAAGCTACAGATTTCTTTGACTGATGTCAATTTCTCCCAGCCGAGCACCGCTTCAACCTTTTCAGGATTCACTGATACTCTATCCTTTGATATGATGTGTCCTAGGAAGGCGGTCTGCTCAAACCAGAATCCACACTTACTCAATTTTGCATACAGCTTCTTACTTCTGAGAACCTGCAAAACTTGGGCTAGATTGTGAGCATGTTTTTCTATGCTTTTTGAGTAGACCAAGATATCATCGATGAATACGATAACAAATTGATCTAGGAATTCTCTGAAGACCCTGTTCATCAAATCCATGAAGATGGTTGGGGCGTTGGTAAGCCCAAATGGCATGACCAGGAACTCATAGTGTCCATACCTGGTTCGAAAGGCCGTCTTGGGGATGTCTTCTATTCTTATTTCTTACCTGATGGTAACTTGATCGCAAGTCTATTTTAGAGAAGACCTACGCACCCTGAAACTGATCAAAGAGATCATCAATCCTAGAAAGAGGATATTTGTTCTTGATTGTGACCCTGTTCAATCCTCTGTAATCAATACATAGCCTCAACGTTCCATCACCCTTCTTGGCAATAGTGACTCCGGCACCCCAAGGGGACACACTGTGTCTGATAAAACCACTGTCTTACAATTCAGTGATCTGTTTCCTTAGCTCCTCCATCTCCACGCGGCTCATACGATAAGGAGCAATCGAAGTAGGTTGGGTGTCAGGCTGTAGGTCTATGGTGAACTCGACTTCTCTGTCTACTAATAGTCCAGGTAGCTCATCCGGAAATACATCTGGAAAGTCTCGGACTATCGGGATCTCTTGAATACAATTCTCTTTCTTTGGTTTGCCTATTTAGAGAAAATAGCAAGGTTAAGACACTCGACAAGTAAGAAAATTACCATCAAGTAATAAGTACTAAATAATTTTATTCATTAGTAAATGGCTCCCCATTTGAAGGATTGAATACAACCTTTTTGCTAAAACAATCTATGGTGGCGTGATACGCCGCTAGCCAATTCATCCCTAAAATTACATCAAAATCCCCTGTGTCTAATTCTATAAGGTCTACACTCAGTTTCCTATTTGCTATCTCCACGGTACAAGCCTTATAGACAACTTCTCCTAATAATGTTGCACTCCTAGCAGTAGATACAATTAATATCGAATCAAGTTTATCAGCCAATACATTAAATTTAGATGTAAAAATAGGTGAAACAAATGAATGCGATGCACTAGTGTCAAACAAAACATGAGCAAAATGGTTACAGATAGTGTACTTACCCTGTACTACGTTCGGGTTGGCATCGGTATCCTGTTGGGTAAGGTTGTAAACCCTGCCTTGAATAGGAGGTCTTCCTTGATTCTGGTTCCTTAGGCACTCTCTCGCATAGTGTTGGGCAGTATCACATATGCGACAAGTGTTGTTGAGGCGGTAACATGGTCGGTCCCCGTGATCTCTGCCGCAATGCTAATAGATCTTACCACGTCCTACTACTGGAGCTTGAGGGGGAGCCTGGATCACCAGTCTGGGCCTCTTATTTTGTTGGATGGGCGCAGTAGGTGCTGGTCTGTGGAGTGAAACTGAGGGTCTGTGGTTCCCTGCTAACTGAGGGAGGGTGTGGAGGCTTCTCTCCACTAACTGTGCCTTGGCCAGAACGACTAAGTATGTCTTGAGCTCCAGTATAAATAAGTGTTGCTTGATCTCTGAGCGGAGGCCCCACTGAAACCTCCAGCATTCCTGCCCTCATCCATCAACGTCTCAGGAGAGTATCGGCCCAACTCCAAGAACTTATGAGCATATTCCGACACCGTTATGTTTCCCTGGACTAACTAGACAAACTCCATCTCCTTTAGATGTCGGATGTGCTCTGAGAGATACTCTGCATAGAAGGCTGCTAAGAACTGTTCCCAAGTGACTAGAACAGGTAAGGTGGTCTGCTTGAATTCCCACCAACGATCTGCTTCTCCCACCAGCATGTAGGTAACAAGGGTGACCTTCTACTCGGGAACCACTCCTAGAGTCTTAAAAGCCTTCTCCGTCTCCGCCAACCAGTACTGGACATCTTCAAAAGAGGATTCCCTTGCAAAAGTGGAAGGATTCAGTCTCCTGTACCTCTTTACATAGCTCGGGTCAATCAAGGAAGGAGCTGGGTCCTGCAGAAGAGGAACTGGGCCAGGCTGAGGATAAACTGGGGGGCCCTGTGGTGGTACTTGTTGGTATGGTGGGGGCACCAGATTATATTGTAGCGGTGTCAGACAGTACTACGACTGGGGCACTAGATTATAATACGGTGGTGGCACCGGGTGGTATTGTGGAGGAGCAGGCTCGTACCAGGGTGGCTCGGGATTCTCTTGCTACAGTGGTGGCTCAACTTGTGGCAGTGGGGGAGGGTCAGGTAGTTCCCTTCTCTCATCTCGACCCTGCTGGGCAACAATGAGCCTCTCCAGCATCTTAAATATTCTATCAACGTCCTCCCAAAGCGAACCATCCTGAACTACTTGGTTTAGCGGGGGTCTTCCTCTTCTCATCTCTCTGCACCTGTATTTCACAAGGAAGGGTTTAGCAATGATTCATTGGTTTGGTGTTTCTCTAAGAATCATTGTGTAAGGGACGAGTCCGAGGAACGTGGCTCTGATACCAACTGTAACGACCCCAAAAAATTAAAAAGGAAATGTATATAAAGACTATAAGTACGGAAGCGAAATAAAAAGTTCTGGTTAATATCCCTTATACAATAATTTAAACGTATTAACAATACCGAAAATAAATCATCTAAAGAAAAATACTGGAAATGAAAGACTATAAAAGAAACTAATAAACATCTAGGTAACTACTCGCCATCTTTTTGTAGATCAGGCTCGGGAATCAAGTTCTCCTGATCTGAAATAATTAAGTAAGGAATGAGCTACACTAGCTCAGTAAAGACATCACACTATATCGTCGTCATAGAAGTAAAGGTTGGTAGAAAACTAAAACAACTAATGGAGCACAAGTTTCAAGTAAATTTATTTATCAATAATCAAACTATTTATCGTCTACTTACCTCAGTGGGATTTAAAAAAATGACACATGAAAACAATAACATCATAAAAATCATGAATTCATAGATAGTCTGTATCATAGTACATGTCATACTTTTATATTTCAATCATCAAACAACAGTTACCCCCTTTTTATCAGCCTACCAATATCAGTGGGGATCCATAGGAGTCCCCACTACACGTAAACCATTCATTTAACAAACTTAATTCCCATGGCCGTCCCCATACCCCGTCCGGTATGGGCTCCAAATAATAAAACCTCAATACCCCGTCCGGTATGAGGGTGAAGCGGGCCGTCCCCATACCCCATCCGATATAAGCGCTAAAACATTGAAAGTCTCCATACCCCGTCCAATATGAGACAACGTTTTCAGTAAGGTTCCCTATGGACCCGGTCCGTCCACCATCTCCCAGGATATCTAGTAAGGCTGTCAACTTATCCATTTATCAATTCACATACCTTTTCTATTTTTTTCTTAGTTTTTCGTTTCCCACATAAACATGAATACTTAAACAATTAACGAACACCCACAAGGCAAGAATATTATTAGATCCACGAAATCAGGCCGAAATAAAGTAAGCAGTGATACATGCATTCAAAATCATAGAATGAATAAAACAGATATCATACTGCATTTAAAACTGTAAAATAAACCAAACAGGAACTGACAGAGAAATACGTCCGGTTCGGGCTCCATTAGCAACCGTGATAAATTACGTGTATCTATATAATTCATAAAATACAGTTTTATCACTTATTAGACTTTAATCCCGTGATAGAAACTAGGGTGAGGGGTCCTTACTTGATTCGAAACCGAAAATTGGATTTTCTCTACGTCTACGGGCAATTCCTAGGTTCCTTGAATTTTTTTTCGGGAACTGAAATGCGCTTACGATACCAACACATGTCCCAAATAACTCAAAAATCAAACCCAATGCCTATTCGACCAATTTCAGTATTCTGGCACCGTGACTCCTCCGTGCTCTAACGACGGCGCCGCCGCAAGTGGCGGCGATCCTCCTCGAATTGGTCGTTTCCGACTATTTTCGGCCGTATTCGGCCAAAGTTGCATTGGTTCCTTTGAGAAAACACCCCTAAGGCCCTCAATGGGCCGAAAAAACACCGAAAACTGAAACTTACCGGCGGCAGGGCTCTCCGGTGCGGCAGCTCCTCCGGCTCGAGTCGCAATTTGGTGTTTTGCTCCGGTAAACCTGTAGAGGAAGGAACGGTGGTTACAATGGTGGAAAGATTTCATCGAACGGGAATCAGGAAGGGCCTCATCAGAGGCAAAAATCGAGAAAAGTCGCGGCGATGCTGCTGGGCTTCGGCGGCATTTTTCGGCCAATTGGCCGGTATATTGACTCCGATTTAGCCACAAGTGGGTTTAGAATCGAATTTCGAGCCAAGGGGAGAATTTTTACCTCGTTTGGCGGTCGAAAGGTGCTCCGATACGACGGCAGTCGGTTCTCCGGTGGCTAGGCTATCTTCTCCGGCGAGGGCTCTAGCGGCTAAGGTTAGGGTTTGGGTGTGGATGAGATTATTTATAACCTTCCACTTTTAATCTGAGCCATCTATCGCGATTTAATATGGGTCGTCCGATCGCGATTAAATAGGAAATGAATCTACGCCGTTCATCGTGATCCAATCTGGGCCGTCCGTGCACAATTCAATCTGGGCCGTCTGTACGCGTGCAATCTGGGCCGTCTGTGCGCGCGGGAATGGATCTCAACCGTTCGATCGCGCACACGCAAATCGCCCACGTGGCTCCCTTCCACGTGGCCTCCCACGTCAGCGTCTCTACCACGCGGCATGTCCTGGTTGGCCGGGGTTACTGATGTGGCGCAAGTTTTCTAAATTGCGTTTTGACCCCCGATTTTTAATTTTCTTTTCAAAAATACCATCAGAACCCAAATTTTTACCCCTTTTCCTAAAATTATTTTCAATTAAATCCCAAAAATAATTTTATCCCTTTTTATTATTATTATTATTTTATTTCTATTTAATTAAATTAAACTAAATTAAAAACATATATTATTACATAATAAATTATTATATTCATCTAAAAATTACAAAAAGAATTAAAATAAAATAAAATAATATTAATAAAAATAATAATAATTTGGAGTGTTACACTTGTGATCTATTTGGCTGATTAATAAATTTATCGGCCATATATACTATACATCGTAGCAAATTGTGAAAATGAGACTTCTCGTATCTCTATATTGTCGAAAAACTCAAGATATGACTCGATTTCTCTCATTATGTCATAATAAGCAAAGTGTCTTAAGTACGTGTTCCTTTGCAGTTGCACGAATGGTACGCCTAAGTCCACCATCTATAACTAGTAAACGACATAAATTCATAAAAATGAAACTCTCGTCCTAATTATATAACGACAAAAATCACTTGATAACAAATTTTGCATAAGCTTATCTCAAGCTTTCTCTCCCTATAGTCTTAATTCATGAGTAAGCCTATAATTTATCTCACGCCTTTTATGAACTATTAGCCCATGAAGTATGATAAACTCGCATAATAAAATAACTACACATCTTAAAATATTCATATTTCTTATCTAATGTGTGAACAGAAACGATACCAAATGCCTGAAACAACAAAAAACAATGAGTTTAATTATTACAAATCAAAACAAGTCATAACATACATGTTAATTAACACACACTTTCGCCTATTTGGGGAATAAATTTCTAGTAATATTTATTTAACCTCATTCTATGTTAATAGAGTTCACATAAGCCTCATTTGCACCTCATTTGCAAGTTATAGCTTCCCTAATTATCGGTTTCACTCCCCCATCACACAGTGCAAAGAAAACTAATTTTTAAAAAAATTTAGGACGGGTTCGGTTTTGGCAAAACCCACACCGAACTAACCCCATAGCCATCCCTAAATAGATTTATTATGTTGTTTAATTCATTAGTGCTTCAGATAGAAACTAGCTAAATGTAAATATGGTCTAGTCTTGATAGTTACATCCTACAAGGAATTAATCATACTAACCAAACCAACTGATGGAACAAGGGATGACAGTTCGAGCGTGTAGCCAGGTTCAGCAAGATTTACCACCAAGGCCACCTCCCTAATTTTTCCTAACAAGGTGGAAAAAGAAATCAGTAAGTAGTAAAAGAGTGGTGCTAACAAGGTGTTATAAGGAGGTATTAGAGATATTCAATGAGATGCAAAGAAAGAAAGTTAGGCCTAAACAATTTATCTTATCAAATGTTCTGGCTGTTTGTTCTAATCTAGGGGCACTTGATCAAGGCAGGTGGATTCATGCTTATGTAAGAAAAAATTCTATCAAATTGGATGCAGTTTTAGGTCTGATTTGGTGGACATATATGCTAAATGTGGGCGCATTGACTTGGATTGGGATGTTTTTGAGAATATGAAGGAGAAGGAATTTTTATCTTGGAATGTAATGATGGGAAGACTTGATATGTATGGTAGAGCGAAGGATGCTATTGAGCTCTTCTTCAAAATACAAAGGGAGAGGGTATTGAGACCAAATGGGATTACTCTTGTCTGTGTTTTAAATGGTTGTGCTCGTGCAAGATGGGTTGATAAAGGTATAAAGATATTTAATACAATCCAAAAAATTTATGGTGTTGAGCCAAAAATAGAGCATTATGGTTGTGTGGTTGATCTGCTAGGAATAGTAGGGCTCTTGGAAGAGGCATATGAGCTTATTGCCTCAATGTTAATGAAGCCCAATGCAGCTATTTGGGGGACACTTTTGGGTGCTTGCAGGATACATAAAAATGTTGAACTTTGTGAAAGAATTGGGAAAATCTTGCTTGAGATGAACCCTCTAAATTTGGTGAAAGAATTGGAGCATTATGCAAAGGATAGGAGATGGGAGGATGTCGGAAAGTTGAGAAAATTGATGAAGGAAAGGGGTATCAGAACAACACTAGGAATTAATATGATTTATTTAGATGGAATCATTCATGAATTCAAAATGGGTGATGGATCGCACCCACAAGTGAAGGAAATTCACATGATGCTGGAGAAAATCATTGAGAAGTTACAAATGGAGGGCTACTCACCCAATACCTCTCAAGTTTTATTTGATGTCAGTGATGAGGAGAAGGAAACTACATTCAAGTACCACAGCAAAAAGCTTGCAATTGCTTTTGGATTGCTTAACACAAAACTAGGCACTCCAATTCACATTATCAAGAACTTGAGGATGTGTGAGGACTGTCATTCTGCCATCAAGCTTATTTCAAGAGTTTATAAGGTTTAAATTATTGTTAGGGATCATCTATTAGCTAAGATCTTAGAAATGCATTTATAGAGAGTTTAACAAGAGGAAACAGCCCTATAGTCACTCATTCTTTCAGGGTTCACTTTGGGACTAAGCAAACAATAGTTGTGGCATTCACCTCGTGAAGGAGCTTGTGATTCATGAAAAAGTCAGAAATAGGTCTAGTTACCTCACCACCAAGATTACTATAATCTGGCTTTCAAAAGTCAGTTGTATAACCATCAAGCCCAGGAGCCTTATTTCCATTGAAGGAAAAGATGGTTCGCCTGATCTCATCCTCAGTAACTTCCTCTAGCATCATACCTCTACAATATGAAAAAATCTTTATATGTAATAGGCTTTTGAAATAAGAAATTTATCCCCCCAAAAGATCTTCATCAAACTTCCCTAACAGGTTCTATTCTGATAGAAAGCCAAAGCCTCATTCTGAATTTGAACTCCTCATTCTACCATCAGAGCTATGCTATAAAGAGTTCCTAATAATTTTTTTGATCTTTTGAAGCTTACTATTTTAGTAGGTGCAAGTCTTATGATCTCTAAAATCTATTCAAGAAATTCTTAACTTTTGTTTGAAAAAAGCTT
The DNA here is from genome assembly GCF_054855325.1 of Carica papaya. NCBI lineage: Eukaryota > Viridiplantae > Streptophyta > Magnoliopsida > Brassicales > Caricaceae > Carica > Carica papaya. Next base: position 40,452,911 of record NC_142313.1, on the reverse strand, counting down.
CTTCAACTGTACTGAGTTCTTTATACTTCACAACTAGCCTTTTCTCTTATGCAGCAAGAGAGTCATTTCTAGGATAATTTCAAAGTAGGCATTGAATATTCTCCAGCTCAGCTTTAGATGCTCTAGCCCTCTAAGAAAGATTTCCATTCTTACGGTGATTTTATCAACGAAGTCGTCTAGGGCCAGATTGACTAACCTAAGCGATCATTTTAAGAATGGAGTATGCTCATGCAAGGATTTCTGGTAAAAATTTCTTGAAATGCTAAGTTCTTAAACAAAAATAACACTGGGTAACAACTCTTTTTCCACCACAGATTCAAGCTTTGAAAAAAGAAAAAAAATAAACAAAGGAAGTTTATAATAACCAAGAAGAACATTGTTCAGAGAAGATTGGAAGGTGAAGAACGAAAGAAATACATGCAAATCAAAGAAAAAACGAATGAAATACATGCAAATCAAAGAAAAAACGAAAGAAATTGATGCTGAAAAAATTAAAAAAAAAAATACAAAAATACTTACCGATCGAGAAGGTGAAGAACGCAAATCAGAAGTAGAATCAAGGACCCAACGTTTAGAAGCAATCAATGAAGAAGATTAGAGCTGTTTGTCCTCCATGCGTACGACTTAATTGAGGAAGAAGAGAAAATAGAGTTTTTAATTGTGAGGATAAAAATAGAATAATTATATTAGATGGGGATATAAGGAAAAACAAATAGCATATCGGTCACATACTACCAATTCGATAGTTTAAAAATTAATCCTAAATTTACAGGTCAAATACCATTTGTTACCATTGGAAGTTGAAATAAACACAATTTTTTCACGCCCGTAAAATACCATATATTAAAATTCTACCATTCATCATGATCTAAACAGAGGGTTAAGATACAATAAATAAAAGTGTACCAGTTGCACCGCATCAAGGACCTAGTGGCTCGAGTTGAAGCTCAAGAAAACCCAATTTGAACCGGCTTGTTATTTAAAATCTGAACATTATACAATAATAAGAATTAAAAAGTGATTAAGTTGTGGATATCAATATTTTTTTAATTTTTTAAACAAGATTTAAATTAATTTTATAATATATATTTTCATATATCTTTTAAAGTATACTAACAAAACATTACAAATGAGTCCTATATAGAAAATGTGGATAAATTTTACAATAAAAAAATTAAACATGGATATTAAAATCAGTTTATAAATTAATATTTTCTTATAAGATAGATAAATATTTGTATAGAAAATAAAATATATAAATAGTAAAGAAAATAAAATAAATTTAATCGAAAATAGAAGAGAAAGCTTCATTAAAATAATGATTTGGTTCTTAAACTATTTGTTTTTGTTCAAATCAATTCCTAACTCAGTTTTCGATTAAATTAATTTATGTATATTTGAAAAATTTTCTATTTAGTTCATCCCCTTAACAGAAGTTGATACCATTAACTTACTGTATCATGTGCTAAATTTTATTGACACATAACACTTTTATGTTGATTTGATTGTTAGTTGAATATCACGTCAAATATTATATGTCAATTAACATGATATTTTTTTTAATTTAAACTTATTCAAATAAGAAAAAGAAAATCTGTAGCGCCCGAAAAGGGGTCGAAAAAAAAAAAAAAAAAAAAAAACCACGTCAGCAGGCCCGGTCAGCAGTCCCGGCCAACCGGGACCTGCCACGTGGCAAGACCACGTCGTTCCGGAACGGGCCACGTTGGCGATCCGCGTAGGCACGATCGGACGGCCCAGATCAAGCGTGCGATCGGACGGCCCAGATGCAATCGCACGGACGGCCCAGATTCAATCAAAAACGGACGGCACAGATTAAAACAAAATGGACGGCTGAGATCAAAAGGCAAAGGGTTATAAATAGAACCCCCACACCAGACCACAAACCCTAGCCGCCTGCCGCTCGCCGGAGAAGACGAACCAGAAGCCGGACGCCGCCACCCGCCGCCGCACCGGGGAAATTTCCGACCACCGATCGAGGTTGACCGGAGCCGAATCACCAAAACACGAACCTCGCCGGAGAGCCGCCGCACCCGAGAGCACCGCCGCCGGTAAGCTCCGTTTTTTCGTGATTTTTTGGCCCCCCGAGGGCCCTAGGGTTGTTTTCTCACAGGGACCGATGCGAGTGTGGCCGAATTCGACCAGAAACGGCCGAAAACAGCCAACCCGAGCGAATCGCCACCGCCAGCGGCGGTGCCGTCGCCGGAGCACGGCGGAGCCGCCGTGCTGGAGTTGCGATATTGGCCAAAAGGGGCCCTGGGCCTAATTTGGGATTTTTTGGAACACGTGCAGGTACCAGTAGTGCGTTTTAGTTCCCCGAAAAAAATTCAGGGAAAATTAGGGACAACCTGTAGGCACACTGTGAAGCCGTGTTCGGACCCCGAAACGTGTAAGGACCCCTCACCTTATTTCCTATCATGGTTTTAAAGTTCAATAAATGATAAAACGGTATTTCATGAATCAACGAATGTGTGAAATTGCTTAAGGTCGCTAATGGAGCCCGAGTCTAGTGTGTTTGTCGGTTAACTGTTATTTGGCCTGTTTTACAGTTTTAAATGCAGCATGAGGTTCGATGTTTTCATTTTATAGTTTCGTGTGCATATTTTACTATTTTATTGATTATGGATTGAATGATCGGGATATTGATGCTGTATGTTGTCTGTTTGGCATAAATTATCGTTTTGCTTGTTTGTATGTGATTGATAATGCTGACTGAGGGAAAATGAGAATGAAAGATTATGTAAATGGAAATTGTATAATGTGTTCAGCCTGACTAGATATCCTGGGAGATAGTGGACGGACCGGGTCCGTAGAGAACCCTACCAGGATTGTGGTCTCCCATACCGGACGGGGTATGGAGATCTTATGTGTTTTGGCGCCCATACCGGACGGGGTATGGGGACGGCCCGTTTTACCCTCATACCGGACGGGGTATTGAGGTTTATGGTTTTGGCGCCCATACCGGAGGGAGTATGGGGACGGCCCGTTTCACCCTCATACCGGATGGAGTATTGAGGTTTATGGTTTTGGCGCCCATACCGGACGGGGTATGGGGACGGCCCTGGAATCTGATGACGAATGTTAAAGGTTAACGGGTAGCGGGACCCCTATGGACCCCTACGGATATTAGTAGGCTGGTAAATGAGGAAAAGATATGTTGTGTAATGATTGAATTACAAAAGGCGTGATAAGTGTTATGTTTTACAGTTTATATGATTCCATGATTATGATAATGTTATTGCTTTCGTATATTGTTTTATAAATTCCACCGAGGTAAGTGGATGGTAAAGGTTTTATTATTAATAAAAGGATTTGTCGTAAATCATGCTCCATTGGTCTTTTGTGTTTTCTACCCACCTTTACCTCCGTGACGCTGAGATATCGTGATGTCCTTACGGGGCTAGTGTAGCTCATTCCTTATTTAATCATTTCAGATCAGGAAGACATGGTTCCCGAGCCCGTTCCGCAGGAGGACAAGGAAGGGGATGCCTAGAGACTCCATAGTCATACTCATAGCTTTACTTTCGAGTTTCTTTTTTTTTGTTAGTTTAATCTTTTATATTTTGAGCACGTTTTTTGTTTTCGTGTAGGGGATGTTAACTGAAATTTTGATCTCGCTTCCGCATTTGATATTTTTGAATATAAATTCCATTTTAAATTTCCGGAGCTGCTACAGTTGGTATCAGAGCCGCATTTCCTCGGACCCATCCCTTACACAATAGTGCCTTAGAGTAATACTCACCGATATATCGTTACTCAATCATTCCTTGTGAAAACGAGTACACGGGAATGAGGAGAGGAAGGCCCCCACTAAACCAAGCGGCCCAAGATAATTCGCTTCGGGAGGATTTAAACAGAGTATTTGAGATGGTGGAGGCTCTCGTAGCTGCCTAGCAAAGGCAAGAGGAGAGAAGGGAGTTACCCGGACCTCCTCCGCTAGCGCAGGTTGAGCCCCCGCTACAGCAGGCTGATCCCGAGCCACCCCGGCAGGAGCCTGTTCCTCCACAGTACCACCCGGCGCCACAGCCGCGGTACGACCTGGTACCACAGCCACGGTACCAGCAGGCGCCGCCACAGCACATTCCAGTACCCCCACCACATCAGCAGGTGCCACCACAGGGTCCCCCAGTTAACCCTCAGCCGGCCCCAGTCCCTCTACCTCGGGACCCCGCTCCTTCCTTGATCGACCCCGGCCTCATAGAGAGGTACAGAAGACTGAACCCTTCTACTTTTGCAGGGGGATCCTCTTTTGAAGAGGCCCAATACTGGCAGGCAGAGACTGAAAGAGCTTTCGAGACCTTGGGAGTAGTTCCTGAGCAGAGGGCTGTCATTGCCTCCTACATGCTGGTAGGGGAGACATTGTTAGGAGAGGTTGTCTACAGGGCATGTGCCGTGGAGATAGCAGATAGGAAATTGAGGGTAGACCTTATAGGGTTAGACACGGGGGATTTTGATGTAATCCTAGGAATGGATTGGCTAGCAGCGTATCATGCCACTATAGATTGCTTTAACAAAAAGATTGTATTTAATCCTCCCAACGAGGAGCCATTTACAAGTTAATAAAATTATTCAGTACTGATTTCCCAAATGGCAAGTTTTTCTTAATTCCCAGTGCCTTAATCTTGTATTTTCTCTAACTAGGTAAACCCAAGAAGGAAGTTTGTATCCAAGAGATTCCAGTAGTCCGAGACTTTCCAGACGTATTTCCGGATGAACTGTCCGGTCTACCAAGGGACAGAGAGGTCGAGTTCACCATAGACTTACAGCTAGGAACCCAGCCCATCTCGGTAGCTCCTTACCGAATGAGCCGCATCGAGATGGAAGAGCTAAGGAAACAAATCACTGAGCTACAAAACAGTGGCTTCATTAGACACAGCATTTTCCCATGGGGTGCCGGGGTTACTTTTGCAAAGAAAGGGGATGGAACGTTGAGACTATGCATTGATTATAGAAGGATAAACAAGGTAACAATTAAGAACAAGTACCCTCTTCCCCGGATTGATGACCTTTTCGATCAGTTGCAGGGTGCACAGGTTACCATCAGGTAAAAGTGAGAGCCGAAGACATCCCCAAGATGGCATTCCGAACCAGGTACGGACACTATGAGTTCCTGGTTATGCCGTTTGGGCTAACCAACGCCCCGGCCATCTTTATGGATCTAATGAACAGAATCTTCAGAGAATTCTTGGATCAATTTATCATCGTATTCATCGATGATATCTTAGTCTACTCAAAAAGTAGGGAAGAACATGTTCATCATCTTGCCCAAGTCCTGCAGGTACTCAGGGAAAAGAAGTTGTATGCGAAGTTGAGCAAGTGTGGATTTTGGCTCGAACAAACCGCCTTCCTAGGACATGTTATATCGAAGGAAGGGGTGTCGATGAACCCCGAAAAGGTTGAAGCGGTACTTGGTTGGGAAAGGCTGACAACAGTTAAGGAAATTCGCAGTTTCCTAGGGATGGCAGGCTATTACCGCCGGTTTGTCGAAGGGTTCTCTAGTCTAGCAGCTCCTCTGACCCGACTCACAAAGAAAAATGCAAGGTTTGAATGGAATGAGAACTGCGAGAGGAGTTTTTCAGAGTTGATGAAGCGACTGACTACTGCACCAGTGCTGGCACTACCGAGTGGATCAGGAGGGTACACAGTTTATAGTGATGCCTCCTATATGGGCCTGGGTTGTGTCCTAATGCAGCATGGAAAGGTTATAGCATATGGGTCTAGACAGCTAAAGAATCATGAGAAGAACTATCCTACCCATGACTTGGAGCTTGCCGCAATCATACACGCCTTGAAAACCTGGCGCCATTATTTGTATGGAAAGACCTTTCAGATCTACACCGATCATAAGAGTTTGAAGTATATCTTCACTCAGAAGGATCTCAACATGCGTCAGAGAAGGTGGATGGAACTCCTCAAGGACTATGATTGTGACATCCTATACCATCCAGGTAAGGGCAACGTGGTGACCGATGCCCTCAGCAGGAAAAGTGCAGGCACCCTAGCCCATCTGATGGTTTCAGAATGTAGGTCCATCGGGGCTACACAGCAGGTTCGCCTGCGAGATCTGAAGAGAGTCACATGTTTGGGCCACCTAGCAGTCCAACCCGAGTTAATCCAAAGAATAAAGGAAGCCCAGTCAGTCGACCTCGCCCTAGTAACTCGCAAGAAGAATGCAAAACAGGGAGTGAGCTCAGAATTTCATATCTCTGCCGACGGATTGATTCGTTTCAAGGACAGAGTGTGTGTCCCAGATGACAGTGAGTTAAAAAGGGACATCATGACAGAGTCCCATAGTTCAAGATTCGCCATGCATCTAGGAAGTACGAAAATGTACCAAACTATGCGACCTCGATTCTGGTGGAATGGGATGAAGAGAGATATAGTCGACTTTGTATCTAAGTGCTTGGTATGTCAGCAGGTCAAGGCACGATCGGGACATGATGCTATATGGGTAATTGTTGACCGACTCACTAAGTCTTCCCACTTCCTGGCCATCAGAATGACTGATCCTTTGGACAAGTTGGCAAGAATGTATATCCGGGAGGTAGTCAGACTGCATGGAGTTCCAGTAACAGTAGTATCCGACAGGGATCCCAGGTTCACTTCTCGGTTTTGGAATAGTTTCCAGCAAGCTATGGGAACAAAGCTGTCTCTTAGTACTGCTTTCCACCCCCAAACCGATGGACAATCAGAGAGGACAATTCGTACGCTGGAGGATATGCTCCGAGCTTGTGTCCTTGACTACGGAGGCCATTGGGACGACCACCTACCCCTGATAGAGTTTGCTTACAACAACAGTTACCAAGCAAGCATCGGCATGGCCCCATACAAGGCGCTATACGGGCGTCCGTGCAGGTCACCGATCTATTGGGAAGAAGTGGGCGATAGAAGATTGTTTGGCCCGGATTTGGTAGAAGAAACTACGTCCAATATAGTTAAGATCAAGAAGAACATCCAGACAGCTCAGAGTAGGCAGAAGAGTTATGCTGATACCCGGAGGAGGGACCTGGCCTTTGAGAAAGGCGACCGGGTGTTTCTTAAAGTCACCCCCTTCAAGGGAATTAGTAGGTTCGACAGGAGGGGAAAATTAAACCCCAAATATATTGGACCCTTTGAAATCTTAGAAAAGATTGGTACCACTACCTACAGACTAACACTGCCTCCTGAGCTCTCTCGGGTTCATAATGTGTTTCACGTATCTATGCTACGCAAGTACAATCCAGACCCTTCTCATGTCTTGGCTCATGAACCGCTTCCACTCCGAGAGGACTTGTCTTATGAAGAAGTACCGGTCGGTATCACGGACTGAGAGAGCAGAATACTCCGCAACCGGGAAATATCATTTGTAAAAGTCGTGTGGCAGAACCACACGCCCGGGGAGGCCACCTGGGAACTGGAATCAGAACTTAGGGCCCAATATCCCCATCTGTTTGATCAAGAGTAATGAGGCAAATTTGGGGACAAAATTTCTTTAAGGGGGGGAGAGTTGTAGCGCCCGGAAAGGGGCCGACAAAAAAAAAAAAAAAAAACCACGTCAGCAGTCCTGGCCAACCGGGACCTGCCACGTGGCAAGACCACGTCGTTCCGGAACGGGCCACGTTGGCGATCCGCGTAGGCGCGATCGGACGGCCCATATTCAATCAAAAACGGACGGCCCAGATTAAAACAAAATGGATGGCTAAGATCATAAGGCAAAGGGTTATAAATAGAACCCCCACACCAGACCACAAACCCTAGCCGCCTGCCGCTCGCCGGAGAAGACGAACCAGAAGCCAGACGCCGCCACCCGCCGCCGCACCGGGGAAATTTCCGACCGCCGATCGAGGTTGACTGGAGCCGAATCACCAAAACACGAACCTCCCCGGAGAGCCGCCGCACCCGAGAGCGCCGCCGCCGGTAAGCTCCGTTTTTTCGTGATTTTTTGGCCCCCCGAGGACCCTAGGGTTGTTTTCTCCCAGGGACCGATGCGAGTGTGGCCGAATTCGGCCAGAAACGGTCGAAAACAGCCAACCCGAGGCGAATCGCCACCGCCAGCGGCGGTGCCATCGCCGAAGCACGGCGGAGCCGCCGTGCCGGAGTTGCGATATTGGCCGAAAGGGGCCCTGGGCCTAATTTGGGATTTTTTGGAACACGTGCAGGTACCAGTAGTGCGTTTCAGTTCCCCGAAAAAAAATTTAGGGAAAATTAGGGACAACCTGTAGGCGCACTGTGAAGCCGTGTTCGGACCCCGAAACGTGTAAGGACCCCTCACCTTATTTTCTATCACGGTTTTAAAGTTCAATAAATGATAAAACGGTATTTCATGAATCAACGAATGTGTGAAATTGCTTAAGGTCGCTAATGGAGCCCGAGTCTAGTGTGTTTGTCGGTTAACTGTTATTTGGCCTGTTTTACAGTTTTAAATGCAGCATGAGGTTCGATGTTTTTATTTTATAGTTTCGTGTGCATATTTTACTGTTTTATTGATTATGGATTGAATGACCGAGATATTGATGCTGTATGTTGTCTGTTTGGCATAAATTATCGTTTTGCTTGTTTGTATGTGATTGATAATGCTGATTGAGGGAAAATGAGAATGAAAGATTATGTAAATGGAAATTGTATAATGTGTTCAGCCTGACTAGATATCCTAGGAGATAGTGGACGGACCGGGTCCGTAGGGAACCCTACCGGGATTGTGGTCTCCCATACCGGACGGGGTATGGAGATCTTATGTGTTTTGGCGCCCATACCGGACGGGATATGGGGACGGCCCGTTTCACCCTCATACCGGACGGGGTATTAAGGTTTATGGTTTTTGCGCCCATACCGGACGGGGTATGGGGACGGCCCGTTTCACCCTCATACCGGACGGGGTATTGAGGTTTATGGTTTTGGCGCCCATACCAGACAGGGTATGGGGACGGCCCTGGAATCTGATGACGAATGTTAAAGGTTAACGGGTAGCGGGACCCCTATGGACCCCCCACGGATACTAGTAGGCTGGTAAATGAGGAAAAGATATGTTGTATAATGATTGAATTACAAAAGGCGTGATAAGTGTTATGTTTTACAGTTTATATGATTCCATGATTATGATAATGTTATTGCTTTCGTATATTGTTTTATAAATTCCACCGAGGTAAGTGGATGGTAAAGGTTTTATTATTAATAAAAGGATTTGTCGTAAATCATGCTCCATTGGTCTTTTGTGTTTTCTACCCACCTTTACCTCCGTGACGGTGAGATATCGTGATGTCCTTACTGGGCTAGTGTAGCTCATTCCTTATTTAATCATTTCAGATCAGGAAGACATGGTTCCCGAGCCCGTTCCGCAGGAGGACGAGGAAGGGGATGCCTAGAGACTCCATAGTCATACTCATAGCTTTACTTTCGAGTTTCTTTTTTTTTGTTAGTTTAATCTTTTATATTTTGAGCACGTTTTTGATTTTCGTGTAAGGGATGTTAACTGAAATTTTTATCTCGCTTCCGCATTTGATATTTTTGAATATAAATTCCATTTTAAATTTCCGGGGCTGCTACAAAATCCCTAATTGGGCAATCTTATTCTTTTTCCTCCTCCCTTGTTCACTCAAAACCAAGCACTTATTGGTTCACCATAGAGGAGCATATAGTGGCCCGGAACTTAAAAAGAAATAAATCATAAATTGAATGTGGAAGCGAAATAATAGACTTATGATTTATATTCCTTACACAATAATTTACAATAACCAATAGAGCTACGAGAATGACCATTCTAAAAGAATAAGCGAAAAATTAAAGAAATAAATGAAAAATAAAAACAATTAGGTATCATATGACGATATTCACTAGTCTTTGAAAGGAGTCTGGATGGTGAACTATTCACAAATTCCCTTGTTGATCGGGATCTGAATCTTAGTCCTATTTGTAACACCCAACATTTAATATTTTTTATTTTTATTTAATTATTATTATTTTTATATAAATATAATTATTATTTATATGATTTTAATTTATTTTATTTTAATTTAACTTAATGAAAATAATAATATTAATAATAATAAAAAAGGTAAAAAAATTAGTTAGGGATTTAATTAAAAACAATTTTGGAGAAAAATAGTGAAAATTTGGGTTCTGGAGGTATTTTTGAAAGAAAAATCAAAAAATGGAGGTCAAAACGATTTTTAAAAAGTTACGCCATGCCAGCTGCCCAGTCAGTAGCCCCGACCAACCAGGACGCGCCAGGTGGCGGAGGCGCTGACACGGGAGGAAACGCGGGGGGAGCCGTGTGGGCGATCCGCATGCACGCGATCGAACAACTAAGATCTGTTCTTGCGTGCACGCGGCCCAGATCGAAAACGCATACAAACGACCCAGATTGCATCGCTCACGGACGGTTCAGATTAAATCGTGCACGGACGACCCAGATTGAATCGCGATGGACGGTCTAGATTCACTCTTTATTTAATCATGATTGGACGGTCCAAATTAAAAACGATGGACGGTCTAGATCAAAAGCGGATGGGTATACATAACCCCATCAGCACCAAAACCCTAACCCTAATCGCCAGAGCCCCTCACCGGAGAAGGCAATCCAGCCGTCAGGGAGCCGACCGCCGCCACCCATTGCCGTACCAGAGCAATTTTCGACTGCCAAACGAGGTAAAAAAGTTTTCTCTCACACAAAATTCAATTTTAAAATCTCCCATGGAAAAATTGGAGTGAAAGAACAGGCCAATTGGCCGAAAAACGTCACCGAATCTCGGTAACGCCGTTGCGGGGTGTTTCAGAAAATGCCTCCAATGAGGCCTTTCCTTATTTCCGTTCAATATGATTTTTCCACCGTTGTGACCACCGTTTCCTTCTCTACAGGTTGACCAAAGCAAAACACCCAACCGCAACGTTAGCCGGATGAGCCGCCGCACCAGAGAGCCCCACCGTCGGTGAGTTTCAGTTTTTTGTATTTTTTCGGTCCACCAAGGGCCCTAAGTGTGTTTTCTCGTAGGAAACGGTGCAAGTTTGGCTGAATTCGGCCGAAAATGCATTATGGTATCTGATTTATCTATTCTATAATTTTAAATGTATGTATCACTATTTACTTCACTACTATTTGATTTTGAGAATCTAAGATATGATTGCATTGTTGAATGCACGTTACTTGTTTGTGTATTTATGTTTGATTTGGTGACGGAGACTAAGAACAAATAGGAATGGGATGTGATCTAATAAATGGATAAGATGACAGCCTCACTAGATATCCTGAGAAATGGTGGACGGATCGGATTCATAGAGAACCCTACCATGAACGTTGTCTCATACCAGACGGGTTATGGAGACTTGGTCATTTGGCGCTCATACCGGAACGGGGTATTGAGGTTTAATGTCTTGGCACTCATACCAGACGGGGTATGAGGACGGCCCTGGAATTAAGATTATTAATGAAAATGGTTCACGTGTAGCGGGGACACCCCTATGGATTCCCATGGATACTACTAGGCTGGTGAAATGAGAAACGGTGATGATTAGTTATTGTCAATAAATATGAATTTATGATATATTATATGTTACTGATTGTGCATGAAGTTATGATTTGTATGATGTTATTGTCTTTATAGGTTGTTTTCACATGTTCTCCAAGGGTAAGAAAAAGGAAAAATGATTTTAATTTTAATGAATGTATTGGTTTAAAATTTGTACTCCATTGGTTGTTTTTCATTTTCTACCAACCTTTACTTCTGTGACGGTGATATATTGTGATGTCCTTACTGGGCTAGTGTAGCTCATCCCTTATTTAACCATTTCAGATCAGGAGAACCCAATTTCCGAGCCCGGTCCGCAAGAAGGCTACGAGTAGATGCTAGATACTTTATAGTTTCTTTTATTTTTTCCATTTTTTGTATTTCTTTCAGAGAATTTGTTCTTTGATGTTTGTTAGTACTTTTGAGTTATCGTGTAAGGGATGTCAACCTTAACCTTTATTTCGCTTCCGCACTCAAATTATTATATGCATTTCTTTTAAAATTTTCGGGATTGCTACACTCTTGATCTGAAATGGTTAATGAAAGTGTAAGATACATTAGCCCAGTAAAAAATATCACACTACTCACCAATATAGAAATGAAGGTTTAAAAATCATAAAAATACTTAATGGAGTTCTTAAATTAAGTAAATTTATTCATCATAAATAAAACTATTTATTGTGTACTTACCATTGCAAGATTTCTAAAACCGACTTATACAGCCAATAACACAAACAACATCTTAATCTCATACTCAAGTGAGCAAAATAATAAGTTTTCTTTTTTATTTGTTTATTAGTATCCCTGGGGGTCAATAGAAATGTCCCACTACGAGTGAACCTATATCAAACCTTGTTAACTAACCAACCGTACCCCGTCCGATATAAGGGTGAATTGGGCTGTCCTCATACCCTGTTCGGTATGAGCACCAAAAGTACTATCCCTCACTACCCCGTCCGGTATAAGAGTGAATGGGGTCGTCCCCATACCCTGTCTGGTATGAGCACCAAGAATACAATTTCTTGATACTCCATCCGGTATAAGTCAACGTTCACGGTAGGGTTCCTTATGTATCCAGTCCGTCCACCATCTCCCAGAATATCTAGTAAGATAATCATTTACTCATTCACTTAACCAATTAATTTTTTGTTTATATTTTAAATTTTTAGTTTCACAATTTAATCGTAAATTACGCAAGAAAAGTAATATACGCATCAATGAAATAGAATTGAATCATCTTTACCAATTTCAATATATTTTTATACATTTAAAATTGTAAAATTAAACAGTCAGTTAAAACAGGACAAACAATAATAGACAACCGGTTCTGCCTCCATTAGTAACCTGTAATTAATTATCGAAATTTTCTAAATTACGCAAAATATCGTATTATTTATAATTAGACTTCAATTCCATAATAGGAAATAAGGTAAGGAACTCTTACTCGAATTGGTGTCCTAAATAGAGAATTTTCTATTGTGCCTACTGGGGGTCCACAGGTTTTCTATTTTTTTTTGCAAAAATCAAAACACATTTAACGTACCTAAAAATACCTAAAAAAACTAAAATCGGTGTTAAAAACAAATTTTGGCAAATTTCCAAATTCAGGCATGGTGGCACCGCCGTGCTCCGGAGACGGCACCACTACTTGAAGCGGTGGTTTGCCATGGTCTGGCCTTTTTGGCCGATTTTGGCCAATTTCGGCCGATTTTATACTCATCCTTGCGAGAAAACACGTTAGGGGGCTTCGGTTGGCCGAAAAAAGTTAAAAAATAAAACCTACCAGCGGTGAAATTTTCCGATGTGGCGGCTCTGCTAGCTCACCTTTGCGGCTGGGTGTTTTCCTTTGTTCAACATGTATAAAACAGAACGGTAATCACAATGGTGAAAAAATCATTCAAAACAGAAATCGGAAAAGGTCTCAACGGAGGAGGTTTCAAGTTTTTCTTACAGTAGTACCGTCGAGCTTTGCTAACAGTTTTTAGCTCATCCACTGTTCTTTTTGCTCTGATTTGGCCATGGGGTATTCTAAATCAAATTCCAAATGGATATGAGAATTTTTACCTTTTTTTGCGGTTGAATGTGGCTCCGGAGCGGCGGCATGCGGCAGTCAGCTCTCTTCTCCAACAACGGGTTCTTCTTCTCCAGCGGGATGCTGGCGGCTAGGGTTTTGGTTCAATGTGATGCGATATATTTATAGTTGTCTCGAGTCAATCTGGGTCCTTCATCACGTTTGATCTCGACCGTCCGATCGTATTTAAAGAGGAAATAAATCTGGACCGTTTATCATGATTTGATCTCGATCGTACGATTGCGTTTAAAGAGGGAACGAATCTAGACCATCTGCGCGCGCAGGAACGCTTCTAGACCTTCTGATCGCGGGGCTCGGGATTACTAGCGTGGCCTCCCGCGTGGCACCAAGTCAACGTGCCTTGCCACGCGATGCACTCCAGTTCGTCGAGACTGCCGTCCCGGCAGTCCTATGTGGTGCAATTTTTTAAAACTGTGTTCTTAGCCCCAGTTTCTGATTTTTCTTTCAAAAACACATTCCAATCCCAAATTTTTACCTATTTTTTTAAAAATTATTTTTAATTTTGTTCTCAACATATTTTTTTTCATAATTCACATTAAATTAAATTTTATTAATTTTAAAATTAAATTTTTATACATGTTTTGAATGTAAAAATTAATCTCAAGCCAAATTTTGGGACCAGGTAATACAACTCTCCTCCTCTTAAAAGAAATTTATCACCCTCATGCTTAATCAAACAGTTGGAGATACTGAGCTCTGAAGTCTGATTCTAACTCCCATGTGTCCTTTCTTAGTGTCTGATTCTGCAATAGGACCTTAACGAAGAGAATTTTTCAGTTGTAGAGTACTCTGATCTTTCGGTATATAATACCCACTGGTACCTCCTCATAGGATAAATTCTCTTGTAGTAAAAGAAGCTCATGGCCCAAGACATGAGAGGGGTTCGAGTTATACTTGTGTAGCATGGATACATGAAACACATTATGAACTCTAGATAGTTCTGGAGGTAGTGCCAGTCTGTAGGCAGCGGTACCAATTCTGTCTAAGATCTCAAATGGCCTAATAAATTAGAGATTTTATTTTCCTCTCTTGTAAAACCTACTAATCCCTTTGAAATGGGTGACCTTGAGGAATACTCGATCATCTTTCTCAAATTCCAAATCCCTCCTTTAAGTGTCTGCATAACTCTTCTGCCTACTCTGAGCCGTTTGGATGTTCTTCTTAATCTTAACTATTTTGCTTGTACTCTCCTCCATAAGATCTGGGCAGAATAATTTTTTATCACCCACCTCTGTCCAACAAATCGGCAATCTGTAATGGAGGCCATATAACGCCTCGTACAGAGTCATGCCAATACTTGCTTGGTAGCTGTTGTTGTAGGTGAACATTATTAAGGGCAAATGATCATTCCAATGGCCCTTGAAGTCAAGAACATAAGCTCAGAGCATATCCTCTAGTGTGCGGATCGTCCTTTCTAATTGTCCATCGGTCTGATGGTAGAATGTGGTACTAAGAGATAGTTTCGTTCCTATGACTTACTGAAAATTAGAGCAGAACTGAGAAGTGAACCTGAGGTCCCTATCGGATACTATTGTCACCGACACCCCATGTAACCTGACTATCTCCTGGATATACATTCTTACTAGCTTGTCCAAGGGGTCGATCATCTTGATGGCCAAGAAGTGAGAAGATTTTGTGAACCGGTCAACAATTACCCAAATGATATCATGTCTCGAGCGTGCCCTAGGTAATTCTATCACGAAATCCATTGTGATGTGTTCTCATTCCCACTCCGGAATCGGTAATGGTTGAAGTAGACCATCTGATTCCTTAAAATCAAATTTTGAACAAAAAGGAAAGAAAAAATTACCTCCTTAATGTCGACGGTGGCTCTGGTGCGGCTGCGATAGTGCTTAGTTTTCTTTTCGACCGCCCTTCTTCTTCTCCGGTGAGGACAGGTGTGGCTAGGGTTGAATTTTTTAGGATGCGATGCATATATAAATTTTTTGCGTCTATTTGATCGTCCGTGCAGGCACACGTGGCTCATTCCCCGCCGTTAGATCGCTCTTATTTGGAAAATTAATCTGGATCATGCGATCTAATTGAATCTAGTCATTCAATCACACCAAAAAAGAGAACGAATCTGGGTCGTCCGTGTGTGCGGGAAGAGATCTGGGCCACTGGATCTGTTAGCATGTGGATCGCCCATATGGCTTTCCGCGTGGATGCATGTCCACATGTCTGCCACGCGACTCACGGTGACTAATCACGTTACTGACATGGTAGTCTATCTGGCCAAATTTTTATTATTTTCACTTTTATCCCAATTTTTCAAATTTCTTTTCAAATAGGTCATCCCTTATTTATACTCGGTCCCTAATTTTTGGAAATATTTTCAAATGCACCCAAAAAACAAATTTTCTTCAAAAAATCCAAATAAAATTTAAAAATAAATTTTTCTAATTTATTTTATTATTGCGATTTAATTATATCTGTAACGACCCCGAAAATTTAAAAGGAAATATATAATAATTTAAGTACGAAAACGAAATAAAAGGTTAAGGTTTACATCTGTAACGGCCCTGGAATTTTAAATGGAAATATATATATATATATATATATAAGAAAAATTCTAAATGCGGAAGCGGAATAAAAATTTTGATTAATATTCCTTACACAATAATCCAAACGTACTAAATGTATGAAAGAATAACTAAATAAAGTAAATACTAGAGATGAATGTTATAAATAAAACTAGGAAATCTTTATACATCTACTCGCCGTCTTCCTACGGGACGGGCTCGGAAACACTCCTAGGGCCTTTGGTGGGCCAATAAATTACAGAAAACCAAGACTTACCGGCGGCAGAGCTCTCAAGCGCGGTGGCTCCTCCGGTGCAAGTTGCGATTTGGTGTTTTGCTCCGGTCAACCTGTAGAGAAAAGGATGGTGGTCACAGTGGCATAAAAATTACATCGAACAGGAACCGGGAAGAGTCTCATCAGAGAAAAAAACTGAGGAAACCTGCGACGGCGCCGCTGGATTTTGGCGGTGTTTTTCGGCTAATTGGCCGGTGGTTTGGCTCCAATTTGGTCACAGGGAGGTTCAGCATCGAAAAACGAGCTAATGGGAGAAATTTTACCTCGTTTGGTGGCCAAAAAATCCTCCAGTGCGGCAACGGGTGGCGGTGACCGGTTCCTCCGGTGGCTGGGTCGTCTTCTCCAGCGAGGGTTCTAGCAGCTAGGGTTTGGGGTTGGGTGTGGATGCAATTATTTATAACCTTCTCCTTTTAATCTGAGCCGTCCATCATGATTTAATCTGTGCCGTCCGATCGCGATTAAATTAGAAATAAACCTGGGCCGTCCATTACGATGCGATCTGGGCTGTCCGTGCGTGATCAAATCTAGGTCGTCCGTACGCGTGAGATCTGGGCCGTCTGTGCGCACGGGAACAGATATGGGCCGTCTGATTACGAACACGCGGATCGCCCACGTGGCTTCGTCCCGCGTCAGTGTCCCTGCCACGCGGCGTGTCCTGGTTGGCTGAGGCTGCTGACCGGGCTGCTGATGTGGCTGCTGACGTGGTGCAATTTTTTTTAAATTACATTTTGACCTCTGGTTTTCAATTTTTTTTCAAAACACCCCCAAAATCCAAATTTTCACCCATTTTTTTCAAAATCAATTTTAATTAAATCCAAAAAATAATTTTACCCCATTTTATTATTATTATTATTTTTATTTCTATTATATTAAATTAAATTAAATTAAAACCCTATAAATTAATTATTAAAATAAAATAAGATTAAACAAAATTTCAATAAAAATTAAAATAATAAAAAAAAAAAGTTTTTGGTGTTACAACTCTCCCCTCCTTAAAGAAATTTGGTCCCCCAAATTTGCCTATTACTCTTAGTCGAACAAATAGGGATACTGGGCTCTAAAGTCTGATTCTACCTCTCAGGTAGCCTCCATTGGCGAGTGGTTCTGCCACACTACCTTTACAAATGATATTTCCCGGTTGCGAAGTATTCTGCTCTTTCGATCCGTGATACCGACTGGTACTTCCTCATAAGATAAGTCCTCTTGGAGTGGAAGCGGTTCATGAGCCAAGACATGATAGGGGTCCGGGTTGTACTTACGTAGCATGGATACATGGAACACATTGTGGACCTTAGAGAGCTCTAGAAGCAGTGCTAGTCTGTAGGCGGCAGTACTAATCCTGTCTAAGACTTCATATGGTCCAATAAATCGGGGATTCAGTTTTCTCCTCCTGCCGAACCTATTAATTCCTTTGAAAGGAGTGACCTTAAGGAACACCCGGTCGCCTTGTTCAAAAGCTAATTCTCTCCTGCGGGTGTCCGCATAACTCTTCTGCCTGCTCTGAGTCGTCTGAATATTCTTTCTGATTTTAACTATTTTAGACGTGGTCTCCTCCACCAACTCTAGGCCGAACAATTTTCTATCGCCCACTTCTTCCCAACAAATCGGTGATCTGCATGGGCGCCCATATAACGCCTCATACGGAGCCATGCCAATGCTCGCTTGGCAGCTGTTGTTGTAGGCAAATTTTATCAGGGGTAGATGGTTGTCCCAATGGCCCCCAGAGTCAAGGACTCAAGCTCGAATCATATCCTCAAGTATACGGATTGTCCTTTCTGACTGTCCATCAGTCTGATGATGAAAAGAAGTGCTGAGAGACAGCTTTGTTCCATGGCCTGCTAAAAGCTACTCCAAAACCGAAAAGTGAACCTGGGGTCCATGTCGTATACCACTGTCACTGGAACTCCATGCAATCTGACTATTTTTCGGATATACATTCTTGCCAACTTGTCCAAGGGATTGGTCATTCTGATGGCTAGGAAGTGGGAAGACCTGGTAAGCCGGTCAACAATTAGCCAGATGGCGTCATGTCCTGAACATGCCTTAGGTAATCCCGTTACGAAGTCCATGGCGATATGTTCCCACTTCTGCTCCGGGATTGGTAAGGGCTGAAGTAACCCGCCTGGGCGTTGATGGTCTGCCTTGAGCTGCTAACATACCAAGCATTTAGATACAAAGTCAACTATGTCCCTCTTCATCCCATTCCACCAAAACCAGGGTCGCATGCTTTGGTATATTTTGGTGCTTCTAGGATGCATGGCAAACTTGGAGCTATGGGACTCTATCATGATGTCTCTCTTTAACTCACTGTCGTCTGGGACGCACACCCTGTCCTGAAACTGGAGTAACCCATCGGCAGAGACCTAAAATTCTAAGCTCGCTCCCTGTTCTGCATCATTCTTGCGGGCTACTAGGGCGGGGTCGACTGACTGGGCTTCCCTTATTCTCTGTATTAACTCGGGCTGGACGGTCAGACGGCCAAAACATGTGACTCTCTTCAGGTCCTGAAGCCGAACCTGTTGTGTGGCGCTAATTTGTCTGCGTTCTGAAACCATTAAATGGGCTAAAATACCTGTATTTCTCCTGCAGATGGCATCTGCCACCACGTTGCCCTTACCCGGATGATACAAGATATCACAATCATAGTCTTTAAGGAGTTCCATCCACTTCTCTGATGCATGTTGAGATCCTTTTGAGTGAATATATGCTTCAGACTCTTACGATCGGTATAGATCTGGAAGGTCTCTCCGTATAAATAATGGCGCCAGGTTTTCAAGGCGTGTATGATTGCGGCAAGTTCCAAGTCATGGGTGGGGTAATTCTTATCATGATTCTTTAATTGTCTGGACCCATAGGTTATGACCTTCCCATGCTGCATCAGGACACAACCCAGGCCTAGATAGGAGGCATCACTATAAACTGTATATCCCCTCGATCCACTCGGTAAAACCAGTACGGGTGCAGTGGTCAGCCACTCCTTTAATTCTGAAAAACTTCTCTCACATTCCTCATTCCACTCAAACTTGGCATTCTTCTTTATGAGTCGGGTTAGGGGAGCCACTAGACTAGAGAATCCCTCGACGAACCTGCGGTAATAACCTGTCATTCCCAGGAAGCTACGGATCTCCTTAACTGATGTCAACTTCTCTCAGCCAAGTACCGCTTCAACCTTTTCGGGATTCACTGATACTCCTTACTTCGATATGATGTGTCCTAGGAAGGCGGTCTGCTCAAGCCAGAATCCTCACTTACTCAACTTTGCATATAGCTTCTTTTTTCTGATGACCTGCAAAACTTGGGCTAGATGGTGAGCATGCTCTTCTCTACTTTTTGAGTAGAACAAGATGTCATCAATGAACACAATAACAAATTGATTTAAGAATTCTCTGAAGACCCTGTTCATCAGATCCATAAAGATGATTGAGGCGTTGGTTAGCCCAAATGGCATGACCAGGAACTCATAGTGTCCATACCTGGTTCGAAATGCCATTTTGTCTTCTATTCTTATTTTCAGCTGATGGTAACCTGATCGCAGGTCTATTTTGGAGAAGACCTGCGCACCCTGCAGCTGATCGAAGAGGTCGTCAATTCTGGGAAAGGGATATTTGTTCTTGATTGTGACCTTGTTCAATCCTCTGTAATCAATGCACAGTCTCAACGTTCCATATCCCTTTCTGGCAAACGTGACTCCAGCACCCCAAGGAGACACACTGTGTCAAATAAAACCACTGTTTTACAATTCAGTGATTTGTTTCCTCAGCTCTTACATCTCAACGCGGCTCATGCGGTAAGGAGCAACCGAAATCGGCTGGGTGCCTGGTTGTAAGTCTATAGTGAACTCAACTTCCCTGTCCACTTGCAGTCCGGGCAGTTCGTCCAGAAACATATCTAGAAAGTCTCGGACTACCAGAATCTCTTAGATATAAATTTTCTTCTTGGGCTTGCCTAGTTAGAGAAAATAGCAAGGTTAAAGTACTTAAAAATTAAGGAAACTTGCCATCAAGGAATAAGTATCAAATGATCTTATTAATTTGTAAATGGCTCCTCATTAGGAGGATTAAATACAACCTTCTTGTTAAAGTAATTTATGGTGGCGTGATACGTCGCTAGTCAATCCATCCCTAAAATTACATCAAAATCCCCCATGTCTAACCCTATTAGATCTACACTCAGTTTTCTATTTGCTATCTCCACGGCACAAACCCTGTAGACAACTTCCCCTAATAGTATTTCACCCCTAACAGTAGACACAAACAACATTGAATCAAGTTTATCATGTGATACATTAAGTTTGGATGCAAAAACATGTGAAACAAATGAATGTGATGCACCAGTGTCAAATAAAACATGAGCAATATGGTCACAGATAGTGTACATACCCTGTACCACGTCCGGGTCGGCATCGGCATCCTGCTGTATGAGGTTGTAAACCCTGCCCTAAAAAGGAGGTCTTCCTTGGTTCTAGTTCCTCGAGCATTCTCTCGCATAGTGATGGGCACTACCACATATGTGACAGGTGTTGTTGAGGCGATAGCATGGTCAGTCCCCGTGGTCCCTGCCGCAGTGCTGATAGATCTTGCCACGTGCTGCCCCTGGAGCCTGAGGGGGAGCCTGGATCGCCGGTCTGGACCTCTTATTTTGTTGGACTGGCACAGTAGGTACTGGTCTGCGGGGTGGAGCTGAGGGTCTGTGACTCGCTGCTAACTGAGAAAGGGTGTTGAAACTCCTCTCCACGATCTGCGCCTTTGCCAGAACGGCTGAATATGTCTTGAGTTCTAGTACCAATAAGTGCCACTTAATCTCTGGGCGAAGGCCCCACTGGAACCTCCTGCCTTTCTACCATCATCCATCAATGTTTCAGGGGAGTATTGGCCCAGCTCTAGGAACTTACGAGCATATTCTAAGACCGTCATGTTTTCCTGGACCAGTTGAACAAACTCCGTCTCCTTTAAATGTCGGATGTGCTTGGGGAGGTACTCCGCATGAAATGCTGTTAAGAACTACTCCCAAGTGACTGGCGTAGGCAGGGTGGTCTGCTTGAGCTCCCACCAACGATCTGCTTCCCCCACCAGCATGTAGGAAGAAAGAGTAACCCTCTGCTCATGAAACACTCCTAAGGTCTTGAAAGTCTTCTCTGTCTCCGCCAACCAGTACTGGACATCTTCAAAAGAGGACTCATCTGCAAAAGTGGAAGGGTTTAGTCTCCTGTACCTCTCTACATAGCTTGGGTCAATCAGGGAAGGAGTTGGGTCCCGTGGAAGGGGGACTGAGCCAGGCTGCGGATAGACTAGGGGGCCCTGTGGTGGCACCTGCTGATATAGTGGGGGCACCGGATTATACTGTGGCGGTGCCGGGCAGTACTGTGGCTGGGGCACCAGATTATACTGTGGCGGTGGTACCGGGGGGTACTGTCGAGGAGCAGGCTCGTGCCAGGGTGGCTTGAGATCTACTCGCTGTAGCGGTGGCTCAACCTGTGGTAGTGGAGGAGGGTCGGGTAACTCCCTTCTCTCGTCTCGGCCTTGCTGGGCAGCAATGATCCTTTCTAGCATCTCAAATATTCTATCCATATCTTCCCGAAGCGAATCATCCCAGGCTGCTCGGTTTAGTGGGAGTCTTCCTCTCCTCATCTCTCTGCACCTGCATTTCACAAGGAATGGTTGAGTAATGATTAATCGATTGGTATTTCTCTAAATATTATTATGTAAGGGACGAGTCCGAGGAACGCGGCTCTGATACCAAATGTAACGGCCCCGAAATTTTAAATGGAAATATATATAAGAAAAATTCTAAATGCGGAAGCGGAATAAAAATTTTGATTAATATCCCTTACACAATAATCCAAACGTACTAAATGTATGAAAGAATAAACTAAATAAAGTAAATACTAGAGGTGAATATTATAAAAAATACTAGGAAATCTTTAGACATATACTCGCCGTCTTCCTGTGGGACTGGCTCGGAAATCAAGTCTTCCTAATCTGAAATGGTTAAGTAAGGAATGAGCTACACTAGTCCAGTAAAGACATCACACTATCTCAGTGTCACAGAAGTAAAGGTTGGTAGAAAATAAAAACGACCAATGGAGCATAATTTATAACAAACTCATTTATCAATAATAAAAACTTTTACTGTCCACTTACCTCGGTGAGATTCATGAAAATAACTTATGAGAAATAATAACATCATAAACATCATAAAATCATGCACACTCTGTAACATAACACATATCATACTTTTATATTTCAATCATCAGGCAACAAATTTCCTCTTTTATCAGCCTACTAGTATCCATGGGGATCCATATGGGGTCTCCGCTATACGTGAACCATTCACATTAATAACTTAATTCCAGAGTCGTCCCTATACCCGTCCGGTATGGACACCAAAACCATAAACCTCAATACCCCGTCTAGTATGAGGGTGAAATGGGCCGTCCCCATACCCCGTCCGGTATGGGCACCAAAACACATAGAGTCTCCATACTCCGTCCGATATGAGAGACCACGTTCTCGGTAGGGTTCCCTATGGACCTGGTCCGTCCACCATCTCCCAAGATATCTAGTGAGGCTGTCGACATTATCCATTTATAAATTCATATACCTTTTTCTATTTTTCTTAATCTCAATTATCCAATCAATATAAACACGTAAACCAGTAATGGACACCAAACAAGGCAACACAACATCGGGTTCACAATAATTCAAACCATAATAAATAAAATCGTGATTCATACATATGAAACCATAGAATAAACACATCAGACATCATACTGCATTCAAAGCTGTAAAATAAATCAAACAACACTTGATCGAAAAATACATCAGATTCGAGCTCCATTAACAACCTTAATTAATTATACATATGTATTAATTTAAAACATATTATTTTATCATTTATTAAGCTTTAATGCCGTAATAGGAAATAGGGTGAGAGATCCTTACTTGTTTTGGAGTCTGAAATCGGGTTCTCACTGTGCCTACGAGCAGTCCCTAGATTCCTTGAATTTTTTCACGGAAACTGAAACACACTTCTGGTACCTACACGTCCCCAAAAAACCCTAAATCAGACCCAGAGCCTTTTTGGCCAATTTTAGAATCTCGGCACAGCGGCTTCGTCGTGCTCCGGCGACGACGCTGCCACTCACAGCGGCAACCCGCCTCGGGTTGGCTGTTTTTGGCCGAATTCAGCCAAACTTGCATTAGTTCCTGTGATAAAACACCCCTAGGGCCCTCGGTGGGCCAAAAAATTACAGAAAATCGAGACTTACCGGCGGCGAAGCTCTCGGGTACGGCGGCTCCTCCGGTGCGAGTCGCGATTTGGTGTTTTGCTCCGGTCAACCTGTAGAGAAAAAGACGGTGGTCACAGTGGTATAAAAATTACATCGAACGGGAAACGGGAATGGCCTCATCGAAGGCAAAAAATGACGAAACTCGCGACGGCGCCGCTGGACTTCAGCAGTGGTTTGGCTCTGATTTAGCCACAGGGAAGTTCAGCATCGAAAAACGAGCCAAGGGGAGAAACTTTACCTCGTTTGGCAGCCGAAAAATCCTCCGGTGCTGAGGCGGGTGGCAGCGACTGGTTCCTTCGGTGGCTGGGTCGTCTTCTCGAACGAGGGTTCTAGCGGCTAGGGTTTAGGGTTGGGTATGGATGCGATTATTTATAACCTTCCTCTTTTAATCTGAGACGTCCATCATGATTAATCTGAGACGTCCGATCACGATTAAATTAGAAATAAATCTGGACCGTCCATTGCGATGCAATCTGGGCCGTCCGTGCGTGATCAAATCTGGATCGTCCGCACATGTGAGATCTGGGCCGTCCGCACGCGCTCTTGATCTGGGTCGTCCGTGCGCGCAGGAACGGATCTGGGCCGTCCGATTACGCGCACGCGGATCGCCCACGTAGTTCCCCGCGTCAGCGTACCTGCCACGCGGCGTGTCCTGGTTGGCCATGGCTGCTGACGTGGCGCTATTTTTTTAGATTACGTTTTGACCTCCAATTTTCGATTTTCTTTTTAAAAACATCCCCATAATCCAAATTTTCATCCCTTTTTTTCAAAATCAATTTCAATTAAATCCCAAAAATAATTCTACCCAATTTTGTTATTATTATTATTTTTATTTCTATTAAATTAAATTAAATTAAATTAAAACCCTATAAATTAATTATTAAAATAAAATAAAATTAAACAAAATTTAATAAAAATTAAAATAATAAAAAAAGTTTTGGGTGTTACAACATTCCTTACACAATAACTTAAAAATACTAAACAAACATTATGGAATGAATTCTCTGAAAAAAATATGAAAAATACGAAAAGTAATGGAAAATAGAAAGTATCTAACATCTACTCGCAATCTTCCTGCGGATCGGGATCTGGAACCAGATCCTCTTGATCTGAAATGGTTAGATAAGAAATGAACTACATTAGCCCAGTAAAGATATCACATTATCTCACCAGCACATAAGCAAAGGTTAGTAGAAAATCAAAACAACTAATGGAGCACTAAATTTAGCAAAATCATTTACCAATCATAAAATCATTTACCATTCACTTACCATTGTGGAATTTATGAAAACAACCTATAGAGACAATAATATCATACAGATCATAACTTCATGCACGATCAGCAACATAGAACATATCATAAATTCATATTCCTTAATAATAAACTAAATTATAATCGTTTCTCATTTTACCAGCCTACTAGTATCCATGGGGATCCATAGGAGTGTCTCCGCTACACGTGAACCCTTTCCCTTAACAATCTCAATTACAGAGTCGTCCCCACACTCCGTTCGGTATGAGTACCAAGACATTAAACCTTAATACCCCGTCCGGTATGAGGGTGAAGCGGGTCATCCCCATACCCCGTCTGGTATGAGACAACGTTCATGGTAGATTTCCCTATGAACCCGGTCCGTCCACCATCTCCCAAGATATCTAGTGAGGCTGTCATCTTATCTGTTTATTTGATCACACCCATTTCCTGTTTTTCCTTAATCTCCGTTACCAAATCAAATATAATCACATAAACAAATGAACATGCATCCGGTAATGCAATCATATCTTAAATCCCAAAATCAAACAGTGGTCAAGTAAGGCAGTAATACATGCATTTAAACCATAAAACAGATAAATCAAATACCATCATACTTTTAGACTGTAAAATAAATCAACAGAAATCAACAGAGAACAATGTCCGATTTTGGTCTCCATTAGCAATCCGTAATTAATTATGCACATCTATTTAATTTGTACAAAATATCGTATTATTATTCATTCAAACTTCAAATCTATTATAGGAAATAGAGTGAGGGGTCCTTACTTGATTTGACACTGAAAAGCTAAATGGTTTACTGCGCCTACGGGCAGTCCCTAGGTTCCCTGAATTTTTCTCTGAGAATTAAAACACGCTTATGGTACCTACAAATGTCCCAAATAAACCCAAAAATCAGTCCCCAAGACCTACTTGGCCAATTTTAAAAATTAAGCTGTCGTGCTCCGGCGATGGTGCCGCCATCCGCGACGGCAGTTCGCCTCAAGTCGGTCGTTTTCAGCCAAATTCGGTCGATTTTATATCGATTCCTGCAAGTACACACGCTAAAGGGCCTCGGTGGGCCGAAAAAATACGAAAAACTGAAACTCACCAGCGGTAGGGTTCTTCGGTGCAGCGACTCCTCCGGCTCACGTTACGGTTGGGTTTTTTACTTCAGTCAACCAGTAGAGAAGAAAACGGTGATCACAACAGTGAAAAAATTACACGAAACAAGAATCGGGAAGGGCCTCATTGGAGGTGGTCTGTGAAATTCTCCGCAGCAGTGCCGCTGGGATTAGGCGGTGTTTTCCGACCAATTGGTCGATTCTTTCACACCAATTTGACCATGGGTGAGTTTAAAATTTGATTTCGTGCAAAAGGAGAAATTTTACCTTTTTTGGTGATCGGAAAGGGTTCCGGTGCGGCGGTGGGTGGCGGTGGTCGGCTCCTCAGCGGCCGGGTTGTTTTTTCCAGCGAGGGATTCTGACGGCTAGGGTTAGGGTTTGGGTGCGGATGGGGTTATTTATACCCATCCACTTTTGATCTGGGTCGTCCATCGCTTTTGATCTGAACCGTCCGATTGTGATTAAATAAGGAGTGAATCTGGGCCGTTCATCGCGATTTAATCTAGGTCGTTCGTCCGCGATTCACTCTGGACCGTCCGTGCGCGCGAGAACAGAGCTCAGCCATTCGATCGCGTGCATGCGGATCACCCATGTGGCTCCCCCCACGTGGTCTCCTGCGTCAGCGCCTGTGCCACTTGGTGCGTCTTACTTGGTCGGGGCTGCTGTCCAGATGTTTGACGTGGTGCAATTTTTTTAAATTGCGTTTTGACCCCAAATTTTTACCATTTTTTTCTAAACTTATTTTCAATTTAATCCTTTATCAATTTATCTAATTTTTTTTATTAAATTAAAATAAAACAAAATATAATAAAATAAATTAAATAATTAAAAAAATTATTTATTAATAAAAAATAAAAAATAAAATTTTAGTTGGGTGTAACAATATCATACCTAAATTTCAGACCCGGGTGTTACAATTAAAATAAATTTTTTTAATTTATTTTTTATTTGAATTTGTTTAAATTGGTCAAAATTAAAAAAATATATATTTTATCAACTGTCACATGATTAAATCTAATCACAGAATTTCTAACAAGTAAAATTTGGTCATAAATTTTCTCTTTCAATACATAAAATAAACTTAATTATTAATCTTATATATAAATGTTAATTTTCACCATTTCAAGTTATATGATTAAAAAAATATTAGCTACTTTTATAATTAAGTTAACATATGCATATTGTGTGTAAAATTAATTTTATTATTTTTCGTTTAATATGATTTAATGAATTTAAACATATTCAATACATGCATTGTATATAATGTTTATAAGATGTTTATTAGTAACGAAAATAAAATTTTGCAATTAATAACATTTTAATTTCATGAAATACAAATTTTCATTTATTTGTAGTGGTCTTCTCTCAAGTCTTTTTTCTTTTTTTAGGGTCTTTGTTGTCATTGTAATGTATCCATAAACGTGTGTGTGTGTGTGTGTATATATATATAGTAATGTGTTATTTTATTCAAAATATCATCTTAGTTTTTATGTAATGACCAAATTCTTGATTATCAGATAAATTATATTTGGGGATCACAAAAAAAATCTATATAATATATTTAATGATCATATTATTTGATCTTAAGTTGAGATTTTTCTCATTAAATCCAAGTAAATAAATATGTTGAAACACGATAAAATGATAAAATCATTAATAAACTATAAATGATAATTTATATAGATTAGATTGATCATTTTTATTGGTGTTATTAATTATATAGTTTAAATAGTATTATTTAGTAAATAGATACACAATCATAAAATTATGTTATTTAGTAGAAAAGAAAATTATTGAATAATATATTATATATATGGTTTTGAATTAGCGAGCGTTTTGGATAGACCCTTATGAATTCGGAGAAGAAGAGGAAGAAGAAGAAAAGCGAGAGAATAGTTTAGGAGAGACACTTGTAAATTAGGAAAAGAAGAAGAAGAAAATCGAGAGAATAGTTTAGGAGCTTATAAAGAAAGAAGAGGGAGTGAAGGAGGGAAGAAGATATAGAGAGCTTTTAAGGAAAAATCAAAGGCTTATTATAAACTATAAAAGTAAGTGAAAGTCATTTCGAGATTTGAAAATGAGATTGAGAACTTGGGAAAAAAATGTTTAGAATGTCAGAAAAGAAAAAATAAAGGTTTAGGAAAAAATAAAGCATACAACGAGCAAACAAGAAGAAAAAATAAAGGTTAAAAAAAAAAGAAAGATTAAAAGAGGGAAGAAGATTTTGAGAACTTTTAAAGAAAAATCAAAGACAATTATAAACTACAAAAGTAAGCAAAAATCATTTTGAGATTTGAAAATAAGATTGAGACCATGAGAAAAAAAAAATGTTTAGAATGGTAGAGAAGGAAAAATAAGGGTTTAGAAGAAATTAAGGTATACAACGAGTAAATAAGAGAATGAAATAAAGGTAAAAAAAAAACAAAAAACAAAAGAATCACGTCACATGCAAAACTCCGCAAAGAAAATTCTATTTTCGGTGCGAAAATAATTCGAAACAAGAAAGAGATAAAGACAAAATAACCAGTCTACGACTACTGTTCCACGAACTCTTCCTCACTCTTAAACCATTAATTGAATGTATTATTCTAAAAATTTTAAACTAATAACAAATAGTTCAATCAATTATTCATACATTAACACATTCATTCGTAAATAAATTTTTTAAATTAAAAACGTAAATTAAATACAGACCTATTAAATATTGTACAAAATTAATTTTTAATAAAAATAACAAAACTATAATATTAACACTAAAATTTAGAATACCAATGGCCAAGCACAAAAGCTAATTTGAATTACTACTATTTTCTATTCGTTAACAATAAATATAAAATTATACCTAATAAATATATAATTTCATCATTAAAAAAATAAACAAACATATAATGCGGTGGTTATTTTATTGCAATTTACAAACCCAATGGAACCACAAAAACACTTTTAACTGTGAGTAATGGATAATTAATCCAAGCACTCGCTGTAAGTGGGTTGGTACTCGGTAATGGTAGGTGGCCGGTTGCCGGTGTCCTTTTACACGTCGCCATCGCACCGGCTTTCTTTATCCTTTTTTTTGCTTTGTTTGTTTCATGTTTTCTTCGTCTATTTTCAATAATGCTAAACAAGATTTTAACTTTTTCAACCTCCAAAAACGTCAAATTTCGAAAATCCCAATAGTTTTGGACACTGGTTTATATAAACTACACACCAAACTTCTGCACCTGCAATATATTTGTCTAGAAACCAAAAACACAGGTCATCCGCCATCTCTGTTTCTCGTCTTCCTTCGACTCTTCCGGTAACTTCATCCTTTCCTGCTTTTGGTTTTGTTGGGTATTGTTACTTGTCCACTTGGAAATTGTTATATCAGAGCATGGGTTTTCTCATCAATTGAAGATAGAATTGGCGACGGCTTCTCTGGTTTTTGGGAGCCGCCTTGTGTTGATTGATGGGAATTTCGAGGAAAGAGAAAAAGAAAAAAATTGGGAAGTTGGGTTTTTTTTTTGCTGGGTTCTTCTATGTTGACTTTTGGTAATAGCTTTTTTATTTAGTCAAAAGAAGCGACCGGTGACTGGTCAAGTCCACAAATGGGTTCTTGTAATTAATTGGTTGATGGTTGCTTGTTAGGTGCCTGTTAATTTATATTGGGTTTTTTTTCCTTTTCTCCTCTTCAATTGAATCGTTTTCCAATTTGTGTTTTGACTTGGTGGGTATTGTTTTGATCATCAACAACTTTGATTATTCGATGCTGGTGGGTATTGTAGAACTCTAAGGTAATTATTCTTTCTTCATTTGCCTATTGGAAATGGAGAAAAAGATAGATGAAATGTTGTTGGGTGAAAATGACTTGCTCTCCGCTACTTTTGGAATTATTCTTTTCTCTATGTTGTTTTCTTTTAATTATTATTCGTTGTCATGAGGCTTAGTTAGAAATTCCTGATTGGCTCCTTGGAAAAAAGTTTTTTGTTCTTATTGAAATTGGGTTGGAAAATCAGAGACTTTCTGGAAAGTTAAACTCTCAGTTTTAAGAAAAGGATTTATAGGTAAGGTGAAGGTTTCAAGTTTATCACGTGTTTGGGTGTAAGGAATGTTTTTCTCTGGTTCTCAGGAGGAGATGGATAATGGAAGAGTACACCCGAATTGTGTTAATGCTTCAAATCCCTACCATGAATGTGGTGTTAGCTGTATAGAGAAAATTTCTCAAGGCAAGGGAAGAAAAGATGTCAAAAAGACTGGTAATTGTCTTTCTTTTTGTTTTTGTTTTGTTATCTTTCGATTTCTGTACTTCATATCATATTCCGCTTTCATCCAAGGCCTATGAGTAGGTAGTTTCTGGAAGTATTAGATTGGTGCATTTTGGATTTTTGTTTTGAACCTTTTGATAAGTTTTCTTAGACCCACCCATATAACTTACAGTTTTATGGATTGGCCTTTTCTCGTTTTTTTTTTTTTTTAAAATCAAAATACGTGTTATCTAAAATGCACGAGCCTTTCTAATGTTTCAGTTTAATATGGGGCTGATCCTGCATCAATTCAATGTATTTTCATTAGATATTACATGTAATGAAGACAAGCAAAAGTTTGGTCCACTTTATTTGGTTCATAGCCTTCCCATGTCCGTGTCACTTACAAGGAGGAAACTGAATATATCGGGTCTATTGCAGATTATAGAATTAACACAATATGACAACTCATTTGTGAAACTAATTGATCAAACCAAGTCATTGGAACTGGCTTGTAAAGTACTCCGGCAATTGATTCTCATTCATTTTTACCTTCTATTAATTGAAGTAGGTGTTATCAAAAAGTAACATTTTGCATCTTTTCTTTTTCTCTTCATTTAAGTACAAGTTCTTGGTAATTATCAAGCCTTAGTCTAGACTGAGTATATTGGATATGTTGGTAAGTCCCGTCAAAGACTTGAAATTGATTTTGTTTTAACTCAATCCTAGATATGTCTCGAGTAATAATTATCCAAATAAATTTGTTCACATAGAGACTGTCTGAACTTGTCTGGGTTTCGTTGACTTGTGGACACTCGTGTAAATTTTTTATTTTGTAACTTTTTTAGACAGTAGCAGAGGTAAAAAAGGTGAGCTTAGCAAGGGGAAGGATGAGGAGAGAAGAGTGCGCTCGTCTTGCACCAGGGCATCTAATCCTTACCATGAATGTGATGCCAATTGCTCCAAAAGAACTGCTGGATCTGATACTCGGGGGATTAAAAATGATTCAGGTCCCCGCCACCCCTCTTCTTTTCATGTTTGCACCCATGGAAATGCTGGAAATAACTATAAAAACACCAATTTAATTATTTTCATTGGGAGCAACCTACAGTGATTATGAGATTAGAGATAAGGACAGGCAGTTCATGTTAAAGATATAGCATGAGGAAAGTGAAAGTAACTGTATTATAAAAATAGAGGCATTATTGAAACAACCTTGACATGTTTTTTTCTGAGATTCAGCTTTAAAAGTAGTCGTAGACTGAGACGTATTAGGTTTTCTGTTTCAAAATGACATATCCACCTTGGTGATATCTAGGAAATATAAAAACTTCATACTCATGGCTTTCTGTGGTTAATATTGATCTCTCGACTCACTTTTCGTAGCATCCAGATTAGGAGACTACAGTTATCTAGTTCATATTGTGGTTGCATGACAATAGGGAGGATACAGCTCTTGCCTTAAAGATGAAATTTCTTAGGGAAAATAAACCAATAACCATTGGTTTATTCTGATTGAATTTACGCTAAAATTACATATATGGATAGTATCTATATCAGTAAATCATTTCCTACCCATTTATGGGTCTAAAAACAATATATTTCTCAATTTAATTTGTAATTCACCTAGCTTTGGTACCTCACTGTTTCAGGCTCCAAGATTCTTGAGATCTCAAGAACCTTTGGTAAGAAAAAGAAGGAATCTGAATCTAATTCGAATTCTCATCACTCATCAGATGGCAGCCATGAATCAAGTGTGGGACACCCTGCAAAAGCTCCATCACCTCCATCACATTCTCCTGCAAAGAAAAATGTTGAATCAGGGAATTACGAGTCATTTTCCTCGGCTGAGCAACGTGATGGAGACATCTATTCTCGAGAACAATCTTTTGACAAGGAGCAGAATCAAGCTCCTGAAACAATTCCTATATATGCAAATGGCACGGTATTTAGCTTAAATTCTGTCTTTCATTATCTTCATTTCATAAAAATATCCTTTTTACCAATTTTGAGTATTCCTTTGGCAGCCTGATCATCATAAAAGCTCTCCAAAAAATAGTATGAATGGCATTCTTGGTCAAACACCAAACAAGCTAGAGAAGGATGAAAAAAAGCATTATGATTCACCTGTGGTAAGCGACATAGCTAGGAGCTTTAGTTTCTTAGGCCTTCTCCGCTCACAGGAGGACAGTGATGACGAAGAAATCCAATCCGTGATTTCCGATTCCTGTGTCTCGGTTGGAAACTACCATGTCAGAGCAGGTGTCTCTTCCATCCTAGAATCCATCTTTGATAAGTACGGAGACATTGCTGCAGGCTGCCAATTGGAATCAGTTTCCATGCGGGGTTATTATCTAGAATGCTTGTGCTCTGTGGTTCAAGAGCTGAAATCCATTTCGTTTAACCAGTTAACCAAATCTAAGGTTCGGGAAATGCTTGCTGTTCTTAATGATGTAGAATCTGCAAAAATTGAAGTTGAATGGCTTCGAGATGTTCTCAATGAACTCTTGTTAGCCACAGAACTCAACAGTCAGTGCCAAATAATGGAATCAACAAAAGCAAACTGCAAACATGATTTGGAGTCAACCAAGAAGGAACTCGAAGATCGGATGGAAGAGTTGGCTCAGAAAGAGAAGGCGGTTGAGGAAGCTCGGGAAAGGGTCACAGAGACCAAAGCAAGCCTGAGGGAGCTTGAGCTCGAGTATTCTCGGTTGAACAAGAGCATTTTGACTTTCAAATCCAAGGTTGAAAAATTCCATGGCAAGTCCCTTGTAGATGAGCTCTTATAAATGATAAAGCATAATATAGTACTTATATAAGTTATTGTACTTGAACTGAATCATTAAACTGATGAGAGAAGCTGGCTTGATATGAATTATAAGGCTTAAAAGGGTCTTGAAATATTGCAGCAGCAATCTGATCTGTGTTTGAGGGTTGGTTATTTTTCTTTTTTTTTTTCTTCTTTTTTCCCTTTAACTTTTAATTTCTACACTACAAGATGAAGCAGTGCTTTAATTTTTTAAAGCGGCCAGTTATTTTTTTATTTATCTTTTGTATACTGATATAAGTATTTGTTAATATACTTATATGCAGCATTGAGAATTTAATGAAACTTTGGCAACCTCCATCTATTCATATGTTAACTATATATATAATATCAATTAGTTTTATATTATGTTGAGATGTTAATAATTCATGTAACTACTAATTTTGCAGAACCCAACTTTATATCATAATATTAAACTATTAGTTGTAAAAGTTATTCAGTTTATCTCGCATAAAAATTAATTAGCAACAACGGACGAAATCAAGAATCACTAACACGGCAAGCTAGCAATTAAAATTTTTACGCTTTTCTTGAACACACGACTTTAAACCTAACGGAATAAATAGTATTTATTACTTTATAAATATATTATGAATTGACAGCTGCCGATTTATAATATTTAATTTAATAATATCAATGACTTATAATAAATAAGAACTTTTCTAATTAGAAGAAATTGAATCGGAGTTAGAAACAATTCAATTGTCGGCCATCCCTTTTCATATTTGAGTTTGATCTTAGTCCAACCTAATCCAACTCCAAACAATTGAATACCCTAAATATAAAGCAAACTAATTCACTTTAAGAAAAAAATTGTATATGATTATCTGCCAGCTTTATTCAACCATATAAGAATTAACAAATCATTGTAGAAGCCTTTGTCCCCCAGTGCAGTAAGACAAATGAAATTCTAACATAATGAGCATATAACTCAAGAAAATAATATAATCAAATAATATTTAATTAATATTAAGTTTATATTAGTTATAATCATAATTCATCTCAAATTTTTAAACTACTTCAACTAAAAAATTTAATTAACACAGAAGTTTTTTTTTTTACTTAAAAATATAATAAATTTGTTAAAATGTAAGTCAATTTTATTACTATAATTCTACTAAATGTATATAATTATTATAAATTAAATATTATTATATTAAAATAAATGATAGGACCCATGGAAAATTCAATATATTCACACATTGGTTAACAAATTTCACTATATTGTCTAAATATTAAAGCTTTCAAATATTTTATTGCTTTTAAGTAAATTTTGTCCACATGTATTTTGTAACACCCACCAAAACCTCTTTTTTTTTAATTTTTTATTAATAAATGTAATTATTTATTTATTTATTTTATTTTATTATATTTTATTTTATTTTAATTTAATAAAAAAATAAGTAAAAATTTATTAATGATTAAATTGAAAACAATTTTAAAAAAAATAGGTAAAAAGTTGAGTTCGTTGAGTATTTTTAAAAGAAAAATAAAAAACCGGAGATCAAAACATAATTTAAAAAAAATTTGCCACGTTAGACGTCCGAATCAGCAGCCCCGACCAAGCAGAACGCGCCAAGTGGCAAAGGCGCTGATAAAGGAGATCACGCGGGGGGAGCCATGTGGGCGATCTGTGTGTGCGCGATCGAACGACTGAGATCCGTTTCCGCGCACACAGACGGTCCAAAGTAAATCGCGCACGGACGACCAAGATTGAATTGCGATGAACGGCCTAGATTCATTTCCTATTTAATCGCGATCGAACGGTGCAGATCAAACACGATGAACAGTTTATATCAAAAGCGGATGAGTATAAATAATCTCATCCGCACACAAACCCTAATCGCCAGAACTGACCGCCACCCCAGAATTTTAAACACACTCATGGCCAAATCGAAGTGAAAGAACAGGCCAATTGGTCGGAAAACACCGATGAAGCCCGATGCCACCGTTGTGGAGAATTTCACAAACTGCCTCCGATGAGACCCTTCCTGATTCCCGTTTCGCGTAATTTTTCTACCATTGTGATCACCGTTTTTTTCTCTACAGATTGACCGAAGGGAAACACCTAACCGCAATGTGAGCTGGAGGAGCCGTCGCACCGAAGAGCCCCGCCACCGGTGAGTTTCAATTTTTTGTATTTTTTTTGCTCATCGAGGCCCTTTAGCGTGTGTGCTCGCAAGAATTGATACAAAATCGGCCGAATTCAGTCAAAAATGGCCAACCCGAGGCGGACCGCTGCTGGAGCACGACAGAGCCACCGCTGGCAGCAGTGTCGACGCCGGCTCCGTGCTGAATTTTCGAAATTGGCCGAACGGGCCCTGAGAATGATTTTGAGTTTATTTGAAACATTTGTAGATACTATAAGCACGTTTCAGTTTCCAGAGAAAAATTTAAGGAATCTAGGGACCGTCAGTAGGCGCAGTAAACTGTTTAGCTTTTCAGCATCAAATCGAGTAAGAACCTCTTACCCTATTCCTTATCATAAAATTAAAGTTTAAATAAATAATAATACGGTATTTTGTACAAATTAAATATATATGCATAATTAATTACGGATTGCTAATGGAGCCCGAATCAGACACTGTTCTCTATTGATTTATTTTACAGTTTAAAAGTATGACAGTATCTGATTTATTTATTTTATGGTTTAGATGCATGTATTACTGTCTTACCTGACCATTGTTTGATTTGGGATTTGAGACATGATTGCATTACCGGATGCATGTTTATTTGTTTATGTGATTATATTTGATTTGGTAATGGAAACTGAAGGAAAACAGAAAAGGGGTGTGATCAAATAAACAAATAGAATGGCAGCCTTACTAGATATCTTGAGAGATTGTAGACGGACTGGGTACATGGGGAACCCTACCGTGAACGTTGTTTCATACCGAATGGGGTATGGAGACGGTGTAATTTGGCACTCATACCGGACGGGGTATGGGGACGATCCACTTCACCTTCATACCGGACAGGTATTGAGGTTTAATGTCTTGATACTCATACCGGACGGGGTATGAGGACGACCATGTAATTGAGATTGTTAAAGAAAAGGGTTCACGTGTAGCGAGGACATCCCTATGAACCCCCATGGATACTAGTAGGTTTGTGAAATGAGAAACGGTTATGATTTGGTTTATTGTTAATGGATATGAATCTATGATATGTTATATGTTACTGATTGTTCATAAAGTTATGATCTGTATGGTATTATTGTTTCTGTAAATTGTTTTCTTAAATTCCACTATGGTAAGTGAACGGTAAATGATTTTATGATTGATAAACGAATTTTCTAAATTTAGTGCTCCATTAGTTGTTTTGATTTTATACCCACCTTTGCTTCTGTGCGGGTGATATAGTGTAATATTCTTATTGGGCTAATGTAGTTCATCCTTTATTTAACCATTTCAGATCAAGAGAACCTGATTTCAGAGCTCGATCCGCAAGAAGACTGCGAGTAGATGCTAAATACTTTCTATTTTCTATTACTTTTCTTATTTTTCGTGTTTCTTTTAGAGAATTCATTCCGTAATATTTGTTTAGTACTTTTAATTTATTGTGTAAGGGATGTAAACCTTAACCTTTTATTTCACTTCCGCACTTAAATTATTATATTTTTTTTTTGAATTTCCAAGACAGTTACATATTTGTCTGTGATTTATGTATACATTATATGAGCAAGTACATAAACCATTACTAAGTTAGAGTCAGAATTTCATTAAATATGTAGAGTTCACACTTTATAGATATATTATAAATTGCAATAACTATTTCATAATACTTGTTTTAGTAAAATCAAATACTTAACTCACTAGTGTGTTAGTGATATTATCTTTACAAAATTGAGTTAAGTTTTAATAAATTTATTATACTTACAGACGAAATGAACATTACGTGAAAATTATGAACATTATGTAAAAATTAAATTCTTTTAATTAGGATAAACACAACATTAAAAAAAAAAAAACAGTTGCTTTGACAAATAAATTTAGAAGCAGTTGGGATAAAGATGACTAAATTGATTTGTTTAATAAAAACTATCCTTCTTAAATGGGTGAAAGTACCTAAAAGAAAATCAGTCTATTTTCAGACATCAGCTTTTTGGATTTTAATGGCTGGATTTAAGCTTATAGAAATTGAACCTTCACTCTGACTTAAGAAATTTTTTTTTAACGAAACTAAGACAATCTTAATTATTTCATACCGACCAATATTTTATCAGGTTGTCTAGACCAGAACCAAGTAATCAAGCAGAGCCAGAAACAGAAAGAAAATGAGAGAGATACCAGATATGACTGAGTTCACAGATCTGCAAATAATATAATGGAAAATTCATCAATACATATCTATTCATCTAGAATATAATAATGGAAATATAAGTCAACTATATCTAAAAATGTCTCAAGCTCAAATATCTAACATTAGCTCATCAAAATCTATTTAATATTAGATAAACTATGTACATATAGTAATAAAACTAAGTGCATTAGTTAAGGGGTATATTTAATAACTTCAAGCTTACAATATTAACCATATATTACTAGTTTTTTAGTTGTAAGATCTGAACATTTAGATAACCTAACAGTTATAGCACTAGGGCGTACAACTAGTATTATAAACTTACAGTAACATTATGCGTTAGTCATTGAGTCAACTAGCTGACTATTTGGGTGCCAAATATTCTGTAGTTCCTGGTTTCCCATGGTTTCTGCTTATCAAGGTAGTAAGATTTAAGACAAATTTGCACCCATGGTGGATTTCTAGGAGCATTCTCACTTTCCTGTTGATTGTTACTCCCTGCTAATCC